>NW_026939106.1:295000-895831 GCF_032062105.1 Saccostrea cuccullata | reverse complement strand
ACTGATCAAGGGACCTAAGGTCCTAGTTGAGCGTACGTTTTATCCTTCTGCCCCACACTTTCTATGGTGTTCATGTCATATTTTTAAAATATCATTGTCTAAATTTTCATTTCTTCCATTGATTATTTTCGTAGAGATTTTAATCTCATTAAAAATAATGATAATAATATTGAATTCCAAAAATTAAAATGTATTTCTGACTTTAATTATAAAAAATTAAGAGCTGCTATAGAGATTTTCTATGCTTAAAACTTAGTTTAAAAGAAGTGTATTAAATATCAGTTGAATAAATGTTGGTGAAGCATAACATTCCTACTGAATTAAAATTGGAATATATGAATTGCGGGTTTCGGTTTAAAGGTTCTCTGGTTTTACCACCTCCCGTTATTCGGACGTAAATAAAAACATACCGAGCCCGACACTGGTGACATAGGTAAAAAATGCATCTTTTTGAGTTTTCCCACTGTAAATTATCATTGTTAATCTTTGAACATAATTTTGTTGAATATTTATATTTAGAGTAATATAAAGCATTAATATTTCTTTAAACTAAACAAATAGGCCTAGCCAAGCATACTTTTCCTAGTTTGGTTCTTCGACTCTTTTTGTTTTGAGTTTGACAGCTGTTTAACGTCAGGCATATTAAGTAGGACCTATTTACTTCTATCTGCATTTATTTTTTTTTTATTTTAAATAAATTGACATCAGGTAGGACTATAGATTGAAATTTTCTACATCCAGAGACATTTAAAGTGTTTACATATAGCTGTATAGGGGGCTATATATCTGTATATGTAGATATACAGGGGCCTGTATATTAATTATTATCCTGCCTCTGATAAAAATCTAGAAATTTCATTGGTTGGGAGCAATACTGTATTAAACAATGTTATGCTGTCTACCCACATAACATTGCTAATATGCCCTCTCCGCGTGACCTACCCACCATATATTAAAAATTTACCAACCACACATCAATGATCATCAATATACTGCTTTCACATGACCCTGCAGGGAGCTTCATAACTGAGGTCACAATGCGTCTGACAACAGCAATGGATGCAGAACGATTTGCTTCCCTCAGTGAAAGTGGTATATCGATACTAAAAATAGTCTTTTAGAGAACCATCGGCAGGATAAATTCGTTATGTAGACATGCACTTAGAGGCGTAATACTGAAATATGTGGGGTCCTTGAAAAAATACATATTGGACTGGGCTTACGCCTCGCCCAATATGGATTTTTCCAAGGACCACACATATTTCAGTATTACCCCTCTAAGTCTCTACTTAACTAATAATATTAGTACATAGGTCCCTCATCATTCCCCCATCATATACACTAGTATTTAATTAAAGGTTAGGCTCAAGCAAAACAGCTGTATGGCCCATATTGTTCATATATGTAATGCATGTGTAAACATGTAAGATGTTTGTGTATATTTAGTTAGAAATATAAATAAATTCAGTCTTTCAGGTAAAGTCAGTGTAATATATTTCAAAAAATGATGCTTATATAACAACGACTATATTGAACATTTTATTGTTAAATATATAAATGTCCCGAGGATGATGCTAAAAAATTCAAACTAAACTACTAAAATCAGGGATATACTATTAGTTACACAGTAAGTTAGTGACCTAATACAGATTCATACAGGGTGTGAAATGGAAATCCGTATTGGGCGAGGCGAAGCCGAGTCCCAATACGGATTTCCATTTCACACCCTGTATGAATCCGTATTAGGTCACTAACTGACTGTGTAATGAATTTATCCCGCTGAAGACCTTTTACAATATAGAAAAAAATATTTGTGCATATTATGAATTCAAAATATTAGTTTTAATCCAATAACAATCAGCATAAAATATCGTTACGGTATTGAATTGAACATGTTTTATTGACAATTAAAGCCAAAAGGATAAGACACAAGTTCTACAACAACTTAGATAGTCTTCTCCTTATACAAAATTTTATAATATTGCCAAAATAAAGAACAATTATTTTCAGTAACAATTAGTAGTGTCAAAGACAGTAAACTCTTGATACCAGAACACAATACTATATACCGGGTATACAAGAAATTAAGATTTTTCAGAGAATCGACCACACTCTTTTAAAAAGGTATGAATAACTTTAAAAATTTCTACATTTTGTTGATCAGAGAATGAATCAACACCCCATCGTTACGGTAACAAGAAATTTAACTAAACTACCTACGTTAACCGTTTCTTAGCCGCCATTTTTATTTACAATAACAACGCTTCGAACGGAATCGCGTGCCTGATTTTCATATTATGCCTCAACGGAGACGTAATATGGAAACGGAGACGTAATACAGAAAATTTCAGGGCGTCATGTGATTAGCTTTTATCCAATCAGTAATCGACAAATTTGTCTGAAGCGGGATAAATGTATATATTAGGTCCCTGCTGAAACTTTATTTTATTTTACAGATAAACAACTTAAAATGATAGAAGTGTCTGGATTTCTTCCGAGAGGAAATGTCTATTTGGCAGGAGAGACCGTGAAGTGCATTGTCACCATCACAAACCTCTCTAAACAATCTCAGTATGTGAACATTCAGTTTGTCATTCATGTAATACTGAATCAGATTTACTGTTTGAAATTTGCTATAATTTTATAAAAAAATCTTTTTCAGGAACAATGTAGATTGCCTTGCATGGGCCAGTGTACAGATAATTTGTCAGTGCTCGGTGAGTGACACAAGAATTAATCTACCCTGCACTAGGAAACTTTCATCAGATGAAATATCGCCATCCTCATCAGAGACTTCATTTGTTCCCAACAAAGGTACTGGAATAAACAAAAATCATTTACATCTTATTGGATAATATGTAAATGTATTTCCTTTAATGAATAGTAAATGTCAGGTTATGAAAATATATACTTTTTCAGGAGAGCAAGGAATGACTGTGCTGTCCACAAAACCCAGAATTTTGTTTTGTGATTTAAAGCTAAGGCCAGGCGAAACTAGATCATGTGAGCATCAAATTCAATATGAATAATTATATTCTATAAAAGAAAGTTTGAGTATATTATTGTTCATACACTAGTACTCTGTCTTTATGATTGTTATACTCTTCCTTTCTTTCCCTACACTTAATTTAAGCTCACCTTGACAAAGTTGAGATGAGCTTATGCTAAACCAAGCTTGTTCTTTTCTAAAGAACAGATTTTATGTATATTACTTAATATATTTAATAGAATTCTTGATAACTTTTTTCATCAAAATTTGTACACATGAATATTTTATGTCATTTAAGATTACAATGCTGCAATAAATGTTATTACTTATATATGGGGAAATTTGTCACATTTTTTCAGTAAAATAATGTCTAGAGGCTTCAAGTTCATAAAAGTAGTGTAAACATTTTCTATTTCAGTTGCATTTGAAGATGTAATTCCTGCTGATGCCCCACCTTCATACAAAGGACAGGCTATAAAGTACTCATATAAACTGATCATCGGAGCTCAGAAGTTAGATCACCCCACCAAATTACTCAGACTGCCCTTCAGAGTCCTTCTGCTGCATGGTAAACTTTCATTATACTGGTGCTTTGATGTATGTAAATGAGCAAAATTTGTGTGACTGTTTTCCACTTATTAAAAAGTCAATTAAGATTTAATAATCTGCCAGAATAAAAGTTAGAACAGAAGCATTTTCTTTGAATATGCATTGAAGTTCTTATTAACCAATGAAAATAGAGGGGTAAAGCACCTGACCAATTTAAGTTACCATCCCTAGAAATTTAATTCGAACTCAATGTACTACAAAGTGAAATATTCAGCATTTGTTTTCAGGAATGAATGATGTGAGTGTGTATACAGATGGGGAGGAGGTACAGCCCAGTAATCCATTCCTAAAACAGGAGCAGAGTGAGAACAACCTGTTAGACATCGCCATGCAGGTCCTAGCCACCATTACTGCCAGGAAAGCACCACGTTAGTCTTTTTTCACCTCATTTTCAGCAACATTGGAATTTTGAAATGCAATTGATACTTTAAAACAAACTATATTAGTGTCAGATTTGTATGTGTGTTACTGTATGGGGGGGGGCTAAGTCTCCTAAAAAAATTTTTTTGGTTTAGCCCCCCCCTTCAAAGAAACCCTTCTTTTCAATTTGCTTCCAACACCTATGAAATATAATTCATGATATCATTTGATAATTTCATAAGCTTATACATCTTCATTTATTTCAGATTTCTACAACATTACAAATGCCAAAGGAAAAGTGGCAAAGTTCATATTGTTTAAACAAGCTTATAAACTGGGAGAGGATATAATTGGTGTGTTTGATTTCTCAGAGGGCACCGTTCCATGTGTTCAGGTATCTACACATTTTCATTTAGTTTATTGTATGAAATTGCAAAAAGCACCAACTTTTTATATAGAACATGTTTAGGAAAAACAGTTCTATTTATTATACCTTCTGAATTTAGAGTTTAACGGGTACAATCCATTTTTCAAACTTTGTAGAAATGAACACCATCTAAAACTTTCTTCCTTTCACACTTGCAAACAATTTTGCCCCGATTTAAATTTGCTAAATCTCAGTTCTGTTTAAGAAATTATATTGTTTTCTTTGAATACGTCCGTTTTAAATTGCCCACTTGTGTTGATGGAATAGGGACAAAAATATAATGGAGGTGAAACTTTCTATACAGTACATGATTAAATTTATTTCATTTTCTCTTTAAAAAATCAGTAGAGCTTTCAAGGTCACTGGGCCACAGAAAAAAATTTGTTCAAAAGAATTCATTGAGATTTTTCCATCTTTTGTTTTATGACAGTTTTCAGTGACATTACAAAGTGAGGAGCAGATTGCCGAAGAATGTCGACGTAAAGCCAGCCATGGCTCAACTTATACCTCATATGTAAAACATCAAGATATGTGTCTACACACCCAAAAGACCCACATTAACATCCCCATCCCACTCTCTGCTACACCCGGATTTATGACAGATATAGGTAATGGTCCATTTTGTAGTGTTTTACCTCAGAGTTATTCCCCTTGGCTCCCATCTTGTCGGTCTTTGTGTTGAGTTTTCTTTGAGCATGTTTGGCAGAACTATTTGGGAATATTTTTTTACAATATTGGATTTATGAACTAATTTATATCAATAAGAAAAACTGTGTTACAATACCTACATAGTGCCTTCCAGGTCCAACATAACAACTTTAACTTGGTTGAATAATGAATCAGGGCATGTTGACCTACAATATGGAGACTAATGGGAAATAACTCCTGCTGAAATTGCTTCTTTAATTTATCAGGAAAATGAAATGCATCACTTGAATATATTAACTGGTCTTTTTAATTTTTGCATAATTATATTTTGAAAGAGATTGATAACTTCTAGGTAACAGGATCTAAACAGTCTTGTTATTAAAATGAGAGTTTAGGCAAAAAAAAAATTAATTTCTTGGTTCTCATGCCCTCCCTCATCTCTTCCAAGGGTGCCTCTTTGACCCTTTTTATTGCTAAATCAATAAAATATAAACACCAAATCACCTCCCTCATTTTTTGAGGTTTTGTACAATGTAAAAAGCTGCCTCATCATGTTTTGGCTGCATAAAAAAGAAAAAAAAATGCCTCCCTCCCTCATCATATTTCTTGAAAAAAGGCCTGAGAACCAAGTAATTAACTTTGCATGGCCTTATTATAGCATCAACTCATATTTGCAGAATGAATTTCTGGGAAATACTGTATAGGGGGAAAATAACTCGCGGTGTTAATATTCGCTATATTCACGGTGTTAATAAATCCGTGAATTCAAGAAACAGTGAATAATTTTTCAATAATTTCCATGTTTTATTTTGAAATTTGAGAATAGACTACGATAGGTTAATATATACATGAACGTGCAGTACATGGTCATATCAGTAATTATGAGTAGTATTATATATTAATTATTTTAATTTGACGCTTTGAAATTCATTTGATTCAAATTAATCGGAAGATAATAACCTGTATTTGTTAAAAAGTTGTTTTAATGGCCAACTCTACAATCACGTTTCTTCAATCAAAACGCGTGGGCCATGGCTTTTGATTACCCGTGCGTAACTAATATTACCACGTGTATTTGTTACCTGCATTACCGTGCATATTAGTTTATATCGAAATTTTGGTTTTAAAATATCATTCAATTTATAACTATCGAACTTAATAAGATGTGGAAATATATTTCTTCGTCGCCCTTCATCAACACATTTATTACCGTCCAGTGCATGGTTTTTCTCCGCGTTGTATTGAAGATCTTGGGGTGTACATGCACTCATCGTAGTAGATAGGAAAGTAATTTGACGTTATTAGTCAAGGACTTTTCATAACTGCACTTGTTTTAATTAATTGTCAATTATTTATATTAAATCTAACTATTTTATATTAATCTACCCTGTTGTTCGTGAGATAAAGACATAACGCTGATTAAACGGATATAAACAAAGGAGGTAACTTTTATTATCTACAAATTCCGCGAATTCAAGAAACCGCGATCGTGTCAGATAAGAGAAAAACGTGAAAATTACAACCCGTGATATTAATCCCCTATACAGTAAACACATTTTTATATAAATTTGAACAAGTCTGTTTTTTGCTAAAGTTGAAAATATTTTACAATTTTTGTAGTCACCAAATATCTAAATATAATTGCAGTTTGTCTGAGATGGCGACTCCATTTTGAATTTGTGACATCATGTGACCCGATTCCTGAACTTGAGAGACCTGAAAGGCCAGACATGAGTGCTGTTTGGTCTGGACCCTCGAACTTAAATGTGGAGACAATGATTTGGGACCTGCCAGTAAAAATCTATCCAACAAACCCATTACATGCCTGTAGTTCAACACAGCTAAAGACAAATGTATCAGTTACACTTTGAGTGATATTCAGGATAAATCTAATGCTGCTTAGTTTGTATAGTCATTGTACAACATTGGTGGAAGACTCATTGAAATCTCTAGCCTCTCTGTAATGGCACTAGGAGTTTCAACCATCAGCACAGAGGAACTTTGAAATGTCATGGTCTCCAGTTTCCTAGTACCTGAGGGATGGTGCAAAAAACAATATAAATGAATGTAATCTTCAAAAAAAAAAATCCTTCAACTGTTACAGTACTAAAATCTTCAACAAGTGGTAATTTAGCTGAAAATACACTTGTTATTTAATTGCTTTGAATTTTTGTCCAATACATTTATATAAGTCATCATAGTTGACTTCTAAGAATAGGGTTGTGAACCTAAAGCATCATACAATTCAACTGTTCATGCATGTACCTCAGCTTATCTTTAAGAAATATACTGTTGAACTTTGGTATCTTGAAACTCAATATCTTGCATTTGAGATGCCAACCACTATTTTGCTCACTGTAGGATGCTATACTTCTAGCATCCATGTTGGCTTCAGTGTTTAAGTTTTAGGAGCATTTCCATATCCATGTAACGACATGTATAAGTCCTTCCTGGACCAAACTTATATGGATGATGCCTCTAAGGATACTCGACATTTTTTGAGATGTGGCCAAGGTAAAGTTTGTGGGGCAGGCCCATTCCCAAGTATTTGTGACCATTAGCTGTACCTGGACTATAACTGCCTTGTTGATGAATTTAGAGATGGACACTATCAGACTTGTTTCAGATGCTGGACCTGCCCTATATTTTCCAGATAAATGATCAGAAAAAAAATTAAGGATTTTGAGTTTTTTGAACAGGTCTATTCCCAAGGATTTATAAGTCCTTCCTGTACCAAACAGATTTCCATAATCGCATTTTAAATTTCTTAATTTTAATGAATGAAGTTCTGTATGGAGACACATGTCGCCACAATACAGAAGCCTTTAAGTCAGTATCGTATAAAATGTTTTATTTGCATGATGAATTTGTAGGTAGGTGGGGCATCTAAATTGTTAGACAAATACATGAAATTGCCAATTAAAAATATACATTGAACTTAAAACTTGTTACAGTCATAATTTGTGAACTATAGAATAAAATGGGAAGCTTTCAAGTATACCACCAATGGTGACAGTGCTATAGGAAAGGAGTAAAATGGAATGGACCAACCTAAGACTCCTGAAGTGACCTGAACTGTTAGTCAGGTGCTCTACTCTACTTATTGGCAAGTGAAATCAGACCGCTGAAGTAGCATTTTGAATGTCAACAGACAAGCATGCAGCTAGATGGATTGACAACAGCAACAGACACCTTCCTAATGTACAAGCTCTCTAGTGGTTTCTAAGAGCTAAAAACAGAGTTCTGTTTCAATTTATTTGCACTTTGGATACCAAATATAATACTTCTAGGCATTAACCATTTGAAAAGACATCACAAAGTCAATTTCAAAATTTTACTTCTGGACATATTTTTTACAGAATTGCATGGTTTTTATCCGACATGCACTTAAAGTATCAGATTGAGATATATAAATTTATAATGTACACTTTTATCAAATAATGCAGTGCTTGCAGAAAAAAGATCTCAACTGTATCCATGATAATTCATTTGCCATTAGTTTACGTTTACATACTGAGATGTACATGTATCATTGCTTTTCCTCAAAAACAGTACTCATGGGAGAAATGGGATTTAAAAAAAGAAAATAAATAATCATGCATCCTTCATGGTGATGCACTTTGTTTGAAATCTAATTCTGAGATTCTAGAGCTATTTTAATGTTAAGTGACATGGGTGTATTAATTTTGCATATCTTTTAATGATATACGGTAAGTTGAAAGAAATGATTATTAAATTTTCCCAAACCCCCCAGAGAAATTCTCGAATGTTGACTAGATGTATATACATGTACTACAAGCAAGTGCTTAAAGGGGGAAAACTAGTGTTACAAGAATTATTTTCCATCAAAATATCTGCAGTTACAGCTTCATCACTCAAAAGGGGAGTTAACTCGATTATCACTCAAAAGGGGAACTACCTGAAAATTTTATGCTTATTTTATGTTATGTAATGGTGTCACAAGTGCATCTTTTTCACAGTTTTGTTTTCAACATTCAAATTTCAGATTTAAAAAAAAAATTCACAGAACATTTTACAACATGTGGTACATTATAAAAATTCATGACACTGAAATCAATTAACAAAGGGCATAAAAAAATTAAAGACTACTTAAAATGATAATTTTTTCATTGACACAGTCATTTCATCTAATGGTATTAAACAAGCTGTATACAAGTAAAAACTCTCAATTAATACAAACTGAGAAGAGAATTTTTTTCAATGTGATAAGTATAAATGCTTTAAGTATATATACAAACTTAAATATACAAAGTCATCTAAATCAACAATTTGAAACAATTGTCATGGGAATAAATTACATAATTGATTCATAAATAAAAAAAAATTGAAATAAAAATCCATGTTAAACATCCACCACCATCTTTTTATGAACATCCATGTTTCCAACAACCTGAAAAAAGTTAAGAAAATAAATCAATATTTCACTTTCATGGGCATCAAAGTGACTCTTAGAGAATCAAAACATCTCTAGTTTGCACAGAGAACTTCTTTAATCTGCATACATATTCATCATTAATATTAAAATATCTGCATACTTAAAAGTCTCTGTGCTTGTTAGATAATGCTTTAATAAGGAGATTAAGGACATGTTGTATAACAGTCAATAAATATATTTTTGAAGTACAATTTCTTCTGGATATCTCATTTTATAGTGTTACAGTACCCCCCCCCCCAAAACTTAAAGCCACAAAATCAAAATGTATGCTCCACAACTCCTGCTTATCAAAAGAAAAAACGAAATTGCTACAATGTGAAACAGTTTTAATGTTTGCCAACACGATATTAAGGAGTAAATATTACGGCTATTCTGGGAGTTTTTACTTTCAATTCAGATGATTTAACAAAAAAAATTATCCACTTACAGCACAAAATTCCTCAAAAGAGATTTTCCCATCACCATCGGTGTCAGCGTGTGTGATGGTTTTATCAACTATCTGTTGTAACTGAGTATCCTTCAAATTATTCCCCACCATCATTTTTAATACTTGGAAAAGCTCTCCATTTGATATATAGCCATCTTTGTCCATATCATAGATCTTGAATGCAACTGGAAATATACAGTAAACAATCATGGATTGTAAATATAGGCATAATACTAAATAACTGTATTTAAAATTATCACATTTGTAAAATTTTGCCATTTGGATCAAACACTGTTGCATACATTGTACATTCTCAAAATTACTTCCACAAAACCAAATTATTTAATTAATACTTGTACAATGTACTGTCTTTCGAATACTTACATCGCAGTTTAGAGAGCTTGTCTCCTCTGACACTAAATTGTGATACACCTTCAATGAACTCTGAAAATAAACGAAGCACAAACTCTGACAAATGCTTATCAAATACATACTACATATTGATGATGATGGAAAGCAACATTTAAGATTGGACTAAGAGCTGTAATGTTGTTTCCATGCACTTCCCATTAGACAAGTTTATCAAGGGAAAGGATTTCATTGTCTGCTTCATATCAAATTGCAAGTATTCATATCAAAGAAAATCTAATGCTTGCAAGTACATTTATGAATCTATTTACAATCTTTTATCAATTTCCTATCTGTGCAAATGCAACATTTTAGCATCTTTCACTTAAATTTTGTATAAACAATTGGCCTTGCATTCTATAAAGCATCAAACTTTGTACATACTAAAATATAAAATACAGTACACAGTCTTCACGAAAACTTTTCAAACTAACTGGCCAGTCAGACCAGTGAACTTTCAAAACTTACTGGCCCATCAAAATTTTTACTGGCCCCTTAATTAAAAAAAAAATAAAATAAATACATTTTCATAACTGTAAATTTATACATGTTTACCTACTTCAACTTTTGAAATGCCGCCATTTTTTGTCCTTTGTCGCGTTTCGGTAAGTTGTTTGTTGGAACTTTGCACATTTTATGTACTAGTTAATAGTTACTAGCTAGTTCCGTTTGTTACGTAATACATCCATGTTATAATAGGGTTACAATAATACGATTCAACAACATGTGCTTGTTCTTTTAATTTTACATATTAATGAAATTTACGCAAGTAAGACAGTTAAAAAATATATTGACTGTGTATGATTTCTATAATCAACAAGCCCATCGGACTTCTTGAATTTTGATTTTCACTGACCCGACACCAAAATTCACTGGCCTCGGTCTTCGGACCAGTGAGTTTTCTTGAAGACTGAGTACACATGGTGTAGACAATACTCATAGATGACTAATTGAAAATTATAAACATTTCATAGAGTGCTGTATTATGACAGGATCAAGAAACACTTTCTGTTTGACATTTTTACCTTTGAAATCAACTTCTCCATTTCCATCAGTATCAAATATATCTATGACTCGTTGCACCAATGGATTTTGCTGAAGTTCTGGTAAAGTCATAAACTCATCTACACTTAAGGAGCCTGAGTTATCCAAATCCAGTTTTTTAAATCTCTTTCCCAGTCTTTTGATTTCATCTGCATCAACTGAAATTAGAAGAAACCACTGGGTGAAACAACTCAAATCAATTACAAGTTAAGATCACCTGAGTCACAAAGGTGACCTATTGCTACCTTTTTTGTATGTCATCATTCCTAAACTTTTGAACATTTTCATCAATTTTCTTTTGAATGTCTTTACCAATTTTTGTATTATAGAAGAACTATGAGCAAAGGGGAACTAAAGAGCATAGAGACCTCTTAAAGATTGTAAAGTTCATAACAGCATAATCAGAAGTTTTGGTATTTGCCAGTTAGGTGAAATTTTACAAATCATTTAATGATAAAAGCATAAATTCTTCTTAAAATATCTTTTAAGCAGACAAATTGAGTGTATAATTAAAAGGGTACCTCCTATAAAATAGTCAATTCATTAGGGATTCGGGTGTTAGGGCTGAATTTCATCGATCGCATAGTGAAATACATTAATGTTTTATTAAAGTAGCCATTTTATTGAAATGTACTTTCTACATCTCTGCTTCAGTGTGTGCCAAAAGGACTAGCCCGATGCCCGAACACTAGTAAAAATTCGATCGGGCTAGTAGAATGTAGGTCAGCACTAGCCCGATCGGTCTAGTGAAAAGTTGCATGCATTTTACATTTATTTGTTGATAAATCTTTAAAAGTAGTAAAATAAGTATAAGAATTCTTATTGATTCCTTTCTTTTTACAAGTGCGTGGGTTTCTTTTGTTTAAGCGTGTCGAGAACTTTCGGCACAGTTTGGGTTTATAAAATACACATCAGCATTTACTTCTGGTTATGGTTGCGTTATGTTAAAAAGAAATATGAAGTAAAAAGGACAAGAGAATTTCTAAACAAGTGGAAGGAGGGGCGGCCTTGGCTGTAATACAACGAGGTGAAAAAGACCATGACTTGTACTTACTGCATACACGTGAAAAACAAAAACAAATTCACAACTGGATCTGAAAACTTCCGTATCGATGTGGGCTAGCAAAATCTGATTCGGGCTAGTAATTGTTCTTCATTACTAGCCCGATTGGGCTAGTGCTGAAAAAAGTTTTTCGCGCACACTGCTGCTTCAATGTACTCCATACATATGACAGTTAAATGTGATACAAGTCAACAAAATGAAATAGAAACTGTTTTTGTTACTTACAATTTGAGCAGAGCTCCATTGGAAGTGAGTTTTCATTCCCCTGAAAATAAACATGAATATTTACTTCTCTCATTAAAAGTACCAAAGGTGAAGAAATAAAACCATTAAATTAACTTCTAAACCATTAGTTTAGGATATTATGATTTCGTCGAAGGAGTCTGTACTCTGGAGGGATTCAAAGACAAGCATTAGAATGACCTACATCCATCAATTGTTATTGTACATAGTGCCAGAAAAGCTTTTATGAACTGTAAAAACATTGATGGAGAGTTTTTTCACATGGGCTTTAGGACCTGTAGTAATAGTCATTCAATAAAAAAAAGGTGGTATGCAATTTAAAGGAAGAAGGACTGAAGAAGTTTGAATCACGTTAATAAAGCATCTAACAGGTGAACAAAGAATTCTCCTGGGTTTTAATATTTTATAGTCATGTTTAATTTACTTTTTTATGCTTTTTGATCAATGTTAAGTCTTTCAAAGTTGTCCCATAGACCAGGGGCTGGGGAATTTTCCCGCCTGTTATAAAGACATACTGTAGATGTACCATTTTCCACGGGGTGATAATTCCATGGAAATCGATTTCTCTTGAATCCGCGGGTAGAAAATAATGCGGATTTCTTAGGCTCTCACTACTGTAGATCACTTTATTTTCGCGACACCTTATTTTCGCGAGATAGTCATTGACTCTTTATTAGCAAGACAAAATTTTCACGAATTGTGGTCATTGCCTTACATAATCTTAACTAAGAAATTCTATTATACGCGAGAATGAAAATTTCGCGAGCATATCGTCTCGCGTAATTACGCCAAAATAAAGTTCTCGTGAATAAAAAGTGATTTACAGTATATGCCTTATAAGTATTTTGAGTATGATGAGACAAATTTTTGCTGGCAATTTGTGACTGCGTACATAGCGTAAATTAATACCATGCAGAAAAAAGTACTTCTACAGTAATCAGATAATCCCCCGGATATCCCCTTGTATGTCCCTTGAGGTCCCTGTACGGGGAGGAACCCCAAAACCCCCTCTACTTTTTAAATGTTTCCTGTTATTTCAATTGTTAGGGGCAACCCTGGTCTTCACAAAATCTACTTTAATATAATATAGCATAAATTTAGGTCAAAACTTTTTGTTGATTTTGAAATTTCAACATGCAGTCGTGTGACACACTCCTGCGATAAAATTGTCAACTGAAGAGTTATTTATGTCTTTGCCTCATTCCAGTGTGGAAGGAAGCTGCAAGTATTGCACTGTTGGTGCATTAACATTAACATACTATTTTAATTAGTTTTTTTTACCAGGGTTAATATTGTATACAAATTCAGATGAGGTGTGCATATATACAAAGACATAGACACACTATCAGTACTAGATGTGTTGAATAAGAGCTTCTGCCTTTGAAATATGATCTAATTGTGAAAAGATGCAGTAACAACATTAACAACACATTTTGTATACATGTAGTCAGCATTGCAGCAGCTGAATCCGTTTAAGAGAGCCGAGAATCGTAATACCCGACTTCATTACATGAACTTAGATGTCAGTACGATCAAATATCTTCAATACACTTTAAGAAAATATATAAAATACGAAATATTACCATTTTTACGTAGTATTTTTCACCCTATGACAATATTCCTCAACTATCCGATCTATCGTCAATCAATACTGTTATTTCGCCAATGGGCATGCGCGTATTTTCACTCTGCATTTCCTTTTCCTATGTGCAATGGCGTCTGGGGTAAGGTGGCATACGTGGGCCGATTATTATCCAATAATATCTGGAAAATCATACGGAAATCGAATTAAATCTTCCAAAAAATAGACTCTTTGTTCTTTTCTTTTTAGACTCTTTTTACATATCCCGACAACTTTAGAGCCTTTAAGGCTTTAATTGCTGCGAAATACAGCGGAGCAGACGTGAAAGTCTCACCCGGCTTCAAATTCGGGGAAACCAACAAGTCCAAAAGCTTTCTAGAAAAGTTCCCACTGGGAAAGGTATACGTATAAGGATGGTAATTAGTTTTGAATGATGAAAGGTTGGAACGGTAGACGTTTACTTCTATAGAGAAGAGTAGATGATGAAACAACACGAATTTCCTCTGTCCTGTCAACGTTTTGAAGTTTTACTGTATTCGTGATGATTAGTTCATTACAGTCGGAAGAATAAGACGATCCTTTGCTCTATTCTGTTATAATTACTAAGTAGTTAAATTAATCTGTATTGGTTGTACATGCCCACAACACAGTTAAGTGTTGCTGTGGACTAGCCATTGCCCAAATGGAGCAGGTCTGTTGTGGGGTATTAACAAACGCTTTGGTGCTTCGTGTACATCTGCCTTAATATTCAGCCTTAAAAATACAAAGAAATTCAACACATTTTTTCAGTGTTTTTTAATGGCTCCAAATACTGGGCTAACAAGTTCCTGAACACTTGGAACTGTTCATGCATATGTTGAATAGGATAATAGGAATATCTCGTTCTGCCTTTGTTTAATTTGATGAGGCCTATCATTTATCTATGATAAGTACTATTAATCTTAAAAAAATAAATTATATATAGAAATGACTAAGTCTGAGTTCTTTTGAACACAATGGCACACATATATCTATCTTAATTGTCTCCGTGTAAAGTGTTCAGAATGTTATTTTAGTAAGTTAATGTTATTTTAGTTTTTCAAAAGAAATGGTTAAATAATAAATATTATATATCTGATCTTTGTTTTACAGGTTCCAGCCTTTGAATCAGCATCTGGAGATTGTCTGTTTGAAAGTGATGCCATTGCACAATATGGTAATACATACCAACATTAATGCTATATATACCCCCTGCTTGAAAAGGGTATATAGTAATCGGGATGTCTGTCTGTCCTCTCTTATCTGCAACTCCTCTCATACCACTCAATGAAATTTGATGAGACTTTCATTTCACGGAATCTTTATTACATATTGCCATTGTGCACCTACTATTTTTCTTTTTGACCCGACACATATTTTGGGTTTCCCATAGCAAAATGGACACTGCCATAATACTCATATGGGAGGCGGGGTTATCATTTAGATAGCTCATTGCTCACAGTAACTCTAGTTTTTCTCACTTTAACTAACATACAGTGTTCCAACTGGCAAGGAATAAATAAATTATCTGTGTTGGTATTATGGTTTAACTTTTGCATCAAATTTTTTGCCTGACATGAGCAACTTTTAAGTGTAAATTCCTACCTAATGACACAAAATTAAAACCCTGCTTCTCATGTGTAATAGATTAGATATGTCAAACATAAATTGTTATGAGTTGTGTTTAAACTTTTAATATTTGTCTGGTGCATAATTTGTGAAATTCTTGTCAAAAGCTTGAACAGAAAACATATTTTCTCAATCTGATTTAAAAGGGAAAGGGAAAAAGTTCAAAATTTTCTCTTTGTTACATTTTAGAGAAGAATGAATTTAATCAATTTGTTCATCTCTTTTCCAAAACTGTTGTTTATAGTTCAAACCTTTAAAAATATTTTCTCTCATTATAATTTAAATTTTGTTGTAGTATCCAATGCACAGCTGATTGGAGCAAATGCCAGAGATGCAGCTTTCGTGCAACAGTGGATTCATTTTGCTGAAAACGAAATTTTGCCAGCATCATGCACATGGGTTTATCCATGTCTTGGAATCATACAATACAACAAACAGGTACTATAAACATGATTAAGAGTCTTTATGTAGCTTACTCTTTAGAGCTTGCTTTCACTGTCTAATGTGGTGCAACTCCTGCCATTGTTAAACTTTGAACATTTTCAGTTTCTTTTCTAAAGAGTATAATATTCTTGGACCTAATAAGATAAGATAATGTTAATTAAAGTAGGGTAAATCAATAGAAACATACGCTCTGTAAGGTATTTTCTGTCTACATTTACTTGAAATGTACTTTGAACTACCACTTTTTGAAGGAAACAGAGAAAGCTAAGGAACAGATCAAAAAAGCACTTGGAGTATTGAATGGATATCTATCAAAACGCACTTTCTTAGTGGGGGAGAGGATTTCACTTGCTGACATTGCAGTTGTTTGTGATCTGCTTCTTCTCTACAAGCATGTAAGTAAATATCTTTAAATTACAGTGAAATCTTTGAAAGCCAGATCACAAAATAAAAGTTGAAACCAATCTATAGGTTTTAAATAACTGTTTATGTCCACAGTGCCTATTTATTTTTGGGTTATCTGAGTAACTCGGTAATTGGTAATTTTAAAATAATGTATGATAAAAATCAGGGATACAGGGTGTGCAGTAAGAAAATTTGACTTGGAAGAAATAGTGACACTGTGACATTCCAATGATGTACTGAACCCATGGACCTCTTGTTAACTTTACAGGTGATGGACCCCTCATTCCGGTCCTCCTTTGTCCATGTCAATAGATGGTTCACCACTCTCATCAACCAGCCCCAGTTCTCTGCTGTGATAGGATCCTTCCAGATGTGCACAAAGATGGCTGAATTTGATTGTAAGTTAGTAGGTTCTTTAAGGCCAAAGGAAAATTGATTTTAGATTCCCAGGCAGGTGCCACTGACTTGTCTTTGTGTAGAGGTTTAGAGATTTTCCAATTTTAATGAGCACAGACATTTTCTAATGGACATAATTACAAAAAAAAAAAAAGAATGTTTTCATTGGAAAATTAAAGCAATAACATTAACAAAAGAGAAAAAGTAGATCTGACATGTAATTATAAAACATCCTCATATAGTATCAAAGCAGGGGGAATGTAAAGAAAAAACTCATGAAAATACATCAGAATTGAGCATTTTCAACATTTGTGATACCTGTATTTTGGCTTACATAGAAAATAAGTTGTAAGAAACATAAGTTGTACATGTAAGAAACAGACTTTGTAAACTTTGATTTAATGAAGTATTAATTACTATATTTACATATTCTTATTAGCAAAGAAGTATGCTGAAATGCATGGCCAGCAGGGAGGTGGAAAGAAAGACAAGAAGGAAAAACAGCCCAAACAAGAAAAACAGGCACCTAAGGTATACTAGGGCTTTATTTTGTATAGATTGTTTTGTATGAAATTACTAAGGTTTACATACTGTGGCTTTCCAAAAATTAGATTTTACATTTTTTTATATTAAAAAAGTAAAAGAGACACAGTCCTGTAATTTTCTGTATGTACACAGCCTTGTTATTTTTCCAGAAGAAAGAAAAAGAACCCGAGCCAGAAGAGGAGGAGGAACCCAAACCAAAGGAATCTAAGGATCCTTTTGCCTCGTTTCCCAAAGGGTTGGCATTCAATAATTTGTTATTAACAAATATTTTATATTTATAATTATTTTGTTAAAAAAGTTAATTTTTATAGGACACATGAGCAAATGTTTTAAGAGAGCTTATGACTGGCATGTGTTTGCACATTTAAAAACCCCTGCAAACAAGTGTTATGTCATTTCATGTTTAGTTTAACATGTCCGAGATCACTTCATGATGCATTGCAATTTTATGAAGTGCATCATTTTAGATCAGCTTATTTAAGTTGAACAAATTTCAATTTTGCTAAATGTAATGTGGTTTACAAGTTTTTACGAGACCACAGAGGATATATTACATATATGTTTATGAGTACACATACTTGTATTTTTCCTTTCCAGAACATTTAATATGGATGAATTCAAAAGAGAGTATTCCAACAAGGATACATTGACAGAAGCATTGCCATACTTTTGGAAGAACTTTGACAAGGAGAACTTTTCTATTTGGTATAGTGAATATAAGTATAACAACGAGTTGACCAAGATCTTCATGACAGCAAACCTTGTTGGAGGTAAGTTAACTTAATTTAACGCACTAGCTTTTAATACATGTAACTGAAAGGGAGACAAAAAAAACCCATTTAATTAGGCCAAAAAAAATTAATCAATAGTTTCTCAGGCACCGCCGCATCGGTTCAAAACGGCCGCATTGATTAATTTTATTGACATATTGAATAGGGAAATAACTCGATTTTCTATTTTTCCAAGTTGAAAAAGAAAATCGAGTTATTCCCCATTTCAAAAATGCTAAGAATGACACTTTTATTAGAAAAACAATATATTTCTTCTAAATCTTAAGTATTTTATCAGTTAACTTTTAAATAAATGTTTGGATTAGCATTATTTAATGTTGAATACATATTATAACTAATTTCAGAGGACAAAACTCAAGAATTAGTAGATATTATCATTTTACTGCACAAATGACTTACTAAAAAAGTGTAAAACCTGCTTCCAAAAGAAAAAGCCTGCCTGTCGCATTGAATTTTGAATTTTTTGGCCTGAGAAACTATAAATTAATTTTTTTTTTGGCCTTAACACAGTTTACCAATTACTTTTCACACCTGTCATGTACAGTTTTTTATGTGAAACCTGGCTTTGCTTAAAACCAGTTGATACTGTTAATTTATTTGTTATATTTAATGTGTGTGATATTTGGTGGATATTAAATTCTGAACAAGTTAGCATAGATTTGAATAGTCAATTTCTAAATTCTCTTATTATGTGTGTATAAGTCTTCATATTTATTGTATTTGATAAAAAGTTATTGTATTTGTCTCTTCATAGGAATGTTTCAAAGATTGGAAAAACTACGTAAAAATGCATTTGCAAGTGTGTGTTTGTTTGGTGAGGATAACAACAATTCTATATCTGGGATATGGGTGTGGAGAGGTCACGACCTTGCCTTTGAGGTAATTGATTAAACATTGGAGTTTTTTTTTCCATGCCAACATAAAAATGATTGAAATGTATAGATTATTCATCATCAATTCAAAATTTAGTATATTTGTTGCATAAGTACATACATTTACATTATTTCGACAGATTTCTTTAATACCTTCATCTTCGCTAGCCAAGGGTGACGATCCACGGTGTTTCTCTATTCACCCTTGGGTGACGATCCACGGTGTTTCTCTATTCACCCTTGGGTGACGATCCACGGTGTTTCTCTATTCACCCTTGGGTGACGATCCACGGTGTTTCTCTATTCACCCTTGGGTGAATAGAGAAATACTGTGGATCGTCACCCTTGGCTAGCGAAGATGTAATACCTTGGATCCCATTAAAAACAATTTAGTGCAACAATTCAATTTAACAATTTAACTGTATTTGTTTGATCTCCTTGCATCCTGAAAACCAAAAAAAAAAAAAAATTATATTCGATCCCAGTTGTACATACTACTAGTATGAAATTTTAAAAGTACATGATATCTAATTCCTAAGTTTGTTCTTTTTTCTATGCAGCTTTCACCAGACTGGCAAATAGACTATGAAAGTTACAACTGGACTAAGTTAAATCCCGATGATGCGAAAACAAAGAAGCTTGTGACGGAGTATTTTGCCTGGGAGGGTGATTTCGATGGGAAAAAATTCAACCAAGGCAAAATTTTCAAGTAGACTTTGAACTGAAAAACAGTGACATTGAATGGGAAATGTTGACTATTTAAAAGTGAATGACTGGTGCAACAAAAGATTTCTTTGTTGTTGTTTTTTATCAGCACCCAAGTAATTTTTAGCTCTAGACTACTGGTCAGAGACCAGAATAGCTTATGCAATAGTTATGCGTCCGGCATACATCCGTCTGCCTGTCTGTAAACAATTTTTCAAAATGCCACTCCTCCTACAGTTTTGGTCTGACTTCAATATAACTTGGTATTCAAGTAGACTACAATAAGATACATAATTCTATATAAATACTTTCAAAATGCTACGCCTCCTACTAGGATTTCAATATAAGTTGGCACACAAGTAGACTTCACTAAAATACATAATTCTGTGTATCTGTATTTTATTTCGATGAACTATGTTTCCGTGGTTATTAAAAAATAGAAATTTCTGTGAAATACTTTCAAAATGGTACTCCTCCTACAGTTTTGGACTGAATTCAATATAACTTGGCACACTAGGAGACTACAATAAGAAATTCTGTATATCGGTTTTTGATTTCGATGAACAATGTTACCATAGTTACTAAACATGGAAATTTCTGTGAAATGCTTTCAAAAATGCTACTCCATATACAGTAATCTCTGTTGAGATTCTGCGACGGCGTCAGTCCAAATATCGAGCCCAGCAGAATCTCAACAGAGATTAACCTCTTCCTCTATTATAAGTACAAACCCAGTAGAGCTACAGTCTCGACAAAGACTTCTGGTTCAAAATGCTACTCCTCTTACCCCAACTAATGTGTTCAGAACCTTTTATTTTTCGCTGTTCTGCAAATTATAAGACTCAAGGAGTTCAGAGTAGCTCCAACGGTAGCACTTCCGAGACTACAGCGAAGTAGGGTAAATTATTAACAGAAATGTGGCTAGGAAGTGATTAGTACGTGGAGACACGGTAAACATACAAGTTGTGTCTCAATTTTCACCACCTATAATATTTGTAGAATTGTACTTTAATCTCCGTTGACTTCATTCAAACTTTAAAAAAAAATCCTTCATGACATTATGTTCTGCAGGTGTATATCTAAACATACTTCCATTGGATCTAGGACTATGTTTATTGGTGTCAGAATAGCAAATGAGGTGGATTTTACTGACAAATCAACTGAATGAGACTGATGATTGCATTGTGGGTTACTACGTGTCATGAGGTTCACAGGTGTGTGAAAGTCAGTCAATGGGCGCACTTGTTTCATAAGCCGGGCCAAGCCGGTTGATACTTCCGGAAACGGGCAAGTCACTTGTTTCAAAATTTTTAAGCAACAGGGCCGTCAGAAAGTAGCCCGGATCGCCCGAAAAATTTCGAGCGAGCAAATGAAAAGCAATAGGGCGGAAAACGAAGGTAGATATTTCCCTTAATTACTTATGCAGCAACATACCTTCATCACCTTCATACGGAGTATTATATACATGTATATATCTCAGTTGATTCGATACGCAAGAGCATGCTCTACGTATGAACAATTTCTAAAACGAGGTAAATTATTGACTAGCAAGTTGATGAAAAAAGAATTTCAGCAGTCTCGTTTGAAGTCATCATTTCGTAAGTTCTATGGTCGATACAATGACCTTGTCAGCAAATACAATTTATCATTGAGTCAAATGCTCTAATTGTTAGTCCATTAATTATACACTGAATTGACAACGGATTTTTCCGTTATTTCCTGATCATAACAAGGAGCACACGGCGGGTGTGACCGGTCAGTAGGGGATGCTCACTCCTACATGGCACCTGATCCCACCTCTGATTTTGCGGAGGTACTTGTTTCCTCTGCTCCTATTTTGTATTGTTGTATGGACTTTGAGCTTGAATACTGTTCGTTATCTCCATATCCTTCCTTGATGGTGAAATATTCGGGTTTTGCATTAGTTTCAGTTTCAATAAACATACAGTACTGTGATAATAAGTAACCTTTACAATATGTTTGTTAATATTTACACGACCAACTTTTTTTAAAATTTAAAGCTACTTTTTTTCAGTTTTGTGTCAGTTTCAGTTTCTGTTCTCTGCTGTGATTGGATCCTTCCAGAAGTGCACAAAAATGGGCGAGTTTTATTGTAAGTAGTATTGTACTCAGGCCAAAGAAAAATGGATTTTAGATTCTCAGGCAGGTGCCACTGAATAAGTCTTTGTGTAGAGGATTGAAGATTTTCCATTTTTAAGTTGCACAGACTTTATGAAAAATAAAGATGTTTTCATTAAAAAAATCATCTCAATGAAAATAAAGCAAAAGTAGGTCATAGATATAAAACATAATCATGTAGTATCAAAGCAAGTTCAAATTATGACTATGATGTAGGAAAGGGCAACATTGGGGTGGGGGAAATGTAAAGAAAATAATGAGAACTCGACATTTTAAACATCTGTGATAGCTCTTTCAACATTTGTGATATTTTGGCTAACGGAGAAAATAGCTACGTAATAAGAAACAGACTTCAGACTTTGTAAACTTTAATAAATGAACTTTTAACTACATTTATATTTTCTTATTAGCAAAGAAGTATGCTGAAATGCATGGCCAGCAAGGAGGTGGTGGAAAGAAAGACAAGAAGGAACTAGAGGTACTGTGAGCAATGGGCTCACTAAATGATACCCCCCGCCTCCCATATGTTTATAAATGTCAGTGTCCATATCTTGCCATGGGAAACCCAAAATATGTGTCGGATCAAAAAGTAAAATAGGAGGTGCACAATGGCAATATGTAATAAAGATTCTCTGAAAGTTTCATCAAATTTCATTCAGTGGTATAAGAGGAGTTGCGGATAAGAGATGGGTACCCCAAAGCGTAACAGACGGACGGACGTACAGACGGACGGACGGAATTAACGATTACTACATACCCTCCCGCTTTTCAAGCGGGGGGTATATAAACAACCCAAACAGGAAAAACAGGCACCTAAGGTATACCAGGGTCCGCCGTCATAAAACTTTGAGAATTCTCAAAAAAATTCTCAACTCAAGTCTTGAGAATTACTCAGCTAAGAATTTTCTTAAATCGGCCGTCATAAAACGATTTGAGAATATTCTCAGCTGAGTTATTCTCAAGACTTGAGAATTTTTTCAAGATTTTTTTTCTCGCGATACTGTTTTCGCGGATTTTTTTCGTTGGTTGAAGCGGCCCAGAGGAGCTCTTTTTTTCAAAAAGTGAGAAACAACTTTGGTTACATGTAAATAAATCAAAAATTACGTCTACTTTGTATATTAATATCAATCATTGTAAATATCGAAGAAAGAAAAGTTAAACGCTCTCAAAATCGGAGTAGTGGGGAAGAGGTAGAACGTGCCGTGTTACAACGCACTTTGAAAAAATACGCACTTTGAAAAAAAATTTCAAGGTGCGTTAAATTTGGGACCAAATCAACGCTCTTTGAAAAAATAAAATTTCTTTTCAATGTGCGTTAATATTGACCATATTAACGCACTTTGAAAAACTGTATGGATCGGTCAATATTCTTGCAAATCTTAGGTATGATAAATAATTGAACCTGTTTGATAACTCTTCTGTGAAGAGGTCACTTCAGGATGTGAAAGTGAGCGATTTTGATTTTTCCATACTTTGAAAATTCTTTCTCGCTTAAATGCTTTACTGTACTTTTTTTCCAGTTTGCATGCATTTTATGTAAGCTTAAATTTATTGAAAATTTTCAACGGCATACCAGTTATGTAAATACATATATTTGGGTGTATCATACCGGGAAGGGAGGTTTCATGTAGGCACATAAATGTTTTGCAAAGATATATATAATATATTTATGCATTTAAAAATTAGGGCTTACCTGGGGGGTCAACTTTCAATTTGCTACCGACGGCTATGTACAGTGTTTCAGAAAAAAAGAGTTGGGATGAAAGACCTTCTACTCGTCTTCTCCTTGTTCTCAATGAGGTTAAATGAGTACATGTAAATTAAAAAGTTTTTCGAAAGATCTTATTACAAATTGATTCTCTCTTTTACTAAAATCTAAGTCTAAAATTTTTTTATTTCTTACATATTGTTTTTTCAAAATGCGTTAAATGCCTCCATGGTATAAAATGTTTATGTGCACTCTTAACGCACTTTGAAAAAAAATTTCAAAGTGCGTTGAGTGTGTCCAATACTAGTATGTAACGCACTTTGAAAAAATTTTTAAAAGTGCGTTGATTTTGTCCCAATTTAACGCACTTTGAAAAAAATTTTCAAAGTGCGTACAATTTTTTCAAAGTTTTTGTTGCCACAGTACCGACACGTTGTTTGGGTCTTTGAAAGGAAGTGGGCCGAAGGGGGAAACTAAAGGAAATATTAAAGGAGAGGGAGTGGCAGTGCATTGCCGACGCTCTGAACTCGTAAGAATGATTGTAAAATTGTCGTGGATAGTAAATATACAAGTCTATCAAGCATTACTGTACTACATATTTATTTTTATACTTTGGGTTTTTAAAATCTATTTTTGAACAATAAAACGGAATACACGTTCAATTCAGATTTCTGTCTGAAATCATGCAGTTCTGGAAAAAAAATTATTAATGTTTCGAATCATATGGTGAGAACTCATTACACGGGAAGCTATTTTCATTGATCGTGTCAGTCCTGAGATGCAGGGAGGGACGCTACGTACAGGATTTTTTTTTCAAAATGTACAAGATGTTACGTATTTGTGAGAGCCATGTGTGGAGCTATTGGTAACTTTGACCAAATAATGAAAATATTTATGAAAAAATTTCAAAGTTCTATTGGCAAAAGATTCTCAGAAAAGAAAGCCAGACCCCATTGTAAAAAAAATATTGAAATATAAGGAAGATTTAATAAACTAGTCTTGAATATTACACTGTATATGCTAGACTGGCCATTGCAAAAAAAATATTGAAATATAAGGAAGATTTAATAAATAAAGAGATTTGTTCTGTACACTAAAAATGAATTACTGGTAATCGGTATGGATTTTTACTAAAAAAGTTTTTAGACTTAATTTGTTGTAAATAATGCATAAAAAAATGTAAATCTTTATATAGACTTTTTTAAGATGTTAATTTTTTTTCTCATCAGCCTTTATTAATCTATATATACATTTTCATCCCATTTTTAATGCTTGAGAATGGACTTAAGTTTGCTTTGTAGTAAACTCACAAACTAAAAGTTTGACAAGCAAAAAAAAAAAAACCAAGATTGAAAGTTTTCTATTTCGTGGGGGGGGGGGGGGGCAACTTTTTCAAAGGCAAGCTTTCAATTCCAATTTTTTTCCCACAATTCTTCGATATCACTATACTATGGTCAAAAAGAGGAGGGGGCAACTATCCCTTCAATGAACATTTCCTATAGTAAAGGTTATGTTGGGGAAAAAAGTGGGGGGGGGGGGGCAGGTCTTGACGATTTAATTACTATATTACATTACTATATACATGTAATACAACTATTACTTCAAGAGAAATGCTTACTCAGTTATGCCATTGAGGTTAAATATTATTTCAAAATAGCTGTGATTTTGTTCTTCATTAAAAAGTGGGGGGGGGGGGGCACTTAAAGTTTGCTCCCTGTGACTAGCCTAAGTAAACTCAAATATTTGAGAATAATAGAGAGTTTGAGATTTTTTATTTTACTCAACTTTTTGATGACGGCCGCTGAGTCTGAGAATTTAGGATTTGAGAAAATTCTGAGACTTGAGAGCATTCGCAGACTTAGATTTTTTGTATGAAATTACAAAGGTTTACGTACTGTACGAAAAAAGTAAAAGAGACACAGTCCTGTTTTTCTCTCTCTGTACACCGTCTTGTTATAATTTCCAGAAGAAAGAAAAAGAACCCGAGCCAGAAGAGGAGGAGGAACCCAAACCAAAGGAATCTAAGGATCCATTTGCCTCGTTTCCTAAGGGGTGGGCATTCAATACTCTTTTGTTAACAAATGTTTTATCTTTAGAATTATTTTGTTAAAAATGTAAATTTTTGTAGTGCACATGAGCAAGTGTTTTAAGAGAGCTTATGTTGACTGGCGTGTGTTTGTACATTTAAAAAACCCTGCCAACAAGTGTTATATTATTCCATAATATTTATGTTTAGTTTATACATGACATGTATTGTCCATAGTTTCACTTCATGATGCACTGCAATTTTATGAAGTGCATCATTTTAGATCAGCTTATTTAAGTTGAACAAATCTCAATTTTGTTAAAATATAATGTGGGTACAAGTTTTTACAAGATCACAGAGGATATATTACATATAGATATGTTTATGAGTACACAATGACATACTCGTATTTTTCCTTTCCAGAACATTTAATATGGATGAATTCAAAAGAGAGTATTCCAACAAGGATACATTGACAGAAGCGTTGCCATACTTTTGGAAGAACTTTGACAAGGAGAACTTTTCTATTTGGTATAGTGAATACAAGTATAACAACGAGTTGTCCAAGATCTTCTTGACAGCAAACCTTGTCGGAGGTAAGTTAACTTAATTTAATGTATTAGCTTTAAATAACTGAAACAGAGAAGAAAAAACATTTAATTAGCACAGTTTGCAAATTACTTTTCACAACTGTCATGTACAGTTTCTTATTTGAAACCTGGTTTTGCATTAAAACCAGTTCATACAGTAAATATGTTATTAAATGTGTGTGATATTTGGTGGATATTGAATGCTGAACAAGTTAGCATAGATTTGATTTAGTGCATTTCTAAATTTTCTTAGTATTTGTGTATATGTCTTCATATGTAGTTAATTTGATAAAAAGTTATTGTTATTCCTCTCTTCATAGGAATGTTTCAAAGATTAGAAAAACTACGTAAAAATGCATTTGCAAGTGTGTGTTTGTTTGGTGAGGATAACAACAATTCTATATCTGGGATATGGGTGTGGAGAGGTCACGACCTTGCCTTTGAGGTAAATGATTACACATTTGGAGTATTTTTTTTTCCATGGCAATATATAACTTGGCACACAAGTGTTTAGATTATTCATAGAAATTCAAAGTATATTGGTTGCATGAGTACGTAACATGTACATTATTGTAAAAATGGAAATTTCTTACTTTAATGTTACCCATAAAATTCTGTTAAAAAACAGTGTGTTATGTGTGTGATATTTGGTGGATATTGAAATCTGAACAAGTTATATAGCATAGATTTGATTTAGGGCATTTCTAAATGTTCTTAGTATGTGTGTTTATGTCACCATATGTAGTTAATTTGATAAAAAGTTATTGTTATTCCTCTCTTTAATTTTTGGATATATTATGTAAACTGTTATGAAAAATCACATATCTCAAAAATGCATTTGCAAGTGTGTGTTTGTTTGGTGAGGATAACAAAATTCCATAAAATCTGGGATATGGGTTTTTAGTGGAGAGGTCAAATGCACTTGCCTTTAATGAGGTAAATGATTAAACATATGGAAAAACGATTTTTATTCTTGCCAGGGCAATTAAGAAAGAATGAATTTTGTTTTCTTATATCACTTTCAATGATTGAAATGAAATTATTCATCAAGTCAGACTTTGTATTGAAACTGTACATACAAAATTTTAAACAAATTTCATTTCTGTAAAAAGTTGTGTTAAACTATATTTGTTTGATCTTCTTGCATCCTGAAGACTTTTTGAGTTTTTCATTTGTAATCCCAGTTGTACACACTACTTGTGTTGTATGAAATTTTGAAAGTACACGATTTCTAATTCTTGATTTTGTTCCAATTTCTATGCAGCTTTCACCAGACTGGCAAATAGACTATGAAAGTTACAACTGGACTAAGTTAAATCCCGATGATGAGAAGACAAAGAAGCTTGTGACAGAGTATTTTGCCTGGGAGGGTGATTTTGATGGGAAAAAATTCAACCAAGGCAAACTTTTCAAGTAGACTTTGAACTGAAGAACAGTGACATTGAATGGGAAATGTTAACTATTTAAAAATGAATGACTGGTGCAAAAAAAGTTTTCTTTGTTATTTTTTATGGGCAAACAAGGCAACTCAGGATGGTCTGTTGCCATCTGCTTTTCATGCATAAATTTTTGCCTTTTAGGTGTTTTCTTCAAAGCCATATGCCTTGGTATAAAGCATTAAAGGAAAATTTAAATTGTTAAACTTTCTCACAAGGGGAGATAATCAAGAAAAGACAAAAATAGGGTGGGGTCATTAGAAAATCTTCTTCTCATGAGTTTATGTGGAAGCTTGCTATTGTTCAAATGACCCCCGGGGGTAGCTTGGGAATCAAAGTTTAACAGAAATATATAGGAAAAATCTTTAAAAATCTTCTTCTCAAGAACCACTGGGCCAGGAAAATTTGTGGAAGCATCCTGGGGTAGTGTAACATGTAAATGTAACTGAAAAATCAAAATTTTTACATAGAAGTATATAGGAAAAAATCTTTAAAAATCTTCTTCTCAAGAACCACAGGCCCGAAAAGCTGAAACTTATGTGGAAGCATCCTGGGGTAGTGTAGATTCTAAATTGTTCAAATCACGATCCCCGGGTTTAGGGCGGGGCCACAATGAAAAATCAAAGTTTTACATAGAAATACAGTAAAACTCGGTTATAATGAAGTCACTGGGACCTGTGAAATTACTTCGCTATATCCGTAATTCGTTATAACCGTATAAGAAAGTAATTGATTTTATATAGCTGGGGATCCAAGATGACTTCGCTATATCCGTAAATTTGCAATATCCGTGTTCATACTAAACAAGTTTTGCTGTATATAGGAAAAATTTTTTAAAATCTTCTCAAGAACCACAGGGCCAGAAAAGCTGAAACTTATGTGGAAGCATCCTGGGGTAGTGTAAATTCTAAATTGTTCAAATCATGACCCCCGGGGGTAGGGCGGGGCCACAATGGGAAATCAAAGTTTAAAATAGAAATATATAGGAAAAATCTTGAAAAACCTCCTTTTAAGAACCACTGGGCCAGAAAATCAGAAACTTATGTGGAAGCATCCTGGGGTAGTGTAGATTCTAAATTGTTCAAATCATGACCATGCGTGTAGGGCGGGGCCACAATTGGGAATCAAAGTTAAAAAAATTTACATAGAAATATATAGAAAAAATCTTCTCAAGAACCACTGGGCCAGAAAAGCTGAAACTTTTGTGGAAGTGTCCTGGGGTAGTGTAGATTCTAAATTGTTCAAATTATGACCCTGGGGGCTGGGCGCACAATGTGGAATCTAAGTTTTACATGGAAGTATTATAGGAAAAATATTTAAAAATCTTTTTCTCAAGAACCATTGGGCCAGAAAAGCTTAAACTTATGTGGAAGCATCCTGGGTTAGTGTAGGTTTCAAACTATTCAAATCATGATCCCTGGGAATAGGATGGGGTCACAATATGTATTACAAGGGGGAAATCTAGGAATGAACAGCATGGTCAAAGCTTCTCAGGTGAGCGATGTGGCCCATGGGCCTCTTGTTATCCTTTTTATATTTGTAAAAACTATTATGCAATATTTGGTCTACCTGAGAACTGTAGGAGATAAACACATGATGTTTGGCATGACATCTCTGGACTCCTTAGTTTTGCTCTTTCCAATATGCCTAAATTGTGCAAATTATCAGACCTAAATTCTTATATTTTGCAAGTGTAAAAAATTTATATATTCCTGCATAAAACTGACAACCTTTTATTTGAACAAACGTCAATTGGCACTACCTGGTGATCTTGCTTGTACACAGTTTATTCCCAACTTATATTTACTGTAAAAAATATTGGAGGTGCCCTGTATAGAACAAGTGCCTATGCTTCTGACCCAGTGTTGAGAAGATTTTTATATGATCCCAAATTTTCAGTATTACTACAATTTCCCTTGAAAGAGAAAATAAATTTTCAAATACCTTTACTAACCTTGGATGCTTTGTGGAAAGGTTTATCGAGGTTAGGTTAGCATAGTGGTTTTTAGAGAAATTAAAAATGTGAAAAGTTTACAGACGGTTAATGGAGGCTTGTCTTTGCTTGCCAAGAGCTTCTGATCTTCTACAATCCTAGCAAACCCTTGGCCAATGGTGCTATAAAAGTGTAACGTGATCTTAGGTCCTAAGATGGCTAATTCAGATGGAATAGTGGCTTTCATGCGACGTAAAATTAGAAACAATAATGTGAAAGTAGGAAAATTCTGCAGAATATTTGCTATGTAACAGAGCTTCCTAAATATGGGAAATCTGATTTATGAAAAATGTGCAGTTAGCGGACAGTGATGTATTCGTTAATAAAAACGAATCCAACACATTGCAGACCGTAATATTAAAAGTATGTAACTATTTTAATTGATTAATATAACGTCGTCGATATTTCCAAATGTTTGAGCAGATGACCACAGCAAGTTTTTTTCTCTCCAGAATTTCGGGGAAATTCTGTTTCTAAGAGTATTTTAAAAAGTCCGATTGATGAAGGGGCACAAATGGTGCCAATTGAATTTCCAACATTGTTAGAAGACATTGTCTCTAGACACTAATTAATGTAGGAATTAAAACATGCAATGAATCAACCAGCATTCTTTTAATACTTGTTTGTAAAATTGGAATGATTTGAAAAAAGCACTTTCTTCAATGACCGATCACAAGTTATGGAAACGTTTCTTTCTTACCGAAGAATCAAATGTGAAAAAGCCTGCTGTTTAATTTATTGTAAGTAATTGCTGTATATATAAAGCCTAGAAAATGTGATGTTTGAAAGATTTTGAGATTTTAAATTAACATTTTCAGATTAAGATTAGCTATCTGTCGGACCTTTTAACAAGAGGCCCACGGGCCTTATAGGTCACCTGAGTATCGTGTAACAACTTTCAAACAATTAAAATTGGTTCGTGTTTTACCCCAGAGGCCATGAATTCACAATTCACAATTTTGAAAGAGGCACCATTGCTTATCATAATTATAAACTTAGCATGCTTACTCTATTTACTTAATACCCAGAGGTAGATCAGAGTAACAAAGAGAAAATGCACTTCCACTTTATAACCAGTTGTGCACCTCTTCCCAAAGGAACCACTGACCCTGGGGTCACATATTTCAAAATTTTGCAAATGTTATCATAAAATGGTTGATTAATACTAAAGAGCAAATTTCAAAGCATTAATTTATTTTCAGACTATGTAACCCCCCTCCCCCCGACACAGGGGGCATAAAAAATAACCATTTTGCTAGATGCACCTTTCTTCATCATAAATATATGTATATACTTGAATCATTGGCATAAAACCCAGGTGCAAAGGAAAAGATTTTCAAAGAATTAATACATTTTCACTATATACTAGTAATCAATAGAGCCCCGCTCTTATACCAGAACCCCTGACCTTGGGGCCAAAAAATTCACAAATTTGGAAGTGGCACTCTCGCTTATCATAACTATGTACTTAGTTCATTTAATACCCAGAAGCAGAGAAGAAGATTTTCAAAGAATTAATGCACTTTCACTATATGATCAATAAAGCCCCGCCCTAACACCAGAACCCCTGACCATGAAGCCATAAAATTTACAATTTTGGAAGTGGCACTCTTGCTCATCATAACTATGTGCTTAGTTAGTTTATTTAATACCCAGAACCAGAGAAGAAGATTTTCAAAGAATTAATGTATTTTCACTATATGATCAATAGAGCCCCGTCCTAACACTAGAACCCCTGACCCTGGGGTCATGAAATTCACAAATTTGGAAGAGGCACTCTTGCTCAACATAACTATGTACTTAGTTAGTTTACTTAATACCCAAGAGCAGAGAAGAAGATTGTAAAAGAAATAATGCATGTTCACTATATAATCTATATAGCCCCGCCCTAGCACAAGAACCCCTTACCCTGGGGCCATGAATTTCACAATTTTGGTAGAGGACTCAATGGTCACTACATTCATGCCAACAGTTTGCCTGCTTGATGTCCTGGAGTAAAGAAGAAGATTTTTACAGATTGTAATAATTTTGGTGGTTTTGGCCCCACTCCTCAGGCCCCAGGGGGTGGGGATCATAAAATTCACAATTTTTGTTCCCCTTCACCCATAGATGCTGTATACCAAATTTGGTTGAAATTGGTTAAGTGGTTTCAGAGAAGAAGCTGAAAATGTTCAAATGTTTACACACGACGGACGAAAACAGATAGCAATGGGTCACCTGAGTTACTCAGGTGACCTAAAATGTTTGTTTGAAGGCTATAACAACACTTATGTTTTCGCAGGTTTTTAAAGAAAGTAATCCGCTCCATGAAAATAGGAAAAGTTGGCTTATAAAGAAGCGCACATACCATACAAAAGAATTTTAACGGATTGTCGGCATTTCTGGTCTCTAAAGACTTTAGTTATTATCAAAAACAGAAACTCGTCAGAATCTAATTATTTCAATTTTCTGATACTTGTGTGATTTTGAACAATTTTACAAAAGATGTCACAATTAGTTATGAAAATTTCTGAGTTCTGTATTATCAAGCAGTCATCAAAAGTTTGTTCTTGATTTATCTCGAAGAATGATTGAAAAGGCCAAAGAAAAGTCATTCCTCTGATGCCATTGATTTTGACAAAACAAAACTTAAAATTATAAAGTTCTTATTCCCAAATAAATTTATAAACAACTGGGTTTAAAAATTCATGGATTTAATAAAAAAAAAAAACGCGACAGAAATAAATTAATTTTATATTTAATTGACTAAAGTTGTACAAAATTAACACCGTTGTGTAAAAATTTTTCACTGTTTGTCTTCAGACACTTAAAAACCCATCATTCTTTTCATTATCTTTGAAATTAAATCCAGAATCACTATGTTGATCCCCATTACGATCACCACGCAGCTGATTTCTGTATCGACGTTCGAATGCTCTTCTTAGCGTTCTTCCAGTTGTCAGCCCACGTCGGTTGAAGACTGCACTGTTTTTTCGGCGAAGGGACCTTCTCTTCTGACGGGCGTCTTGAAAGTTAGACCCGAGATTCTCACAGGCAGTTGACATGGAGGAACAAGAGCTTGTATACAAAGTTGATATTGCCTCGTCGTCATCGTCTATATCGTCGTCCTCATAGTCTGGCAGAGGGTCATCGTAATCCGGCTCGGGTTCGTTTTCGATGTTACTCACTCTCTGCAGTTCCATGGCTTTAGCAATGACCTCCTGTATTTTGTACTTTTCGGTGAACTTCTGACTGCAAGATATATCAGTGATAGAAAGAACATGGAGAATGGTTCCCCAGCGATGTGAAAGCATGCCAAGGAATTGAAAAAGCAAAATTGCAGAAAATAAAGCTAAAAAGATCATTCCGAGGGGTTCAAATGTCAGATCTTTTTGTGATGAATCGAAGTGCGGAATTTTGATGAAAAGATCGGTGTCTTTAAAGTCATCCTGTAATAGCTGAAGTTGCATGGTAAGAGCTATCCACAGAGCAGAGGTCATGAAGAATCCAAACACGACATTGTTGCGTAGGTTTTTCAAAGCATTAACCACCCTCTCCTGGTGAAGCTTGTCTTCCTTTATTGGATATAAATACTTTTGCAACAATTGCTTCCAAAACAAGACCTCCCTTTCGTCAAGTTTCTTAATTGGACCATCTCCTAATATTTGGTTTTGTAGACATTCTTGTTGATCGGTTTTTGTGTAAATCTTCGTTTCCGTTTTTCCTTTATTGTTCACATAATCTTCAGATATTGGGGGAATGTTCATTGATTTTGTACTTGATTCCATGATATCTGGCTTTGATGACGTCACAACCCCTTCGCTCTGTAGTTCCTTCGGTAAACGCTTATCCTTCAATTCTATTATTAGTTCCTCTAATAGTTGGTCAGTTTTTGTAGGTTTTTCTGTATTGGCAAGAGTCATCGTTCGAACTTGACGAAAAAGTTCAACTGTTTCGTTGATAATAGAGGTTATACCAAGCCATCCCAGAATTCCTGTCTTCTTCTCTTTCTTCTTCTTTTTCTTCTCTTCCTCTGCTTCATTTTTTGTCGATGAGTTTGCATCACCTTTGAGCAAGGTAACTTCACGTGTCCCCCAAGACACTACATGCATATTGCACAGGTAATATATGGTTAAAACAAGGTAACCCGTAGGAATACAGATGAAGTATAGTGCTCCAGGTATTACACAGGTAAATTCCTCCGGATGCAGCAAGGCAGCAATGAAGTAAATGATGACAAGTATTGACAGAAAGACAACATTAGGACTTGTTAGTCCTCCCTCTATAGCTGTCCCAACCGTACCCACTAGAACGATGGTCATCACTATGGCGTAACTTGCGCTAGCAATCGTCGCAAATATAATTTGTGTGCTTGGTTTTGCATACAGACACACAATGATGAGAGCGATTGCTGGCGTCAGGGCTATAGCATAGGATTCTATAATCGTCGTCTTAAAGACAACAGTGAAAGCTCCTGCCATCATAAGAAGGACAGTGGCTGGGCCTAGAATTGTGGAAACCAAAAGGAAGAACTGGTATAATATATAAGGTGTGCTAATGTTGTCATTGAGGCGTACTGTGTTCTTCCAGTCTCCCAGAAGGTCAATTAAATTCGCCAAGGTGGAGGGACCCCATCTTCGGCGCTGATTGAAGAACTCGGAGAAAGTTTCAGGTGCATGTGTAAGGGCATCTGCGGCGGCACAGTAATCGATTCTATAGCCTTGTTGCAGGAGGAGTGTACTTAGCCATCTGTCTTCCCCTAAAAAAAGGAAAAAATATAACATGATTTTTTTTCTGTAAAATTAATTTTTACACACTATGATAGGCTATAGGTGTATCCAAACAGTTGTTGGTTACACCAATCAAATTAAAGACAAAAACAGTATTTGTAACGTATATGTAGACATACCTTGGTCATATTGAACATAATGACCTGCTTCACTTGCTCTAATAGCATAGCATCTAGCGACATTGTCGTCCATAAGTGCCGATCCTCTAAACAAACTGAAACATCCTGGGGCACATAATACACAACCAAAGACATGCTCTGTTGCTTTCTGAAGCCAGTGACCAATAGCATATTCAAATTCCTGATACCAAATAATTGGACCTAAGAATTCAAGAAATTTGAAGAATGACAGAAACATTAGATGCTAATTGTTGATATTTATGATTTTCAGAAAGTTTTGGGGTAATAACTTGGTTACACTGTAATTTACCTGAACCAATTGGATGAATGCGACCACATGCAGCTCCAACTTTTTTGTTCTTTTTTAAGCGATCGACCAACAGACGCACTGCATCAGGTTTAAAGTCGACGTCACCATCAAGTGTCAATATAAAAGTGTTCTCAGCCTACAAAATATAGAGCTTTATTCTAAAAGATCTTGCAAAAAGGATCCCTAATTACATGTACAAAGTATTTGGTCAAAAAATAATTTGGTAGGATGTGATCCTGAATTCTGCAAATGTATAACTTACGGGGGGTATTGGAAATGTGATAGTAAATTGGTTTTACAATTAATTTAATTATTTTATGTCATGATACGAAACCAAAGGCCAGTCTTGAAACAGTGTATATATGATGTGAATTACAAATTTCAATCTTTAAAACCCTTTTAAGTTGTCAGTTGTGGTGAATCTTTTTTTTTACCTGCGTGTGAACTTCCTCTGTTGTGTAGTTAAAGATGACGCTTCTCGTGAAATGTGAAGCCTGTCTTCGATGTCGTAGTTGTGAGTTTGTTAGCCGAACTCTCTGGTTAGCATCTTCTGATGAAGAACCGAAACTTCGATCGCAAAAATCTCTATGAAGTAAATTTTCAGGCTGTGCAAGTATTCGATAACCAAGCAAATAGTACATGTACATTACCTGAAATGAACAAAAAGGGTTACCATATTAATAAGTATCTCTTTGATTTTTCTTTCCTTTTCCCCCCTCTCTAGGTTAAGAATGGACAAAGATCTAGGATGTTTTAGTATATGTATGAAATGAAGTGATAACCTACTTGAGACCATCGTTTCTTGTGTCGAACTCGATGCCGATCCTTTAGATGAACCACGAGTTTTGTTGCTCCAGGCAAGAGCCACGTTAATCTTGCCCCGTAAGGCGTTGCTGTTCGCATGGGTGGACCTAGTTGTAACTGCCTCTCATGCACAGAACTTTAAAAAAAGTGGTAATAAAATTGGATTTATTAACTTCTAATTATTATAAGAAATGGAATTATGATAAACATTACACAGTATGTGTTGCAAGGGATTGACACCCTTGCAAGATATTCTGCAGCAAATGAGTCCGAGTGTTTCTGCCTACCGTCATTTTAAGTTGTCAGAGCAAAACTTTACAAAGATATATATGTAAATATTTTCACGTTCTGTTAGCAATGAATGGAAGGTAAAATTATTTTTTCTCTTTTTAAGTAAGCTACGTAAGTAGAAAAGTGATAGGAAGAAATGCTTTCGGAAGAGTACCTCAATGCATCGTCAATACTGTCCATGAATTCGACGACAAAAGCATTTGGTACTGAATTTTCATCATCAGTTAAATCCATTGCATCATCAAAGAAGATGTGGGCTGAAAAAAAATCGTATAAAACCAAGGTAAGTATTATCAGGGTGGTTGTTGTTATGTGTAAATATAAAAAAATGTAATGAATTGTGATAAATTGCTTCTCTAATACTAGTATTTATTCGATAATTTGCCAGGAAAAGTTTGTTTTTTATGTTTTTGTAACACTGAACCTTTGTTACCAGTGTACATATAAAACATTCCGTTAAATTTTTTCCCATTTAAGTTTTCCTTCAAATAGTTTGTTTTAAAATGGTAAAAAAAAAATTGTGTTAGAAAAAAATATTACACTTTTGCCACAAGAAAATCGCTGGGAAAAGTATGTGTGACCTACCTTCGAATTCGTAATAGTCAGGATCTCTTATGCCGTAGAATTTCTGAGCTAAGTATCGGCCACTATGATCAACATCTATACTAGAATGATACAAAATATATAGGTTTAACATACTTTGTGGTTAAAATAGAAAAAAAAGTTGTCCTCTTAATTGAATCTCTTTAACCTTTGCCTTTTTTATCTTTAAACCTTAAAATTAGAGACTGAAACAATGATTTGACTGGTCAATCATATTTCGATAAAAGCTTGACATAACTTTTCTAAAAAACATTAAGGTTCCTAAAATAGGTAACGGTGCCATCTTAAGGAACTTGAAGTCACTTGGTCTCCGGAAATGGAATTTGTCCAGTATGGCTTTATTTTGATTTATGATTTCCGATAAAAATATCTTTAATGTTATATTCAGTAATTCTATGAGCAATATTTATCGGGGAGGGGATGAATACTAAAATTTGATATTTTATGCCAAGTAGACGAGTTGTCTGTTTGAATATCAATATTTCTGAAATAAATATTTCCCTAAATGTCCGGTAAAAGATTGTGTCTTCAGCAAGATCTGATAGCAAACTCCGTATTATAACAACAATCTTGATAATTTTGCACGTACCGAAACAGAGATTTCAAAAGTTGAATCATTTCGTTTCTAGTCTCATGCCACATTGTTGCGCAGGCGTAAATTTGAGGAACAACATCATCTGCTTTGTGAATCTCATCGTCGTCATAAATGAACGACCAGTCTTCATCAGCATTAAACAAAGAGGTATCTCTGTCATTTAGTCGTCGCCGAAGAGCAAGGGAAGTGTCCGTTAATATGCCACATCTCAGTGGTGTAACAAAGAGTCTGCAACGAAAAAAAAGAAGTATTTCAGTGGAAGACATATCGGCTTGTTTGGTAACACACTTTCATTTTGACATGTAACATTTGAATATTACAGCGGCCTGTGTCCCTATCTATCACAAGTAAAGATAATAAATTATCTTCAACAGTTCATTTCAAAGACTGGTGTCCATTTTGTTGCAGACATAATATCTTAAATATAGGTAACCATCTCATTCTCAATTGCAAATTACGGTCACACATTTACATGCATTTTGTTACAGCTTTAAAGATTTAATGCCTTTTCCAAAACCTAAGTTACAGAAGAGCAGGGAACAAAAAAAATCCAACATGAATACAATCTTCAGGCATTTGTTTGGACTGAAAGAGTCAGTTTTGGATAAACGAAAACATTGGAGTGGATAGCAAGAATTTTTTAAGTAAATGTTGTTGAAACCTTTGCTTTCTGAATCAACTTATATTAAAGAATTTAAATCTATACATGCACATATGTTTCATCTTTTGTCACGTTTTGAATATTCCTTGATTTTTGGTAAAAGATAAATCGTATCAGCCTTAAAATTTTTCTTACCTTTCAATTTTAGCCATTCTTCCATTTCGAGGCGACCAGATATGTGCTGTTGTAATTAGTTGTGAAATCCAAAGAACTCCAAGCCAAAGAAGATGAAACTTTCGCAGATCTCCATCTGTTTCTGGGCAAACCCAAACGTAGACATATGAAGGTAGGTACTCAGTAAACTGTTGCACGAGTACAAGGCCAAAAGTTATAGGGGTTGCTAAGATGATGGGTAAGGTGAAGCCAAATAGCTGCATACACAATTTGCAAGCAAGACCTCCAAAATACGACATAAGAGTAGTTGCAACTAAATGCAAATATAAAACTCCATATTTTTGTAGGTTAACTTGTATGACCTCGGGAATGTATGAACTGGACGTTGAGTTAGAATTTTGCTTTTCATCAATGTTTTGATCCTTATCTACTATTTGAGGAACGACAAGGTTGCGAGTAAGCATATTTTCATTCAAGTGCAGTACTGATTCAATACCACGGTCTTTGATTGCCCTGGTCAGATTGATTTGTGCATCGTTGTTGACTGTATCAGGTTTCTCCAAATTTGGCATGTTCTGATTTTCACTCGCCACTTGAAGTAATGATCTTTTGCCTCGGATATTCGGTGATATAGTACTGACGTCATTTCCCAATGGATTCGTTGTAGTTTCAAAGGGTACGTTAGATATGCTTTTCATGGACGAATTACTTGAATCCGAATCCGAAAATGAAATGCTAAAATTAAACCCAGGAATAAGTAAGATGGCAAAGATCATGGTCCAACCAATTTTCCACAATCCAGTCAATATGTATAATCTTTGTTTCACCACAAGTAAGTTTTTCTTCCAATCAAGAAGGGGTATCCTAAAGGAACAAATGTAGATATCTCCATCCGCATAGTTTTCCCAGTAAGATAAAGAAATAAACACCAAAGAAACCGGAAGCTCCCACATTATTCTATTTGTTAGAATAGGTTTTGGCCTTTCAATGACATTGATGACGTCATCATTATCAATAACAGAATTAACCATTTCTTGTTTTTCATTATCTGTAAGCGGAATACTAAACATTGATGTAGCACCTAAATTGCAAAACTGAATAAGGAAGGCTATTCCGTGCACAGTTGTAAGCGTCAATCGCTTTATTCCTGGTAGGGATTTATCAGAGATAACGAACAATGTTTTCAGAAGTGCTGGAATCACAAATATTCCACTTAATGGTATTAAGCTTCTGGCCATGTCCATCTTGGGAAGAATATGAAACACTAGTAAGCACAATCCAAAGCTGTGTAGAAGTTCAATGAACAAAGTCTGAAAAAAGAAAACATAATAGTGAGTCAATATTCCATTTTTAGTTAATGGAAAAATAAAAATTCCCATTGCCGAATTTTTTGGGGGGATAATGCATGCACTTTATAGAAACTGTCCGAACGTGTGAAAGTAGATGGGGCATTTTTTGAATATGCAACAGAATGCACAAATCACTGACATCATCTATAGTGTCAGCAGGCAAAAGAAAATTAGTAAGAGTAAGAGAAATGATGCAGATCTCATTTTGATTTTGAAACAAAGCATCTATTTATTGTTCATAACAAGATAATCGAATCCACTTCTCTCCTTTTAGAGGAAAACGAACAACAAAAGCATTACTTACCACAGTTGTAGTTTTAAAAGAAGGCCAGGCACTGCTTCCAAACAGAGATCTGGCTGTATACGTAAGTATCCATAAAGCATAGGGGAAACATATACAGATGATCAGCATCGTATTGGTGGGTGAGTTGTTCACGTTCCGTGCATTTTCATCCTTTAAAATATTTAGGATTGTTGAAAGATATTTGACTCATACACATGTATATCTATTTAAACACACAGAGAATATAAGGCTATTTCAGAAAAAGGAAAAATTATTTTATTCATCTTTATTAACATATCCTTTAACATGATGATCAAACGTTTTCTGGAGATTTATTATCACTGAAAAATTTAACTTTTCCGATTGAATGACTGTGTCATATTAGAAAAAATACCCAGAAGTTCAGTTGCCATAGGCAAACGGACATTCCTGCTTGTCCTTGAAAGATTCAGAAAAGACTAATATAAGGGGCAGGGAGGTAGGATGTAAAGAGCCCCCTCCCAGAACAAAATGTTTTATTATTATAATTAATTCATTTTTTGTCAATATGCTCATAGGTATTCAAACCTTCTTGAATATCATGATACTCCGTGTAATGAAAATTAACAACATTTGTGTGACTATATATATTCATTTGCAAACAAGCATACATTTTTTTGTAATTATTGTAGCCAATTAATTAACCTGTGCTGATAATTTATATGACATTCATTTGCGCTCACGAACAAACCAGCTTGACCGTGTATCAACACTGAACTTCTGAGGTTTGTCTTGTCTTGTGCCATTAATTGCTGGATTTATACATACCTTAACAATGCTAGAAGTCATTATAAGAATTGATGTTTTGGCGGCAACTGCCGAACCAAGGACAATGCAAAACAGCAATACGTAACAGATCGCCTTGAATGCTCTCAGAAATGGTTTTAATGTATCACTGGTAGAAACTCTTTCACGGGGGATCATTTGAAAACGGTCCCAAAGACGTCTGTAATGAAAGGGAAAATTGTCAGTTTAATATCATTAAAATTAGTAGTTTTATCAATTGTTCAATGTTCAGTACTTAACCTTTTAAATTGTATGATATTTTTACCTGCAATTTGCAAATTGTATATTCTTTATCTATATACAAGTGGATTTCACATACAGTGCAAAATGAACCACAACAGAAAAAAATATTATGGATTATATCATGTTGTAAATTTTGAATTCACTAGAGGGTAGTGGTAAATGCAAGTTTACGACATAAAATTTAGTTTACGTGTAAATTTTGCTCCCCCTGAATAGAAATAGAGTAAATACAGAAGGTCAAAATAAATGTTATGTTATAATTTTAATTCCCATTATTTTGATTACTTTTAATGCAACAAATGGTTATTCATAAAATAAGAATGAAAATAAAATAAATACAAATAAGAAGTATACAGTCGTACAAGATAATTTGTGGAAAAAAACAAATGCAACAAGTTCTATTTATGCAAATAGGTATATTATTCATTGTCGTGTTAAAGAATAATGATTTTTTGTAAAGTATATATCCTCTAAAAGACGTCATAAATTACAGCATACAAATTTTTTGTAGTTCAATTCAAACACGCATATGCTGTTTTGAGAGTGCGTCCAAAAAGTTTTGAGGTTTAACTCTATAAATGAACACGTATGGCTCTAATTCACATCACGACTGAACCATGCCTGGGGGATATTTGTGTATCAGAAAACACATCTTTATTACTTTTTCCGGTGGAGTCGGGGTAAGTCATGCCCCACTTTAAGAAAACTTAAACATTAAATAGTCGCTGCATGGGGACAGCTAGGGATCCATGGTCTCAAGTTAAAATTCACTGCTCATCAACACGCACCGAACTCATCCCGTACCCAACCCAGTCCTTCTACAATTCTGTATTAGTTTAAAATATATTTTATTCAGTGAATTGGATTGAACAGCAGGCATAAATGCCTATAACCGTTCTCCACAATTCTGTATTAGAGTAATAGAAAGGTTTGTTCACCCATTGAAATTTTTACATGTGTATCGTACTTACTTGTCTAAGGAATGTTCTTCTTGGATATCTGGAATATTGACTTTAACTGTCGGCAGCTACAAAAGACAATGATGCATGTTGATTATATCTAACTTAAATTTAGAAAATATACAAACTGACTTTTTAAATTTGGATGTAAGGGAAATAAACTACGATTGCAGATTTAAATTGGAGAATAATATACCCTTACGAACCTTCATTGTATTTTCATTATTTTGTTGCATCCATTCCGTTACCTTTTGCTGTGTTCCAGTCTTAAAATTTTGTAAATTATCGCTGTTTACCGTTGTTTCACTCATTTGTTTTTCTGAGAGACATGATGCCTTTGTCGCCATACAAATAGAGGAGTCATTGGGCAATGCTTCCACTAACACGTCATATGTAGTGTCCAGATCAGTCTCAGAGTCCGATAAAACCGTCTGATGTTCCATGTTCATCATTTTTCTTTTTTCAAACACAAGTTCCTGTAACACGGCCCTGTGCCAGTACGGAATGTATATCTATATGATTGTAAGAATATATTAAAAAGTACGTAAGTAAAACTGGAAATTTAGCATTGACTAAAAATCAGCCTTTGAAATTTGATAGTAGAAAAAATTGACAGATAATTGAAAGAAAAAAATATATCAGATATTTCCCCTCAATGTATTTATGCTAAATACATACATGTTATTTGATTGAAAAAAAAGTTTTTTTTATAGCCTTATTATTCATTTTTGAAATTGCTGAATATATTAGGGAAAGTTTTATTTGAACCCCGAATAACAAGTATCATCTTCATCCGAAAAATTCAAAGTTTATTCAAATGTATAGGTATACCTATATTAATTTACATATATCAGATTTGCCTACATTTTGTTTCTATTAAAAAATTACGTATTTGAAATATATCCATATTCTGTATTTCAGGGAATGCCTTTATTCTGTATTCTATCAAATCATCAGAATATAACTAACCTGATTTTTGCCGAAAAAGTGACCAGTCAACCCAGCCTCACGCAAAATGCGTGAAACATTTTCGAAAGTCGGACCAACTTTCTGCTCAGGTAGGAAAACTATGTCACGATACCTAGAGAGAAAAAGGTGGAATTTATTTTATAGATTAATTAACAATTAATTAATTAATGAAGAGAAATTAAATGAATTATCGAAATGAAGAGACCTCTGAATAAAGTATCCGGGAAACATGGGTGTTGTAAACTCTTCTCTCATATCCATAATTCAAAGCTGGCCTTCAATTCCAGTTAAAATGCATACATTTTTTTGTTTTTGTTTTCTGCAAAGAAATAATAAAAAATTGACTTACCATTTTTCCTTGTTGACACGGGATAATTTTATCTTTTATGAGGCACAAATGTATGGCAGTCGGACAGAGCAAATGGTCAAACGTGTTGATGTACAGATAAACAGAGCTGATGGCCTCGGGGTATAAATAACAATTAACTTAAATATATTGCTTTGAAGTTAGATAAAGCTTTAAAAACTGCATTTTAAGAATGCTGAACAAATTACAGTGTATTAGAAAAAAAAATACATGAAAATTATTAATTTTATTTATGTTTAAATGTTTTTGTAATATGTTCATTATGTTTACATATACTCAGTCTTGTTTTATTGAATAAGATCTCATCGTCTAATAAGCATATTTATCAAAACGCACATTTTTTACAAATAAAAAAAATTAAATCAAAATCTCAGAATTGCTTAAGACTGACATTTCCAAAGTCTTGTAAAATCTCAATCCCATTCTCCGTTCTTATTACTGTGTTTTGAGGGCTTCATAAAATTCTTTTGTCAATCGCGGGGCACGCTTTAGGAGAACTTTTTCGCATTTTAAGCAACTATGTAATTTATCAGCTAAAAATCTTAAAGTAACTGTGTTATCAATTGACTTTAGAATCCTCATTTTAAGAATATAATTTTTGATAAATTAAGATAAATGAAACAATTATTAAAAGTCCCATTTACTTTTCAGAAGTTTTACATTGATATGATTTATATATTGATTAGATTCTAGAAGAATTGAATTATAATTTTTTTTTTTAATTCTTCATATCCAGAAATTTAGCGTTCAAGACATCGAAGAATGTTAATTTTATCTTTCGGATTTTTTTCTGGTTAAGAGATTGTCGTAATGTGGAATGGATCTGAATCATTAACATAGCTTCGAGCACATATTTTCTCCATGTGGACAATTCCTATCTCTATTACATATCAATTTTTCCTCTGGACATTTTTCATTTGTCTACGTTTACTCAAGAAGGTATAAATATACCCTGCACTGAACAAACGAGCTATATTAAAAATAAAGAATAAGAATTAAACATGTGATTAAATTATTTAGGTTTTTTATTTACTCCTAATTAAAAGTTATACCTTTTAAAAAAAATATTTTTTTAATATAAAACTCATAGTTGTATCAATGTCTTAAAAAAGATTTTTTAGAAAATAATAGCCATTTTCAAATTTTATGTAACAAACTTCTAAATTTTTTTTATAAATAAAATCAAATTAAAACACGATTTTTTATTTAAATTAATAAATGACTAAAACGCGTCAAATTATCTATGAAAGTAAAGGCCACGATTGTATTTTGGAAAACTTAGTTATTCGTGCAGATGTACAATGCCTACTAACTTCCCTGCTTTATAGAGAAATGCAAGGGTTGTAAATTAAACATATTCTATGCTATTCGATAAAAAGGCTCTGTGGTCCATTTTCCTTACAGTTTTACTACAATTAGTGGTTTCCACTATTGGGCAAAATTGATGTTTTCATTGTTTATAAATGTATGGTTTTAAAAGGAAAATATTTATGATTATATTATTCTTGTATATTTGTGAACAAAAATAAATCAAATTTTGAATGCATTAATACATTCTACTAACTTAATTATACTTGTTGTTAAAACTTTTATTAAATTCTTGTGTTTTCTGTTATCTTTCACGGTCAAAAGGGGGATAACTTACTAGTGAATCTAGACAGGACACTATCACCCAGCCTTGAAGTGACTGGCTTTGATTCAAAATCAAGTGTTTTATCAAATGTCATTTTTGTTTTAACAACAGTTTCGGGAAATAAAATAAAAATTTTTTAAAAAATCAATTAAAATGTGAAAATTCAAAATAATAATAATAAAAGAAAACGTTTGTTAATCTCGAAATGTCTTTTAAATATTTACATTTTTAAATACGATTAATTGTTTCAGATTTATGTTAACATTAAAATCATGGTTTATATTAAGAAATAGTAATGATATAAAATTTAATGTTCCATAAGTAGATGAATCTAATTGTTGAATAATATAAAACCAAAAGCTTTAGTAAAAAGATATAAAATTCAAAATTGATATATAATGTGTTGCATAAGAATCACAATTAGTAATTTGTTAAATAACATGGACCAATAATTCATTGTCTGTCATTTTCTTTCTATGTTGAAGGAAATTTTAAAAAGCGTCTTTATATTTTCCCATACTATAAAGTAAGCTTCAAGTTTGTTTCAGTATACTAGTATACGAAGGAGGTTATCTTTTGAATAAATTTCATAAATACTTTTTATTAAATATTTAATATTTAATTAATATTTCTTTATTTGGAAAAAACATAATTTATCGAAAATTATTTTAAAGATGGATTAATTCTTAAATATTTCCCTCTAATTACTTTACATACACTCTTTTGTCTTCTTTGGTTATGTTTTAAATATTTTCATTGCATTTCACAGATATGATTCTCTCGCAATTTGCCTAATTTTCATTTACTGTAGTATTAAAATTATTCAGATAAGGCAACAATTGGAAAACTAAACGCATGAAATCAGAGTAAATATTAATGTTTTCTCACATAAAAACTTATTACTTTTCTAATATTTACAACTTTTTATATTAAAGAAGAATTTTTTTTCCAGTAAAACAACTTCTATATAAACTTGCAACTCACATATTCACTTCCTTTGCTAATCTGTAATGGAGAGTTCCATGCTTTTTTTCTTTACCTGTAATTGACAGACTGATGCATGGAGCTGCTGAAAATGATAACCTTGCATTAAAGAAAATGATCTAAATGGAAGTATTTATTTATTTTGAATCATGATTTGAATAAAAAATATTATTTGAATAAATAAAACTAATTTTATTTTTTTTAATTTTGATGAGAAATTCTTAATATAAAAAATCTAGATTTTTAAAGATAAAAGTATTAAGTGACACATGCACATTATTTTTTCAGAGATAAGATTTTGTTCTGAAAATCGTTCATTGACACATAATCAACTTACTCTATCTCCAAAAGAAGGTGAACTATTTAATAAAAGCACTAGATAGAGACTTGTCCCAAAACATTAGATGTCACCAAAGCACAACGAATACCACTCAATATAAAGTGGAGGTTTCGTTGTTTATGGCCGTCGTTACAAATCCCTGATAGTAATAGCCGCCAGAGAATCACTTAGCCCCGTACAGGACGCTAACAAGGCAATAATTCCTCATATTCAACCAATCTAGTCGAATTCATAAGTAAACTGAAGCTATTAATAAACACAAAATATATTTTTATATCTCAGTTAAGCTTCGCGGAACCGAAGACATATTAACAACAATTCATTGATGTCTTGGGCGAAACTTTTTTGCAAAAGACATATTACAATGAACTACTATTATATTGTGTTATATTATGAATAATAAAAATGTACAAGTTTAGCAATTATCAAAGGTTGAATCATTAAATTTATGTTTCTAATGATATTTATCAGGGGAATGACATCTTTGAAGACATATTGGTCTCTGACATATCAAATGAAGAGAGAATTGAAGAGGTCACGATTCGGACATTGTTGATGGAGTATGTATATTTCAATACTATTATAAAAAATATATATATAACGGAATGCTTGTATTATATAATCGCCAATGCATATATTAAATAATCTCCAATCCATAGTTATGCTTAAAAAATCTTTAAGGTTTCGTTATTAATTTTTTTAAAGTTACGCTTTAAATTTCGAGTTAAAGTAATTTTATTTTAATCGAAAAAATGTAAATAATTGTATGAAAAAAATGAATCCCAAAAAAGTTCGGCAACTAACATGTAGTTTTGTAAAACACAAAGAAATCGCATAAATATATATAATTTATATTTCTGATAAATAAGTTTAATTCAATTCCAGACCTTTATCATTGTCATGTCAATTCTGGTCAACGGGTAAATAATTTTCATGTCCCCGTAATCGGGGGTTTATAGTCTTTGCTCTGACCGTCCGCCCGTCTATCTGTCTGGTTGTGTGTCCGCAAAAACTTTAATCTTGTACTCGGACATACTTTTCATTGGTTGGGGCTATGGATTTCATGTTTTACAAGCCTATATTTCTTGTAACAGGACCCTTCTTTAGGTACAACCATATTCGACATCTTGAAGTTGACCTTGGAGTTTGACCAAATTTTGCAAGAACTAATCTTGGCTATAACTTCACTGAGTCAAGTCATTTCTTTGGGTAACAGTATTTTTCGTCTCTTGATCTATAACTTTCACTCACGTTTGAGAAGTTAAAGTTTCTGCAGACAAGTAAACAGAAAAACGGACAGGGCAAACACTATATACGCCTGAATTTTCGATTACGGGGGCATTTTGTAAAAATAGTTCACACTTCAAGGTGAGGATGTCAAATCTGAAAGGTTTGGTCACAAGGAATACAGCTGTGTAATATGAAAGCCATAGACTCGATCACCAGCTAAAAAGGTATGGGCAAGGTTAACGTTTTTGCGGACAAACAAACAAACAGACGGACGGACAGGACAAAAAACTATAAACTCCCGAATCTTCAATTACGGGCCATAAAAAAAAATCTGTTAACTTTTTTTTTACATAAAAAAGAAAGAAACATTTACCACTACAGATAAATTCTGGTCCCAAGAGATCGATATTATCTCTGCCAATTTTAGAGTTACGTGTAGTGTGTTCCGTCACTTATAAAGTGAAACATTGTTTTCATTAACTAAAATCGCGGTGACAATCTCATTAACTGAAGGATCCAGCTATGTTTATCCAGATTTATCGGAGCTATCCAGTCATTTTAATGTCTTGGCGAAACACGGTGTATTCACATAACATAACCAATATTAAAGAAAGCGGCTAAATTTTGGAGATGTATTGATCATTAACAATCTCATTTTCTTTTTCTTTCTTTTGTGTTTTAAGCTTTAATTTTGAAAAAAAAAATTACAAGGCGCTGGCATTTTTAATTTAGATATTATTATTTTTTCTTTATTAAGTCGATATAAATGCGTGAATATTATACTATTATCCCCCCCCCATAATCGAAGATCGGGGTGTATCATTAATGCCTATTCCGTCCATCTGTCTGTCTTTCTGCTTGTCCGCAAAAACTTAACCATGCCTATAACTTTTGATTAGTTGAAACTTTTGCTTTCATATTTCACATATGCATTTCTTGTGACATTGTTTTTTCTGGATACCAATGTATTTGACCTACAAAAATTTTCTTAACTTAAGCATTGGTCATGACTATAAACAGTGGCTGCTGAGGCTTTCATACTTCACTTATATATTTACTGAGGCAAGACCTTTCAAACAGTATAAATATTTTTGACCGTATTATCTTCACCTTAGAGTTTGGCCAATTCAAATTTAACCTTTGCCATGACCATTGAACAGTTAGTACTATGGCATTCATATTTCATGTTCTTTTGGATATCAAAAATTTTGAAATTTTGACCTAAACGTTGAAGTTTCACTTTCTTGTAGAAAACGTGAAAACTTTAAAAACCTAGACCATAAGCTTTAATGGTTAGAACCAGGGATTTTATATTTCACATTTGTTTTTCTTTTGACAAGGCCTTTCTCTAGATACCATTAATTTTTACCCTTTTGCATTGACCATGTAATTTTCATGACTTTTGACTTGCATTTGAGAAGCTTTAACCATCTCCGTAATTTTTAACACTGTGGCATCAGTGTTTCACAAGCATATCTTGTTGGAGCAGTCTTTTAAGAGACACCATGAAACCTTACATTATGTTAATGAGATTTGCATTATAAATCGATGTATTTATCAGGAATATGAGTAAAGTAAAGTTTGAAAGGCTAAATTGTACTTAAAAAGAAAGCAAAAAGTGCCAATATAAGTGTAAAATGCATGCTTGTTTTATCTCATATCAACGTCACATGACATTAATTTATTGCTAATAACATTTAAAGTTGCCATTTAAACCATTTATTTACAAAATCAAACTTTAATACTAATTAGTTTCAAATTCTGTTTTAATGGTATATAAAGCTTATCTTTATAAGCCAAATAAATAAAAATTATTTATCAACTTACATCTCTGTATCGTGCCATTATGTAGTACAGGAAAGATAACTCTTATGATCCTTTTCTTATACTTTTGATTTAAGGTACATGTATCGCCCGCTCCTGTAGCCTAAACTGTCGTTTAGAGGCATGTGTCGATTCTATTCTGAAAGTAAATTTTAATTTACCATTATCCAATTTGATCAAAAGACAGTGTTTTAAAAGTCACGAGAACTTCCACCAAATTTTAAACGATATCAAATATTCTTCGATTTGTTTTTAATTTTAAAAAAAACACTTAACATTAAAGTAGCAACATTTCCAAATTTCCTGATTTCGTTGTTGGAGAATGTTAAGTTGTAATACATGAAAAATTGAGAAATTTAAGAATTCTCAGTGGACATAAATTGGTGGGTCTTTCCATACCCTGAAAACAACAAAAATTAATACCCATGGAAATTAGTGATTTCACAGTATTTAACTACAACTAGTACCACAGTATCAACACAATTAATTCTTGTATTTTATCAGAAACAGACACTTTCTTTAACCCATAGTACATTAATTAATAACAGTGTTATTATTATACTTTCATTTAAAATTTTTACCGAATCAGGTGCCTGTGGCCTGTATGTAGTGTCTTTATAGTTCAGCATACGTTTGAATTCGATTTGAGGATTATAAATGTTCAAGCTAAAAGTAGTATTTCCTCGTGTGTGTGATGGTTATATCCCCAATCAACATAACAAATATCGGAGGACTTAGAAATAGTGTCACATTGCAATGTTTCAAGATGTATGCATCTAATAAGTCTAAAATTGGTTAGGAAATAATAAAACAAAAAAATATCTAATAATACTTATATTCTTTGAATTCTTTCTAATGAACTTTTAAAGATTGAATACTGTTCGCTATCTCCATATATATTTGATTCGCTAGGCAGAATATTGTTACCTTTAAAAACGAGAAGGAAATTTCGAAACCTCTAGATCTTCTAGAACAGACTATCCAAGTAAGCAGTATACTGTTCTAATTTACAACTTAAGTATTAAAAACCCTGTTACTTTATCAAGATTTTAAATGAAATCACAGATGTAAAGATATGGCTGAGATTTCTTAAAAGCTACAATGGGTAAACCCCATTTTCTTCATTAAATTTTCCTACTAATGACACATAAAACCATTTACAGATTTGGTTCCCGTTTCGAAGATGCTTTTTTTTCGATAATCAGAGTGCCTTTATCACTTATTCGCCTTCGTCAGTTATCTTAGGTTATAAAAATTCTATATCAGAATCCATTTCTCGATTTCAGTGGACAAGATACAGAACACTAGTTCTAAAAACAGGCAAATAATTCTTGCATTATTGACAAATAATTCCTGCATTATTGAACGTCTTAAAATTTCTTACAGCGCCTGGTAATAGTACGAAATGCTAAATAGGTTACAAAGGGACTTAGGTTCTTGAAGTTTTTGAAAATCCACATCTGATTAAAACCGCTTCTAGAACATGCTATAGCATAAAAGGTTGATCCTAATGGAAACTATATATTTCAAATCAGACCTGGACAATTCAATTGAAAATAATTTATACTTTGTAAAAATATCGCATTAGATAAGAAGTTCGATTTTGGTATAGTTACCGCATCCATCAGTAACATAACTTTTGGATCAACCCTCGTACGTCTCAAGTTTCCCCTTTATAGCAGTTAATATTTTTGTAAGGAGAAAAATAGGGGCTATCTAGAGTATTTGCTGGGCCTGATTTGGTAATATTTCTTTGTACGTATGTTATGAAGTTCAAGAATACAGTATAGGTAGGGAAAAACAAACTCACCTTGGTAGACTGGGATGTTTAGAGTATTTACCATTGAAATATGATTTTGAAAGCTTTCATTTCAATTGAACGGTGAGTATAAGTAAGTTGGATTTCCAAACAAAGTTCTTCTAAAATATATTTATAATGAAGTTTTATGAAGAAACTTGCTTTTATATTCGACAGTTGACTTTTACATTTTCGTTATTGGAGTTGGTGTCTATTTTTAAAAATTGTAGAAGTCAGTCGTAAATTGTAAAAGTAAGTCTCTTCATAAAACTCCAGTAGCCTTACAAACAAGGAAACAAGGACGATATTATTTAAGCCTCAACATATTGTTCGTGATAAATAATCTTTCTAGAAAGTCTTTTAGAGCTATCATATCCGATGTAGAGAAAAACAGAAGAATAATCGCTTCTTTCATTATAGAAACTTAACAAAAAAATCTAATAATATATATTTTTTATAGAAATTAGGCGCCCTTTATAAGTGATTGGTACTAGTAATTTAATTTTTTTTCTTCAAATTTTAGGGATTTACGGTCCAATTGTCAATTTTCCAGGAAAAAGTACCCCCTGAACCTTTCTATGAACCTTTTGTTTAATTTCTTTGACATTTTTGGGGTAAATTTATTTTAACGGGCAAGATGTTCGGTCCCTAAAAGTGTTTTCCCATTTGAAAAAAAATCAAGTTAATATAAATCTTATTTAATGCATCCTAGTTTTATCGACTATTTTAGAACGTTAAATGCAATGTTATTAAACTATAGAGAAATGTCAATAAGCATTAAATTTTGCCTTTTTCACAATATTGAAAATACGCTGAAATTTTTTTGTAACCCATCAAGAACCATGAAAATTGCATGAGTTGTTCCTTAATTAATGTAACACTCTAGTGCCCATCAAACCAAGTTAGGAAACTAAATTTGACAGGTTTAAATCATATGGTTTGTCCTACTCTGAAATTGAACAGTTCTAAATCGGAGAAGTTCTAGAATGTCTCTTGTGGAATATATACACATTTATATATTTAAAAATTATCATTGAAGAGGGAACCAAAGTTCAATGGTAAATGTGTATCCCTGTCTTCTTGTAAATGCCATATCCCAATACCAATATAGAGAGTCAAAGATAACATTTGGATTTATACATATAAAGGAATTTATTTTTGAAAATCTTTTCAAGAATGGCAATTAGTCGCAACACAACCATCATATGTGCTATAGATTTACATCTGGTCAATTCATTAATTGTGGACAGGGGTGCCATGCATGGTTTCCCAATAGAGGGTCAAGATCTAAGAATAAATATGTAGGAATAATCTTTTGAGAAACATCATAATACATACATACTTAGAAGTTTTAATGTATTAAAATTATGTCTTAATCTCTTATTAAAAATTTCTATGTAGTTTTAAGAAATCATTCTTACAACTATCTTTCGGATTTCTCGTGAGTACTATTTGTACTTCATTATTACCTACTTTTGTATTCATATGAAGCAAAATTTATTTTTAAAAATCTACATAAGGAGAAGAAAACGCTTGCTGGCAGCTGTGTTCTTCAACATGACATTTAAAATATAATTAATTAAGATTATTACTTCCATTTCTAGATCTCTTTAAACTTGAAGTAAAAGATACCACTAAGTTTGATACATCTGTTTTTTATCCACATATTTTCTAGAAAGACCGAAATGGTTATCTAAAATACTTTAAAATAAACGTGATGACTTCATTTTTTCGACGTCAACTTCCCTTACCCGTGTAGCAATACACCTTTATCACTTGCATACGTGGATCGTTTTTAGTTAATTCGATATGCAAATGCATGCTCCATAACGCACATTTACATGCTCCACCCAATTCAAAAAGGATACTAACTATTCGCAACCAAAATCATAAAAAAAAGAATATCAACAATCTCCTTTAAGTCCACCATTTCACAAGTCCTATGGTCAATACAGTGATTTTGTCAGCAAGTACTATATATTATTAAGTAGAAAGCCAACTGCCATAGTAACTGGTCAACAGGGGTTCTCCCTCCTCCTTGGTACCTGATCCCATCCCTGATAATTTGGAGGTTCGTGTTTGCATTACTTCCAATTTGTATTATTTTAATGGACTATTGAGTTTGAATACTGTTCGTCATCTCCATTTTTTATATAATGGATAAAGAGAGTTTATATCTTAAAACCTCTGGTGCCACAATGACTTGCGTAAAAATGTATCAATTTGCCTGATGTCAGAATAAGCTTTGCAGTTTATAAAGCGTAAACTGTTCCAACCCAGCTGATACTGTATGCATCGAGTAGCTAATAAATTCATTCCTAAAAAGTGTTTTGAAGTGGGAGTGAAGGGACTAACTGTATTGAAAATATTTTTTAAACTAAAAGGGATTTCTGGAGACATGTTGAATATAAAGGTTGAGTTCTTGAAATTCCAGTCACTGATATTGAAATTTTTTTTAAAAAACGTATAAAGGTATCAAATACGTGCGTTACGAACAAAAATCACGGAAGTTAACGTGCGTTAAAAGGCCAGGAAATAATGTTTCAAAATTATGGAACAAACAAGCCATAAATTAGTTCTCTAAATAAGTTTATTTTTTGTTCCTTTATATATTTTAGATTGTTTGTAAAATGAATTTATTTACCGAAAAACGATACTGGATAGGAAAACAAACTGAGCACTGAAAGATAAGATGGCCATTGTAAATTTTGCTTAAGTGAATTAGATAGGCGTCTGCCCGGTAGCGTTTCATATTATCTGTTGTGTATTAATGATTTTGTGCTATAATCAGTATTTTCATCGCATTATTTTGATTTTGGGCAACAATCGGTATTTTTATCGCATTTTTATATGATAATCATGTTACTTTACATGCATTCATTTTTTTGGCTTGAATACATTGAAGCATGGTTTTGTCGAATACAAATGATAAATATAAAATATGGAAATTTTTTAGATACTTATCAAAAAGGACCACCAAACGGAAGTGATTTTGAATACATATCTCTCTTATTTTAAGCTAGGTAGAGGTAATTACACATTTTTTGCCAGATTGCACTAGAACTACGGAATATGATTCACTCGTCACAGGTATAACTGCACACCTGCAGAAGTGCATTACCAATCGCATCGTCTCGCGTTTTTCCTTCAGCGGTCGGAAAAGCAACATCGAATGTATTAACCTCACTGGATGTTAAAAATCTATACCACATATGGAGTCGCTTCCTGTTTATATGAAAGTATTGGATAGACGGAATTGAAATCCCTTCTGTAGTATATTTTAGGTAATACATGTATCTTTGTGAAAAGGGGATTGCGCCTATGCAATACATTCAAGGTTGTTTTTCCACTTGTCGGAAAGGCCCGAGAAATTGTGAATGGTACATATCACTAAGTCTCTGCAATGTTAAAAATATTTGCTGCGTTTTCTGAATATATTAACAAAGACTTTCAATGTAGGGTTTGTAGACAAATTGAAATTAAATTGAAAAGATTATATGAGATCTTCAAAATCATATGTCAGTTTTGAATATTTTAATATTCTAGGTCTGCTCAATGTAAAGGTTTGTAGACAAATGAAAATTAGATTGAAAAGATGATTTGAGATCTTCAAAATCATATGTCAATTTTGAATATTTTAATATTCCTAACAACCAGAACGAATTTGAACTACCATATCTCTAATGGATTTCAAAACTTAATTAAAATCCTTACAGACAAAGATACTTAGTGAGTTCCAGCAAATACCAATCTATTTTCTTTACTCCTGACTAAAATATTAACAGAAGGAGAAACTTCAGGAATACTATGCAACAAATTATACGAGAAGTGGTGTAAATTAAATATGGATACTGAAAAATTCCAAGAAACTTTTGGAAAAATTTGAAATCACAAAACTTTACTAAATTGTTATAACAGCATAAAAATTTGACTTTTAAACTTTATATACAACCATTTCCCCGGATGAATTAAAGCCAAGGCCTCCTGATACATGTATCATTGACAGCTGTTTTTGCAAAATGGAACTCGTAAATTTACTTACCTTATCATTGGTCATTTGCAAAATTATTTTGTAAAAAAAAAAATTGAATATCATTCTGATTGTAAACACCACTAAGTTTTATGAAGTTGATATTAAAAAGATGCTTGAATTTCTGATGACAATATAAATGTGGTTTTTGAGGACCAACTTTTCCAACAATCTATTGGAAATCCCATGAGTATCAATTGCGCCTCGTTATTTGCAGATCTGTTGTTGTATTCATATATAGCAAAATTTGTCCAAAGTCTTATACGTAAAAAAAGAATAAAACACTTATTGTGGCCTTCAACTCGACATTTAGATGTATCTGTTCTGGAGGTCTATGTTTGCTCTGCTCCAGGTTTTCATTCTTTAATGGACTTTTGAGCTTGAATACTGTTCGATGTCTCCATATATTTCATCCAATCCTTGTCAACTTGTCTTATAGATAGTATCCATATATATATAAGGTTTTATAAAATGGGCTTGAAAACTTCAAAGTTTCTGAAAGAGTTTATTGAAAGTACGAGATCCAAGCCCATTGTTATTTTAGAGTAAAGGATGCTTTTAAACATCGATATTTCGTACTTTAATGACCCTTTTCATCAGATGACTATGGTAAAGATCATATGCATCGACTGTCAAAATATTATTTTGATGCCATCTCTAGTCTCTTACCCCAGAGCCTCAGGTTCACAAACGCCATACGAAGCATAGGGATTTTTGACTTCTTTCGAAAAAAATTGAACATAGGAATGTTTAGTAGAGAGATCTTTTTCAAATTGCATACCTTATGAAGAAGACGATTTGAAATTTACTTAATAGTTGATTTCAATTTCTCCAGAGAGAGAGGGTATTATTCTTGCCAAATTTGCCCATATATTAAAGACTGAAAAATAAAATTTGATTTTTATACAATCGCAAGCACTTCTATCCCTCTGATTATCGATCCTGCTGGCGGCTATTTGTATACGTATGACAGAGACATCGTACTGCCATTGTATGAATAACTCATATAACCTTTCCAGATAATGTAGAAACCTTTCGAATCCTTTTTGTCCTTGTGAGTTGTGAAAGATATAGAGCATATATAACATACAAAAGTATTCATTGATTTGTTACGTAGCCCCCACCCCCCCCCTCTCTCTCTCTCTCTCTCCTTGTTCTTTTTCTGCAAATTTGTACTCTTTTAAAACGATATATTTGTGTATGCCATCTATCTAATGAAAATGATTTCCCTTTAGAAAATAAAATATAAAGTTCCAGATCCCCCATTCAATAAAATTTAAAATGGAAGTTAATCTTTTATTGTAGGAATAAAATGTATCTCTGTAGTGCAAAAGTTTGTGAATCTATTTTAGCATAGGAATATTTCAATGGACATCGCGTTGCATTCCAAAATGAATGCATTTAACGACGATGATCCGCGTATTAACATTTACAATGATGTCTCTTGAAGAGAAAATAAGAGCGTTCACGCCAGATGTTTGTAAAAATGTTCCCCAAGAGATTTCCTCGCCTCATAATGCGCGCAACATTTGTTGCCACGATCTACGGAATAACAAAATTACGCCGATTACATGTACCAATTTGATAAACTAAACCCGGGGATTGCAACAATAAAATTTATATCGATTAACTATCACTGATTTTCGTCTGTTTTCAAGAGGAATGCTTACGCCGCTTGAAGTTCAGAATATGTATTATCCAATAAGACATCTCACGCCCCTTTAAATCGATTTTGAGAGCTGAGGAAACCACATGGATGAGTTCTTGTTATCTGACTGCCAAGTGTTTAAAACAGTGGCAGATTTGTCAAACACGTGTTTGACATAAAATAAAACTTTCGAGGCCTGGCATCCGATTGCTGATTTTATTCAGGACTCTCAGGAACACATTAACCGATACATTGATCAGATATGTAAGTATATATTTTGGGCAATAAAATATATATATTATTATGAATAAATAGCAGTAGACATATATATTGGCCACAATTTTTAAACCTTATGGTACCAATAGCTTATTTAATTTAGGTTTTCGGAAATAAAATTAAAAAAAAAAGTAATATGTTTCGAATATTCTTTGTAATATCTTCCCTTCGGAAGAATATTGGACCATTTTTGCGTTATGGGGCATGAACATCGGTCACTTTTTTCTACTTCTTATCACTTTCTTAATTGGATATATTTCTCATAAGTATTTTTTTTCACTGAGCGAATACATCTTTTGTATTTCTGATATTTAAATATTTTTTATTCATTTTATGTAGAAATGCTTAAAATGCGTAACAATCGCACAAAGACTGTTGTCACTTAGCTATATTGATATTCTGTAAAATTGGGGACCGAATAATGCTGATAGATTAACCATCATCAATTTTGTATTTTCTCTATATTTATCAGAGATCTTTTTCGAAATAGAAAAAAATATAAAGTTGGCATGAGAGCATGTCCTCATGTGAAACGATGTATATTTACTAGATGAATATATATTAATTGAAAACTGAAAATTACATGTAACTATGTACATGGTAGTCTGCGATTCCTCATCCTGCTTTACCTATAAATTTCAATCGAAACTTCTTGAGCCAGACAAAATAAATCTTCAAATGTATTACACGGCAGGCTCTTTTCACTAAAAAGAAATGTGCGGAGGACCTCTACAGAGTCTGAAACTAAACTTCATTGAATAAAATTATATAACGATTTGATAAATTACTCAGTAATCACATTTTAGATCATCCTAAACAAATATGTATCTTTACTAAGTTCATAAGTGATCAATGATCAAGAGCACATGATATCATCACCGTCAGACATCTGTGATATTTTGTGTTAAGCTAAAAGGTGTCGATCTGGCCCCAGGATTATGAAATATCTAAAGATAATGTTAAAATATTTCTAGATTTGATTAAGAAGTCAAACAAACCAATAACAAAACTGATATTTCAATATAAACCCTATGCAAAGACTATTCAAATAAGCTGCTTCATTTAACCATTGAAGAATTCAATTCCAATGTCAACTCTTTTCCCACTTCCAATAACAGACTCTGTAGTTGGAAGTTAAGAAAAATCGTTGTTTTTCTGTCTTTGATGGAGAAAAATAGAATTATCCAAATTAATCAAAAAAATTATCCCAAAAAACTTTTTTTTATATTTGCGTACGAAATAAACAAGGGCCCCAATGAAAGTTTCTTACACACCCACGATTATGCTTTTTGGTAGGTTACCAATAATAAATAATATAGTTATAGTTGACACAACCAGACACATGCAGACAGAAAAAAAAACCTTTTGTCTTGTCAAAAATTCTTAGAGTTTTGGCTTAATAAACTCGAAATACTCTTGTAAATAATTACAAACAAAGAGATCAACTGATTTATTGATTTGCAAGAGAACAGTTCCATACATTTGTATATTATGTTTATGTTTAAACTCACTGTTCTCTCTCTTTTTGTGCCTGTTGCTTCTTTCCAGAACTCACAACAGTTTTACTGGTCACTTTTCAATCTTTTCTATAATGTATAAATGAAAAATATTTCCTACGTACATAAGTAATTGTGAAGCCTTAAATGTATATGGCTGAATGTTAAAAATAAACAACAAACAATTCCCGGTCTCTAATATAAAACAGGTTTTGTCAGAATAATGTGGACATATTTTTGTTTAATAAGTCGAGCCAGAGCCTCTCGTGGTCTTTGTTGCTTCTTCATGTAGTTGCCTACGAGCCTTGAATTCATGCATGATTATACACGATTATAAAAAATGAGTTTTCAAAAAGGTGCATACAAATTTTTTTTTAAAATGTCAGTTTTTTTAAAGAATTATCAAGAATGAGTTAGCACGAATATGGGTGATATCAGAATAGGTACATCAGAACATGCGACACTATCTTTTTGAAACTGTGAGAATTTAAGTTTTGAAAAAGATAGTATGAGAAATTTTATCTCCTTTTGGATGGGCAATATCATATAATTTGTGTTATCATATAATTGTTGTAGCTTTTTTACTCATGGAATCCTTGAACGCCAACTAGCGATAAAATAATTGATAACCTTCCAGTTTTTAAACAAATCTAGTATCCCTGATTAACGAAAAGTTTAAGATGAGGTAAACTGCAATTGTTCTCCTGCTTTACCTATGTTTGAAAAGAGAAGAATTACAATTGCAACTTCTCGGACCTTTCCGACAAGTGAGGAAAGAACATCGATTGTGTTATGGAGTCCATGGATGACAAACCCCTTATAATAAATAGATGAATGTAGAGGGACCTTTTCTCTGAAACGTCTAGATCTGAACTTGATTAAATGTAAATATATCATCAAAATAAACTATAGAAGCGACATTTAACCATATCTATCCATTTTTTGGGAATGTGAAATAACCCCATTTAAAAATACTTATCCATTTATGCAGACTTACGAAAATTATTCGTGAGGACATGCTTTATTTGTGTTTTCTCTTTTATCTACTAAAGGAAACATGACTTTCTTACTATAGTTTATTAATTTGTGGAGGATGTTAATTCGTGGATGTGGAGAACCAGCGAATTCCACAACAGTTGAGCCACAGTTAATTAAAGTGCAATATGATTCTACAGTATGTCTTCTTACGTAGTTATCATCAATGGTCAAGGTCACGCGATACATTAACCGTCATTTTTATTACCATATTAATATTATATAAATATTGCATGTAGTTGAGTGTAAAACAGAAAATTTTCACCCCAAGAAAACCATTGTCAACCAAGGCAGGTTGACCATTGTTTTCGAGGGGTGAAAATTTCCAATGTTACACTCAACTACATGCAATATTTATTATATTATACTGAATGTTTTATACAAATACATATAACAGTGAACCGTGCGCGCATAAATTCTGCGCAATCGCTATTTTTTGGAAATATCACCCGTTGCAAAGCAATGTTGACTGTTGCTACGCTGAAGGGCGTGGCTTCATTTTTCAGCGGGTAAAAGTGTCTTTTAACAAATGTTTCTCGACCAATCAGATTCAACTAATATACATGAAAGTATAATATAATAAATTAAAAGGTAACGATCTGAACAGACCGTTCATAATATGAATAAAAAATTAAACACAATGAGGTCATAGGCAATGATAAATATTGGTAGTATGTTAGAAAGGTTTGTAAATAAAGGACAAAATGGTGGTCCTTGGTGAAGAAAATGATCAACAATGACTTTTTTTTTATATTTACATGTAAAAAAAAAATAAGGGTCAACCAAAATGAGAGTTTCTAACAAACCTAACAAACAACGGTTATGCTACATGATTACGTTACTCGTGAATAAGAGTGAAACAAAATTTTTGACACAATAAAATGCATGTGGACATTTATAAAACTAATGTCTAGTCAAAAAGTTTAAGAAATATGTTGGCTTGATAAACTAGAGATATATATTCGTGTACATAACTGCTTACAAAGTGATCAACCGATTGATTGATATGTCAGAGAACAGTTCGATACATTTGTACTACTATATTATGTTTTAGTTCTACTAATCGCTCCTGTGGTATTCTTAAGTCTGTGCATATTATTACTATCTTCTATCTACTGATCAGTTTTGAATCTTTTCAATATTATAAAAGAGAAATATTTCCTACTACCTGCATTTATGCAGCAAAAATACATGGTCTTGATTTTTTTTAAAAGTAAACTGAAAACGTGATGATCTTTCTCCTATGATGAGCAAGAGTTTGTTTTAAAAATGCGGAAATATTTCGTGATATATTTCAAGGCATAGTCTCTTATTGAATAATATTGAGTTTTCAGTGTGTTACTTTTTCGAGAAACATCAATTCCCGTACTAACAACCAAACAAATGGAATTGCTAATAACATGTTTTCAAAATACTAAAAATTATTCATAAAAGGTGCATTTTCACTCTTCAAAAATAGACATCATTTTGAATTATCACGTACATGTATGTGTAAACATGAATCTGAGTGATATCACAAATGGAATCACTTTTCAGACGGGCAATAGCATGTAGATGTATACATGTGATATCGTATTCATTGCTCTAACTTTTCAACTCATGGAATCCTTGACCGCCATATAGTGGCAAAAAATCTGAAAACTTGTAAATTATCTAATTCAGTAACATCGATAGCATTAGACGAGTCATTCTTCATAAAATATTGAAAAGTGGGAAATATTATTTGAATGTAATCTAATTTTCACATATTCCGACAATCTTTGAAACCAAGAGGCATTTAGCCATGTATATTCAATATAGCTTTAGGTTATAAGTAGCACACACTTCAAATGGGTAGAATATAAATAAAAGCAATTTTTATTTTTTAGAAAGTTCAGATATTTAAAATTTTGGGCTTGGTTGATTAGATGCAGATGTTTATGTCCATTATTTCTATAAAATATAATTATGATATGAATCCAAAGATTGAGTTGCGGTACCTCTACTGTTTTATTCATAAAATTATTCTTGGGATGCATGTACTACTGCTCATATATGAAAACTCAATAAGGAATTTTAAATCAAAAGTATCAATTTGAAAAAAATACAAAAAAGCAAACACAAATAAAACAATCATACAATGAAATAAAGAAGAGCATGATTAGTTATTTTGAATGCTGTTGTCAACCATTGTTATATAGTGAAAGGTATTTTGACTAAAAAATTAAACGGCATCCTGTCGGCATTTCTTTTTTCATATCTGTTTCTCAAAATCAAGCGATTTTTTTTTTCAAACGATTGTCCATCTATGTAGTAATGATAAAGCCCATATTCCTAACCAAGAAAACGCAGAGAGTCATTATACTTAACTACTTCTCCTGTATGTTAAATCAAAATCAGTCGTTTTTCATCAATCAATTAACACAATAAACTGAACTGAACAAGTTAAATCCGGTTTTCAAAACCCATTTGCATGAGTATTTATTTATAACAGCCAATGATCATCTATTTCATGTCCATTTAATCGTACATTTAACGCGTACATTTATTATATAATATTTACATAAACATCTGTCATATCAACTTTTTTGTCAGTAGTCCAATGTTTTTGGATGCATTTGTGAATTAAATCAGACAGGGATATGTCATAATGAAATATTTGCTACATAAACAATGGACGTAGACGAAAAAGTTGAGGTAACCACGTTTAACAAAGTATATTGGTTAATTTGCTATCAAAGTAACTCTTTATAGGAAAATGCGGGAAAAAAAACAAATATGACACATTTTGTGGTGTTTTGTTTTGACTATAAAAAAGTAGAATATTTTCAATGAAAGAGTGAATGAAAATTCACACAAATTCACACAAGAGACCCCTTTGAAAAAAAGAGTACAGATTCTAATTTATCTGGTTTCAAAGAACACAAACAAATTGGTTATTGAAGGAACACAGTATGTTCTTATGGAAATTCTAATAGATTGTTCAAAACATCGATAAATATTGTCATTGAAAATCTCCAGCATCTGTTTATCATACTGATTTTTTAACATTTATTTTGAAGATGACAAATTACAAGATATAAGATCATGAGGACTGCTAGTATTGAATTATTGATCTATACTAGAAATGCAAAAATACACACCTTTTCTCTTTTCTATTACCAGAAAGACAATATGCTGTCATGGACTCCCTGTCCATACATATTTTTACTGTGATCCACAACTAAAAAAAAATCTATCTTGAAATCAAATTATTTTTCAATGTTTTCTTTCTTTTAGAATTTTAATATTTCTTATATTTAGGTTTGTTCGTAAAAATAAAAAATCAACATACCCGGTACATTGAATAAACATAGTCGATCTTTGATGGTGTTCAATGAATGAATGTTAAAAGTAAAAAAAATGAGTTAGCTTAAGAGTTTTCAGAATGGCTCGGTTTAATTTAGAGTTAATATCCCTTACAGAATCAATCTTGCAGAGTTCTACACAGATGGGCAATGCAAGCAGACCTCAGTTGACAGTGAAAATGGATATTGTAAATCACCGTTGTTACAACGCAATTTTCAAAGTGCGTTAATAAATTTGGTACCAAGTTAGCGCAAAAAAGTATTTTAAAAAAAACTTTTAGAATGCGTTAAAATCTACCATCTTAAGGCACTTTGAAAAAAAATATATGGAGTTTCAATTTTCAAAGACCGATCTCAAATTCAATGTTTTAAGGGATTCGTTATACTTTTTGCTATATTTAGAATTTCCTTATGGTTTTAGTATGACTCTTGGGGATATGAGAAATGCGACAAATTGGGGTTCAAGATTGTATGCTAATTAAAAATAATATTTCCGCGCAATATGGTGCTCTTTTATAAAGCTATTAGATAAATATTGAAAGTTTGAAAATATGTTTATTCCGACACAATATTACGGTGTTTATTTTACAACTATTTGATATATTTGAAGAACTTTTATTGTTATTCTTTACATATTTTTTTCAATTGCGTTAAGTGTCCCCATGCTAAAAATAATGTTTATTTTTCACTCTTAACGCATTTCAAAATGCGTTTGATTTTATCACAGACTTTATGCACCTTTTTAAAGTGCTTTGATTTTGTCCCAATGTAAACGCACTTTGAATTTTTTTTTATCAAAGAACGTAATTATTTTCAGATTTTCTTACCATACATCATACTTTTTGTACATAATCTTAATAATACTAATACTTGCGAGTATCAGGCGCGAAAATAAAGTCTTCGCAAAGAAAAAGAAAGTTGCAGGAAAATTTCGAACATTGCGCACAAAATTTGATTTTCAAATTAAGCACACATTCCAATGCATACTGCTCTTTGAGCGCTACTGTAGATAAAAGGAATTGTCGTTTCTTGCGAACGAAGAGCCCAATTAATAAAATTGAGAAAAGCTATTGAATGGATGGAAACCTTTAGTGCATAAGATGTGATTGCAGTGTTCCTTCATCAATTGTGTACATTTTTGGAGTAGTGCAATAGTAACCATAAGAATTAAAAAAAAAAACTCGTCTTTAACATACAGGTTTGCATTGAATTTATACTAAACATGCCAAAAATACACAACTCTTCTCTTTCTTCGTACCAGTGAGAAAATTGACTACCTCGGATTTCCTGTCCATTTTTATTGCTATGATTTTACACTGAGTTGACCTCTCCATTTTAGAATCAAATGATTTTTTAAAAATAATTTTTCAGTTAGTTGTTTTCTTGTATCAATACTACTTACAAATTTTGAATCTGTTTATTGAACAAGTTTTAAAAGTAAAAATTGAGTAAGCAAACGTGTGATGGAATGCCTCCTTTTGATATAGAGTAAATACCCTTTACAGAATCAATCTTGCAGAAATTTACTCAAACTGACATTGCAATCAGACCTCAATTGACAGTGAGTGAATACTTTAAATATCTATATTTTAGCCCCATCTAATAGCAAGAAAGATATATGAAATCATGAGAGAACGGAAACCACACATTTTATATGCTATTGTATATCATCTCAATAATTCACCTTTTGTGGATGTATAATTATTATCAGCAAAAATAATAAAAAAAAATAAAATAAAGTTCATGCAAATAAAAAGCGATTTACAGGAACTTCAGAATATTTTTGACAAGATTTGACTTTCAGATGAAGAACACATTCCTTTAAATGCTACCTTTCTTACAGCGCACTTTTAAAAATTACGCACTTAAAAAAAAATCAAAGTGCGTTAAATCTGGGACCAAGTTAACGCATTTTGAAAATTTTTTTTTTGAATTTCAAAGTGCGTTAATATCGACCATTTAAACGCACTTTTAAAAAAATGCGCATGACTCAAAGTAGTCAATGTTCTAGCAAATTTTAGATATGATTAAAAATTATTTGAACCTGGTTGAATAACTTTTTGTTGATGACGTCACTACAGGATCTGAGATATAGACGTTTTATATATGACCCTTAGGAGTACGGAAAATGCGACAAAATAGAGTCCATGATTAAAAATAATTTTCTAACACAACGTAACGGTCTTTTTATAGTTATTTGATAAGTTTTTAGAAGTATGAATTTTTTCTTATTCCTGTGCAAGATGATGGCCTTTATTTTACAGTTATTTTAATAGATTAGTCTCAAGTTGTATGAAAAAAATATTTATGCATTTCATATTTGTAATTTTGATTTGTATAAGAATATATAACTACTTTGGCCAAAGTTTATATTAGTCAGTTGGCTATTGTTAGAACAGCGATATGGCTCCAGAGCCTCTCTTCTATAGAACAAAAGGGTGCTCTATTATTATAATTTTTTAAAGCAAATCTCATTTCAATTTTTTCATTAGTTTGTGTTAACTTATATTTATGGAGATAAATATAGATACATATATTTGGGGTTAGGAAAGATAAAGAAATTGGTTAAGGGTCCTTCTACCTGTCTTTTACTATTTCTCGATAAGGATAGATCAATTCATTGTTTTTCGAAAGAAATATAAGGGGAAAATGCTGTTTATTACTAAAATCAAAATTTAATTTGAAAAAGTGCGTTAAGTGTCTCCATGTTAAAAAACACTTTTAACGCACGCTTTGACAAAAATTTAAAAAAAGCATTTAGCTGTCCCAAATTTGACACACTTTGAAAAGAAGATCAAAGTGCGTTGATATTATCCCAATTGTAACGCACTTTGAAAAAAATTTCAAAGTGCGTTGTCACATACCTTAAATAAAGGGAATTGTCTTTCCTATGAACTAAAGAGTCCAATTAAAACTTGGTAAAGTTGATAGAGGAGTAGAAAGTTACAATATGGTAGTCTTTGATGTATCAGGTGTGATTGCAGTGTTCTTTCATAATTTTGAAGTACATGTAGTTAAACAGTGACCGTCAGAATAAAATCTAACTCAAAAGTAATATAAAGTTTATACAAAGTTTATAAAGAACGCAAACACCTTTAGATGCCTAGTAGGGGTTGCATCCCCTGTCCACGGAGGTTCTGTAGTCAATATTCAGGGGAAAAACAATGCATTTACATTTAGAATGAAACTTGTCAGCTAAAAAACGTTAGACCGATAGTATGTCTTTGCAGAGAGGAGATTATGAGGACCAAAGAATTGGCAAAATGTTGACTTTAAACAAAATTGTTGAGGGGGAAAAAAACCCTGTGATATCAACTTATTTACAGTATCCTGTTTCGTTTAGAAAATTTATTGTACTTATATCATGCTCTTATGTGCCGAATCAAACGGAAGGTGTTAACACCATATACAAATAATTGTGGGAAAAACTACATGTTTAAGTGAAATTGACGATGGAGAGCTGAAGGCATTTTTTGTCATAAAGTTTAGATGTTATTTAGCAGTTAACATGCATTGTCAGGTTAAGCATTAAACAGATGCGGTATCCCCTTTGGTGTCTTTTGAATATTAACTTTAGAATACGTTTAGGTTGAATCTGAATTAAATTTTCAGCGCATGGTTTGAAAACAGGTCTGCAAAGATTATAGACATTGTTGTTAATTAAGAACTACAGAATCCTTCGAATATTAACTTCAGAGTACTTGCGTATAAAATGTAATTGGTTTATAGCAAAATCTTATTTTTGATATTAATAGATGTATTATTTTATACATTAAAACCATATGGAAAATTTCTTAATTCCATTTTTTAAGAAAAACAGTTGTTTTAGAAATCCTTGTCTTTGATTTATATTTATTTTTAAAAATGGTTGTACAAAGTGTAAAGAAGTCGCATGTTTTAATTTGATTGATTTGAGAAAATAATTCTAAATACACTCTGTCAACCCGATAATCAGTGGATTTTTGTAAGAATTTCTGTAAAGATATAGGATATAGTTCTCAACTTGGTGACCTCAAGATATATAGTTTTAGACTTGATGACTTCAACCTTTTTACTGCCATCTTGTCCCTTATTAATATTTCAATACTAGTATATATTTTTTGCTTTCGTATGGACAATGAAACTCCAAATTCACGTTCAACTTCCACTGGAAGATACCATACTGTCCAGCCTCTCTGTTAACCATCTGCATACAGATCTTCATTTTTCCTTGATTTCTACCGGTGTTTTTATTTCTGCTCTGCCATCACAGAATAACCAGTCGAGATGAGGGAGACTAAATCACAATATCGGGATTCTGATTTGTGGCTGTCTTCTACAGGACTGCTTAGAACCATTTTAATCTGCTTGCAAATACCAGTCGCCGATGGTACATATTTTGTATCTTTCTACCTTGGCACAAGGATTCTTCACAGCAGTCCTCATGAAGTTTACAAATGCAGCCCTACCTTGTCCTTCTTATGTTTCATTTATTTTCCAGCACGTCAAAGGACAAATAGAAGCTTGTTATATCTCCATTTGTATCTTTTATCTGTAAGAGCTACTAGACATGATGAAGGTTGACTGGTCTGCCAAAGAATTAGCAGAAAGGGTCGTCCATCATCCCCCGTTTTTGCCAAATTGATTATTTAAGCAACACATCCTAAATGGAAATTGAACTGGATTTGGAGTCTTTGGAGCTCAGTAAACTTCCAAATTAAATTTTGCCAAGCTCCTTCCAAGGTGAACCAACTTCTCTTCTTCAAGATGACTACCTTTGTCTTTTTTGCATTCTCCTCCATTTTGCAATCCCCCTGTACCAAATGCTTCTTCTCCATGACGGAGGCTTTGCCTAATCTTACGTTGATGTTACTCTTAAACCTTGTCTGGCCTTTTGCTGCGATTTCATCGTGCTTCAGGATTGACTCTGCCTCTTCCACTTCTTGGCTGAACACTTCCTTGTAATCTTGATCTTTTGGTTCTCCATCCTTGGTATCTTTGCTGTCTTTGAGCATCAGGAAACGTTTACAATTAGTGTACTCAAATTCTTCGTCATTAATTTGAAGTAAACGGTTATTGCACATGTAGCTTAGCTGTACAACCCAATGCTGTTGAAGCTCTTGGTACAGTAACTGCATATTATCTCCAAAAACCACCGATCAGTCGTTTTATCAGTTCCACCCATGTCAAAAGCTCGTCGTACACAAGTTGAAGCCATAGAACTCATTGAAGAACACCGTGTTGATAAATCCGTGCCTTGTATTTTCCCGGGAAAGCATTTTCGTCTTTGTTGTTCTATTACTTCCAGTTCTTCAATTGTTTAATGACATCATTCACACTCCTGTCAATCCATTTTCTTGCAGTATATATCTTCTTGTTTGATAGTATATCCTCTTAGCCAAAATAGATCAGCTTTAGAGTGAGATGCGCTTGGTTTCAATTATGAGATAATCTTATTACCTTCTCCAAACAGCTCTTAGATGTTTCCATACACCCTGTGATAACCTTTTTGTAACCTTTTACGGGATTTCGTTAATTTGATCTCGGTAATGCTGCTGCTGTAGCCCTCCTGTTACCTTCTCTTACGACTTGCAACTTTGATTCTGATTGATCGAACAATTGTTCTGATTTGTTTGGTTGATTTAGGGTCTCGTACGGTCTAAATCTTTGATGTTTCTCCTTTGACTTTATGAATATTCTTTAGATATTGTTCAACTTCCTTTTTTCTAGCTGTGAAAATTCCTGACCTTTTGCTGCCTAATAGTCAACAAATGAGATAAGATTTATTGACTTTTAAACTTGCTATAACCCTTTGTCGATCGTTTTCTTGTTAACCTTCTCATTATTTTTAGTATTTCTCGTATACATGAATTCATCTATTCATTCAAAACAAGTCTCAATCTTTCTTTGGTGTCCTTAACTTTCCAGCCAGATGTCTCAACCTTTCTCAAAAAAATGGTGATCTATGTCTTTTATCCGAATGCATTACATCGTTGGCTGGCACCTGGATGCTGTGCTGTAGTTTTACCCACTTCATCCACAGTCTCAACAGGTTATCTGTCCGTTGAATCAATTGTCGAACACCCATTTGGGTTTTCAGGCTCAATTTCTTGATAGAAGAAAAATTGTGCAGATGCTTGAGTTTAGCTTATTACTTCGTTTACCCTATCATGAAAGGGGCTCCTGGATGGCGTGACATATCGACAGGGGAGCTTCATGGCACCTGATCCCATGTTTGATGTTTGCTCTTTTAGCATTTTTTGTTACCCGAAATTACTTAAACTAGGCCTTTGGGTAGACTTAGCGTTTGTCATCTTTGCATTTTTAAAAAAGTTTAATTGGGAGTATAAAGTTTAGGCCTTTAAAACGAAAAACAGGATGATTGTCCCTCTTAATTTTTTAAACAATAAAATATAGATTTACTGTTTGAACAAGCTACGAGGTTTTTCATCTACTAGTATCTTTGCATCCTGTTTTTTTTCTTTTTAAGGGCGTAAACTGGATACTCTCAATCAAATTGCAAAGATGACAAACGCATATCTCATACAAAGGTCTAAAAACTTTTATAAAACTCTTCGTATTCGTATATCATTCTTTTCATTATATAAATATAGTTCATCCCACAATTATATTCATATTTTACGTTGACGTCGTGAATGGTTGTCGTGTATAACGGATTCAAGTTATTCACAGTTCACAAAATAATCACTTTTACAAGTCAGTCACAAAAATAATGTCAGTAAGAGTAATAAGGTATAATTTCAAAAACATGTATATATTTAAGATTTTTTTTAAAGTTTTGTGTGTTATTAGTGTGTGAATCACACAGACTTGTCACGTAGGCATATTTCATGAAGTGCGCTATCATTTACTAACGTTGCTATAGACTTATTGTGACGTCACGTTAACACACGTTTTTCCGTGTATATTTCTACGCGTGAGTATACACGAAAATGGTTTTCAAGTCAATTTCACAGTTAGCTTTGCAGAAAAACACTGCGAATGTAAAGATTGGAATGTAGATACGGTTTGGTATCTATGGTCGTCTACAATGCCCTCACCTCTGGCATTTTTTGGATTTGATAACGTTGCAATCCGTATCTTTATTTAACAGAAGTTCATCATCAATGATGTCTTACTTTTTAGTAAAGATTTTGAGAGAAAATAGGTTACCACTTGGTCATGATTTAGATACTTATATTCAGAAGATTGTTTAAAGATGATACTCATTTCTTTAGTAAACATTGTTCCTAGAAATAAACATTGTTATCTTCTGGTTAATTTTGAAGAATTGACATCAGCGAAACATACGTACGCATATTTCTAAGTAAACTTGCTATATGCTTCACTGTTTGTCTCCATTTATGTGTTTTAGTTTTTTATTGCTAACATATCGTCAGAACAATATACAGGAGATAAACGAAGCTCCTCGGCTCTATTATTTTCCTATCTTGACAGCTCTGGGACTTATTAGTCATCAAATTCACAGATGTTAACGTCGGGCTCTTGTATAATTGGAAAAATGTCACACGAAAAGAACACATCGCGCAACTCGTTTAGCGTTAAAACATTACCGAGGAGATGGGGAAGGTCGCCGTGAAAGCTGAAACACTCTTCATTGCTAAGTTAATAAGCATTGGGTCGATGTCCATAAATGGGATTCGGCATGATAAACCAATGGTAATATAATATTTGTTGTTGACAAGATAATGGGTCCTTACTCTTCAACCCTATGAACATCTAAAATATCTGCAACTGTGCTTTCAGCAAGCTGTGATATATTTTCAATTGCAAAAAGTGGAAATAATTTAAGAGTATAATAGGTACACATAAGATAAAACATCAATGTATGATAAATTTACCATTTTCTTACGTATTTCTTATAATGTGATCATCAAAGATGATAGATCAAGAAAGTAACGACCCCATTCCCTGCATTACGCGATTCTGGGCAAGATCATTCCATTAATCCTCAATAATTCACTCTGATATCATTACACAATACGATAGGGTGTAATAACGGGAGATAAAAGTATGACATTCTTAGCTTTAACTGTAGATGCGAGAGATACATTTCATTTTGAAGAGAGGAACGTTGGCATTTTCAATTGTTTCATTGACCAGTAATGCAATTTAGACGTTCAGAGAGTCTTTTGTTCCTCTTTTCTAAGGGATTTTTGGGCAAGAGCATTTATTGAAAATCCTTTTTCTTCATTTGATGCAATGAATTAATAAATGTATACAAATAAAATACCGTATAGCGGGTTATTTTAGCGGGGTGCTAATTTTGGCTTATTTTGGCGTTTTGTGATAGTCCACTAAAATTTTAATCGCTAAAATAGTCAGTACTCTTCTTAGTGTCCATCTGCAAAGAGCTGAAACCTTGTGTCATCAAAATAAATTACGCCAAAATTATCGGCATACCTTTGAGCAGACAAAACGCCAAATTTTACACCCGCCAAGAAAACCCGCTATACGGTATACGTTTGATTATTTTAGTTCCTGTATACAGGGCTGTTTTTGCTGTTATACTTGCAAACCTTTCATTCGTCCATGCACAATTGTTATATCTTTTGGAATTCTTCCTTTTTAAATTAGGCTTCTCCATTTGAGCGAAAAATTCTCGAGAGGGACGTTAAGCAATATACAATCAATCAATCATTTTTTAATTCACCTTGTTACGATCAGGGCTAATCAAATTTTTCCTATGTAGAGAATTTCATAATTCCTCTCTACTTTTCTATTGGAAACACCAAAGGAGGTGACATGAAGAAGTCAGTTTCTCCTATCCTAGTGACCAATCAATCTTTCCCTGAACGTTTTTGGTAAATGGATTTCTTAAATTCTTAAAATCATAGATTTGATATCCTAAGAGTAAATATTGAAAATAGTTTATCGACATTTGAAGGGGGTTGCATTTGCAAAGAAATCGATTTAAAACAAAACAGAATGAGCGAACTGATGACTTTAAACGACATTATTAATTAACACCCTGTAATATTAACTCTACATTTTTTATATCCCTGTAAAATTAATTTATTTGTTTGTAGCCTGTCACTCAGTTTAGATATTACTCTTGTAAAGAACATGATCTATCTTTTCAAATGAACAGAAAGACTGAAAGACCTTAAGGAGGTGATACTCATGATGTTAATACGGGAAGTTGACGATTGAAAAATTAAACTCAACACGTTATTCATGAAAAGTAGTTGTCAGTTGTCCATCAATGTATATGCTAAATCATGTGTGACTGTCTAAAACAAAGAAGAGGTGAGAGGTATCAGGTGCATTTCAAAATACTTAATGATCGTATTATTGTCAAAAGTATCGACTTATCACAATGTTTATTGTATCCACAAAGAGATACCGGTACATTTCATGTAGAAGATTTTAATATATTCTCTTCATAAGAATGCCTAGGCAAAGGAGTTCAGTCAGTTCCCATGAGAATTTCAACGAAAATCTGGTCTGCAAAGACCCCTCTCTTTGTCCTTATTTGTGTTTTAAGGGGGCCGACTATGGTTTTATTGTGTGAAAACTACAATAGCAAAACTCTCCATTTTTATACCATATATAACATCCATTAACTTTAGTGTGCATGCAAAGTTTGGGCGAAATCTACCATCCAGGTATTTTAAGGGACCATCTCAAAATATTGGTACATTTATTATAGGATTATATAGGAAAATGTCAATTTTAGCACTTTAAAGCAAATTATACAAATACTACAATAGACTTTTTGTCTAAACTATAATATATGATGAGTAATACTATATTGCACATTATGTGTAAGAAACACAGAATTCTACCGCCTTGTTATCAGAGGGGCCATCTCAAAAAGCCAAAAATTAACAAATTTTCCTGTTTTTATAGAGTACTACAATATATGACGGGCACAAGGGTATTATATGAAAAAATATAAGAATAATGGAGAAATTCTCAAATTTCTATGTTTTAAATTTCAAGAGCGTACGTATACGTTTAATACTTTTTATTTGGTAACATTTTTATTACCACTTTCTTTAAGAGCTTCAGCTTATCATAACGTCAAAAACACACTGAAACGACGTCAACCTACAAAATTTGTTAAAAATTCAGTTATATAAAATTGTTTTTAAATTTTTGAACCTGTAATTTCTTAATTTTGTTTAATTTTATTAATCAAGTGAAAAAAGGTGCATTAAAACAGTATTATACGCTTTATTTTGCTATGATGCGCGAAGTATTGCGCAATGGAAACTATAGTCGGCCCCCTTAAGCTCTCTGAAATCACTCTTACTCAAATGATAGGATTCCTTCCTTTAAAGGGATTTTTCAAGAAATGTAAAAGAAAAAATCGAGCATCTTTACTATAAACAAACATAATAAACATTGCATCTAAATTGGCTCTATTTTTTAAATTCATGTCATTTGATATATTTTCTTATAATTTCAGATAGCCTGAGGGACAAGTAATGACAAGGGAAGCAATTCTTATACCTTTTCTTTTTGGTAAGTTAGGCAAGATTTAGACAATATGTTTATAACCCATTGTATACTGAGTATACCGGTAAGCATGTAACTTGCCGGATCTGAAGAAAAATATTTATTTTTTACCCATATTTATTGAATTATTGCATGAGAACCAGGCAAACATCAATTAATGTAAAATTCATGAGAAAATCAGAAATTGCGCCAAAGCTTTGAAAGACACCTCGCCAGTTCTACATTTATATAAAAATCGACATTAACCAGGGATTGCACCTAATCCGTCACATCACAAAGTTATCAAGGCAAGACATTCAAACTAAATCTTTAACAAATTAACACTTGAAATATTTTTGATTTCATAATTTCAAAAAATGGAACAAGCTTGTAAAAAAGAAAGTTATCCAATTCTGCAGTTTAAAGTCAAGTAATTCTCTTTAGATGGGTTTTTAATTTTGATAAATGATGCTAAAATAGTAGCTTAAAAAGATTTAATCTATTTAATTATTCTTCCTGCTGTATCTAACTGTGATACGAAAAATCTTGGTTTTGATTTACGAGGCATAAAGATACATGTACGTAATTTTGCATATTAAAATAATACACAAAACATAATTAAAGTCCATGAGCAATACGTTTTCTTCCATTATAATTAGTAAAGCTACATTCTCCAGAACTTGTTCTCTATATTAAATTTGTAACTTAGTTTTTAGGACATACGCAACGCAGTTTGAACTTTGTTGTCTTTTTCCGGAAGTTGAAGACTTCCAATACTTAGTGGAACTGTGTGCTACATTTTATTGTCCATATAAGCTGTTGTAAACTTCTTCTATATACCAAGTTTGGATAAAATAAAACATCTAGAATATATGTTAAGTAATTTTTGTATATTTTTCTTTGGATTACACAAGAATTTACATTACTAGTAATTGATATCTTTCAAAACCATAGGTAATGCATGCTAAATTTTTTGTCTACAGACATTTAATGAAACTATAATCTTAACTTAGGAATATCTTGAAAATTTATCAGTAGGTCAGGTACGTGTGCTTATGTTCTTAATGCTGATTCTGCTATTGTTACATCCGCCATCATTGGTATGCAGTGTTCCATGTAATCTGGCATACTATTTTCAAAGACAAATTGTTTTTGTTTTTAAACATTTAGAATAAAGTTTAAATACGCAAAAATATCTTGTTTTTACGGTGTAAAAATTGACACATAAGGCATTTTATACATAATTCAGAATATACTGAAAATTTCAGAACTAACATGTACCTTCATGAAGGAGTCCAAAGCACAAGTCATCATTTTGGAACTCAATTAATCAATTTATCAATAGCATTTCACTTGTTAGTGGTTTTGTATTTAAATTAAAACTTTAAAACAATCGGTAAATTCTGATTCTGAAGCTTAAACTGATTCCTAATCTTGGTACCTGGCCCCGCCATCCTAAAATAAGTATGAATTTTTAATTCACTTTGTTTCAGCGATGGTACAGTCAGAAAATTAATGAGTCGAAAGCATTTTCTGGCTTAAGTACGGTGAAATATATGGAGATAACAAACAATATTCAAGCTCAAAAGTCCATTAGAAATACAAAATTGGAGCAGAGCTAACATGGACCTCCAAATTATCAGAGATGGGATCAGGTGCCATGAAGGAGTGAGCATCCCCAGCCGACCGGTCGATCGTTGTATGGCGCCTAGGCTGGATGCTTGTAAAGTTAACCATATGCTAGAAATGCTCGCTTGCAGTGCAATCTAGCAATTTTATGCTTTTTTTAATACTGAGTTCCTTGAGTTTTTTTAGAGGATGATATTGAACAAGGAATTCATTTCTTCCTAACTCCTAAACATTCAGCGAACAACTCCTGTACTTGCCGCCAGATTTGCTGATATATTTTCTTTTATTACATATCAGTTATTGCCTTGTTTATGGTCTACTTAGCAATCGTTTTAATTCGTGAGGGTCAATGTTTGTTGGTAAGCAAAATTTTGTTGATTTGTAGGAATATTATTTTGAGGATAACTCGTATATTCAGACAATTGAATGCATAAATTTATTGACATAATAGTTGTTCATGCGGAAGTAAATTCCTGGACAAAGGTACTCAGAGAAATCCACAAAGATTGGTCTCCCACTAATAACGATGATTCCAGAGTATGTGGAGAATAATTTGTAATTTACATATATAAGTTCCATTCTGATTTGTCTACTTCCTCAAAATTTTACAGTTCTGGTTCAAGAGGCCTTACTTCAATGTTCGTTGTTTAAAAGTGTTGGACAAACAAACTGTTTTTGAAGAGAAGTTTGAGAATTGGTTTTTTTTTTGTCATATAACATCTGTATGTTAAAGAGGTCGTCATTCTCTATGATGTTCACTACCCTCCATCTATTCTCGTTTTGTAATGGTAATTTCACAGTCTTTTGCGATAGTCTTTTGTGTACCATTTCCTGTCAGTTTTACAACATCAGTATGAATGATTTTACCCATAATTGGAAAGGTTACTTGGATTTCATTCTAACTTCTCGGTATTTCTATCTCCAGATATTTGATTATCTTTGAATTTACTTTCATTCATCAATAACACAAGTGGAATACTTGTTTATATTTATGTATAAAGCTGGTTTGATGTTCAATTATGATTATGTTAATGATGTTAGTTTCACATATATGTCATCTTTCATCCAACCTGAGTGTGACAGCATTGTATTGCTCGTCTTAACCTGCTGTTGTCAAATAACAAATCAAAAACTTTAATGGGAAATACAGTTTGTGTATCTTCAGTTACTGTGAAATCATCATCGTTGGTGGGAGACCAATGTTTGTAAATTTCTTGGGTCATCTTAATCCATGAATTAGCATTCCCACTAACAATTATTTTGTTATTATTAATTTCTAGAATCGTTCGAATTTATGAAGAAATTACGTCCTCATGAACAACCAAATTTTTGCTGATCTACGAACGTTGGCGTTATGAATAAAAATGGTATATCTAAACCCCATATTGGGTTGAACTTGTAGGGTTTTGGCTGATGCATATATGATTTTACCAAACATCGACTGTGCTTAGATCTTTATTCTCTTTCGATCTTGAATATTTTTGGGACAATCTGTCTTTTTTCACGTTTCGAAAGATGAAACAAATGGAGATAACAAACAGTATTCAAGATGAAACGTCATAACAAAACAATACAAAACAGGAGCAGAGCAAACATGGACCTCCAAATATCAGAGGTGGGATCAGGTGCCATGGAAGAGTCAGCATACAAACTGACTTTTGACATTCGACTTATACATCTAAATTCCTATGATCTGCAGCATCATACTGTACCTCAGTATTATCATATGCCAAGATAAAACAAGCAAATAAGCTAACAGGACCTCTTTAAATATTTTTTAACACTTGAGGGAACTTCGATTTGTCCCAAGTATGTCCATATAAACAAGAAAGCTTTCGATAAAAGTTAACAACACAGGAAGTTCATCCAAGTTACATGTACGCAACATCTCTTAAAATCGATGAGAACTTACTTCCGCAGAACTTGTCTGGTAAACTGTCTTTGGACTTGTTTTCTGCTGTTGAGCCCTCTTTACAAAACTCTGCTTCAATGAAGCCAAATAGTGTAAAGCTTTGATAAACTTTTGATAGTTCTTTTTACTATCTCTGGGCTGTACCTAACCGGCCTTGCTTGTCCCTAATCATAAACTTAGGTACAGTCGAAATCTTTTCTTGTTTTCTGTTTAATAACAAAGAAACTGTCTCAACAAGGGACTTGAAAAATGTACCGTTGTGAGTACTAGCTTTAACAATACGTCTTGCTTTAGTTTCCAAACTTATGGTTTGAGCCCATATGCATGTTTGTATGAATGTGTTTTGTATAGAACTTTTGCTTTTTGCTTGATTCAGGCTTCAGAACACACACACATAAACTCATCTAAATCTCTACTGAGAAGCCCAATCTCTTTATTGATGTAAAGTTATACTGGTCTCTTAATGTGTCATTACGACGAATATAATCTAGTAAAATTTATAGGGACAATTAATCCAAATCCCACAGCAAACTTTTTTGTATCGTGTTTTGGTCTATTGATTGGGAGAGATCCTACATAATTAATTAAGTAGGTATCAGTTTGATCATAAAAAAATACACATCACTACATATGTATACAAATAAGATAATGGGTAAACTATCGTTTTTTAAAAATAATATTTTACTGGTTTATATACAGACGACCTTCAAGAACTTTGAGCTTTTTTCTGTCAATTTTGTATGTTTTATCATTTTAGCGGCCAGTTTGTCATCAGAGTCTTTCTTTAATAGGTACATGAAATCTAATCTAAATCACCACTTCAGATTAACAATGACAAAGTATGCAAATAAAGAAGTTCCTTTTTAATGCAGTTTTCTGTGAAGTAAAGACTCTGGTTTTTAAGTTTGTTGAGACGAATGGTGATATAAAGAGTTCAAAATGTGTTCATTTTAATACTATTGACTTTCTTAAAATTGTGGTTTCAAATTTTCTAAGAGTTCCTTTGAGATTTTAAGGATTCATATGTGATTAACACCACTCCTTCTTGATTTTTGTATTGTTGTTCAGTACTCCTGAAGTTTCTCCTTCATTGCTTTTAATATTTTGGTGAAGAGTACTGAAAGAGCTTGATGGAATATTTAGTAGAATCCGCTACTACATGACTTTAAGTATATGGTTGATTTGTGGGATTAATTTCAATTAAGTTCCCCTAAAATGAAATTGAAATAATAATTATATAAAAACATTAAAAATTATCAAACATTTCAGCAAACACATCTTTGTAGATCAAAGGCCAAATTATTTAGCCAAAAAAGGAAAGAAATCAAGATCAACAGTTATTTGAATTTCAATATTTCAATATTTATTAATGACTGGAGGTTCCATGAGTTTCCATAGAAAAGATGTGTACAGAAATATTTTAATATGTCTTCAATTTTATGTAAAATTCAGTTAACGAAATGAATTCTTTCAGCTTTTGGATATTCTGCATCGAATGCTTCTCCTATACTGTTTGATTCAACACCAGAAAACATCAGTGGAATAGCTGGAACAACAGCCATTTTGCCGTGTACTGCCGACCTTACGGATGCAGACTCCAAAAGAGAGGTAACAATTATAAACAGAGGAATGGGCAGATAATATCAAGGGAAGGTCTGTTCAGCAATATTAGATTTAGGGATGCACTTTTAATGGATTCTTTTAGATAGTATGTTTAGAAAGAAGAATTTTGCACTGTAGGGATGGACTTTTTAAAATGTTCTTTAGGTATTCTGATCAGTAAAACGACATTTAGGAATGGTCTTTTTAAAGTGTTCTTCAGGTATTCTTTTCAGCAAAATGACATTTAAGGATGGGCTTGCAAAAGTGTTCTTTTGGGTATTCTTTTCATTTAAAACGACATTTAGGAATGAACTTTTTAAAAGTTTTTTCAGATAGTCTGTTCAGCAAAACGACATAAATTTAGGGATGGGATTTTTAAAACGTACTATGGGTATTCTGCTCAGCAAAACGACAATTAGAGATAAACTTTTTAAAGATGCTGATAGAATCTGATTTTCGGTATCTCTGAGTTAGTTCTAAAGACAAGCAAATGTTTTCTGGTGAAAATCTATATTTTAATGTTAGGAAAGTGATCCCTGACAATCCCATGTTTTTCAAATATCCTCGGAGCTAAAGGGGTCATTTCCTCAAAATGGAGTTTGACTTATACATCAGAATAAAAAACTCTCTTCCAAAGACATGAAAAGCAGGAAAAACCATTGCATTTTATTACGTTTTTAAGAAAAGGGCTCTTGTAACAAAATTAAAGAATTGAAGTGCTGATAAATTTTATTTTAAATTTACTTTAAACTCTAAAGATTATATTACTTAGGGTTATTTAATGTTACATTCTTATGTAAATATAAACCATTGAATTCTATTAAGGGTGTTTTATGGATTATTACGGTAAAAATCCTCACCTTTGGCCACAAATATTGCTCTTTATTTAAGAATTTTTTTATGTTATTTTTTTTTGTTTAATTGATTATTTTTTCCAATAATTTAAAGTAAATTCATTCGCAGAATTGTTAAAATTCTAACTTTAAATTTATCGTTTTTGAAAGATTAAAGAGTTCAAAATCTTTTTTAAATTTTTAAATAATAAAAATAATACTGGAAAGATTAAACATCGGTTAAATCAAGTGTTACTGGTAACTAAATGATTCTGCATTTTATTCGTTTTTATTGCTTTGTGTATTATGAATTTTACAGATTTTAAAATGTCAGATGATCAATATATGCATGAAAAATTCCAGATAACATGGATGAGTCCAAGGGAAGTCCTTATAGCCATTGGTGATAGACGCATAATAGACGATACACGAATGTCAATCGAACGCCCTCGTGTGCCAGATTGGAACCTTCATATACGTGAATTGCAGTTTTATGATAGAGGAACATACACCTGTTCACTCAATACAAAGCCAATGAGCATGAAAAAAATTCATTTAGAAGTATATGGTAAGAAGACCGGTATAGGCTCATCAATTAAAGATAAAGAGAAGAGTAATAGGCAACTCATCTCACCACTTGAATTTCATTGTGATTCAAAAATTTATATTGTATATAAGTTAAGTATAAAATACAAATGAAAAATACGATATAAAAAAACGATATAAGAAGAAAAAGAGAAAAGTTAAAAAAATTTAAAGATCAAAGGCAAATAAGATCGAATAAACTAAAATTTAGCATGGTATAATTGACTCTTCTTCGACATTGGGAATAAAAATACATCATCTTCTAATAGATAAAGTAGATATTGAACGTATTTGTTATGTTTTTTCATATATGTATGGGCTTTTGCAGTAGAACCACAGATTTATGAAAAAACACGTAATACTCACCAGATTTTAAAGGAAGGAGCAACCGCTAACCTCACTTGTAATGCCACTGGGTATCCAGAACCAACAATCACGTGGTATAGAAAATCTATCTCAGAGAAAGAAGGTACATCTCTCTTTCTCTCCCTTTCTTTACATTATAAATCAAAGTTCAGTGTAACAAGGCGAATAACTCTATCGAACATCTTGTTAATAAACTTTTTTCCAAAAAAAAAACAAAACAATACGATGAATAATTGCTAAGAATATGTTTTGAAAAGAAGTGGTTTTCGAATTAAAATAAATTAAACTGATATTTTTTTTCTTATGTTCTTCACAAATCCCTTTGCTTTAGGGTTATGCTTTAAGATGAGCAAATTGTTTTTACTTAACCCTTTTTATCGTCTTTCTGAAGAAAGTCACGTTTATAGAATAAAAATGTTCATCAAAATGTTTTTAAAAATCATATAGTAATAAATCATAGTGCAATTGTATTGAAACTCTGGCTCATTACCAATGAGATTTTCAATATTTAATGAACTCTTTCTCTCTCGACAAAAACCCTCTTTGGTAACTTGGCTTTCAATAGTAATGAGTTTCAAATACGTGTCAAAAATGCATTACTATTAATAAAATTTAGGTTATCGAATCACACGTTGAATATTAAAACAGGTCGACACCATAACATACCTAAGCTTAATAGATTATGTATATGATGTAATCTCCATGATGTAGAAGACGAATTTCATTTTATTTTGAAATGCCCATTGTATATTGATATAAGAAAAGAATCTTTGAAAAAGTATTATTATACTAAGCCAAATGTCTTATAATTAATTCAGCTGTTAAGTCCCAATAATAGTAAAGATCTCTTAAGGTCAAGATCTAGTAAATAACTTGAGAGACAAATTTTTGGGTGCTAGATCCATTATGACGTCATAATCAATTTCAACTTTCTTTTTCCCGTACTTTACGGCTTTAGCAGAATTATGTAGAACATAGGGTATTTTCATGTCATTCAATTTGAAATCATATGAAAAGTAAACCGGATACCTACATTAGATTTTATATTGATTTAAAGAAGAGGCCATGAACATACTAATTTCCGTTTTCTGAGAGACTGTAGGCAATCTGGATACATTTCCTTTGCCGAATACGAAAAAAACTCCCATATTCATGACTAGTTTTCTTAATTTTTCATTGAAAATGACAGTTTAAAATACAGTTTTTCATCTTGTTACCTATAAATTATGCCCCGAAACACCTTATTTGACCAAACTAAAGTTGTAAAGCATCAATAAAGGATTTTATTTCTCAGGTTTGATAAATCTGTAGGCACCTTTCATTTACTAGATCTTGACCTTAATTTTGGGCAAATTTTTGAATGCTGCAACAATGTTAAGACAAAATAAAATTGATGTATAGGGGCCTAGTAGTTTTTTCATGTATGTGTTTTTAACGTTCACTCTCTCTGTATATTTTTTTTATTATGACCATGTATGCATAACTTCTCTGATGAGCCAGTTGGCTTAAAGAAATAAAGAAACTTGAAACTTGTATTACAATAAAATGCTCCGATAAATTATAATTTTTAACTTTTTTCAGCAATAAGTCAACAAGGTGCATTCTTAATGATACACAACATCACACGTTACTGCAGTGGGGCGTATGAATGCGAAGCGTTTAACGGAATAGGACCAGCAGTCTCTAAAGTGTTTTCTGTCAACGTACATTGTATGTATTTTTTACATTTAAGGAAATAATCACGATTTTTTTATACTATAGTATTCTCTCTTATTTCTTAAGAGTTTGTCAGGACTAGGGTTAAGGGTGTTACAGGTTGATTCGTCTATGATCTAATTTTGATAATCACGGTACCCATATTTTTTTCTGAAAAAAAAGAAATTTCAAGGAAAGTGAAATATAACTACATTGTATACAACTGGATATTTCGGTATCACAAATTAAAGGCAGTGCGATGCTTGCTATGACGAGTCAAACGTATACATGTGTTTACATTTAAATTTGCGATAGTTATGAAAAGTACAAAATATAATTTATAATAAATACTTAATGCAATTTATGATAGGAAATGAAGTGCTTTATTACAAAAACAAGGGAAAGCGTTCTTAGATGTACTGAAATCAATATTACTTTAAATTTTAGAATCATCATTTCTTTTTCCAGTTCAACCAGAAGTGCAAGTATTGAATAAAAAACAAAAGCAAGACCTTGGGAAGGAAACTATATTACAGTGTGAAATATCAGCATCGCCTCAAGCTATAGTAAACTGGAGAAAGGGAGAAGACGTTTTCACAGCCAACAGCTTCCACAGAATAACGTCAGAGATTTATGAAAAGGATATTTACACCACTATTCTTCTTCTCCGAATCCAGAATCTAACGTGGAATGATTTTGGAGAGTACGTTTGCGAAGCCAGTAATATTCTCGGAAGAGATCTAGAAAGAATGCAACTCTTTCGTAAGTTTTAAAGCTAAAAATAGAAGGAATGTTACTTTTTCATTCATTTCCTCTGTGGATTTTTATTTGTCTGAACTTCTATTTAGAGACTCTAAGATCTTATCATTGTGCCTGTTGAAATTATGGCATCATAACTTGTCCGGACAGAAATATTGATGAAAAGTGAGAGGAACATGAAACAACTTTCTTTATAGATATTTCATTGCCACAAAGAAGGATATAATTCTTAAAATATCTTTATTTGTTAACATGCAGTAGACTTTAATTTTAAATGCCAAAATGTCATGTGTTTTTTTTTTAAAGTTATAGAAATTCAGAGTGTTCATATGAACTGCAAAATCATTTAAATGACATTCATTTTGAGAGAAACATATGAAATGTATTTTTAAAAAATATCATTGTTACATAAAGGCATTAAGAAAATATGGCTTTCTCAAAACAATCTAATTTTTTCTTACTAAATATATTATCCTTATCCCAACAATGCTTTCTTCCTTCAAAATATTGCCAGTCTACGAAAAAAGAAATCTTTTTCGAGAAATATATATAAAGAAATATATCACTGCTACTAGTATAAACATTCCTCATTTCTTTCAATCAAATATATTTTTAAAAGAATATCAGCGCTTCTTTTTTAATTTAGTCTCTTTTTTTTTTTTTTTTTTTTTTTTTTTTTTTGCTAGCAATAAATGGTATTCAAGTTTCACCAAAGGCAGCCAAAGATGACAAAAGTGATTCAAAGACGATAATATTCGACTTTAGCTCGAGTTCCACCAGTCATCAGAAGTCAGCGCCTTCTCCTGGAGAACAGATCCTTGTTAAATCCCCAAATTCAAAACCATATGGAATAGTACACGGTTGGTGTTCAAATTTAAATATACTGTACATTTTTTACCATTGTCATGTGATGGCATTTCGTTAATTTTATTGTCGCTTTAATGAACTTGTCAGTTACATAGCTTGAGAAATGAGACTTGCTTCATATTAGTTATTAAGCCCTTGTTTTTATGCTGAATTTCACGACAGAATGTACCGTATCTATGAATTATACATAGGGCTAAATGCGGTATATTTGTGACCCGGCAACAGGGGATGTTTACTCCTCCTAGGCACCTGATCCCACCTCTGGAATTTTCAGGGGTCCGTGTTTTACGCCCTCTCTATAGATTTGCTTTGTTAATTGATTTTTTGTAAATCACTAACTGTTCGTAATCTTAATTTTTCGTCTGTATATAATGAAAATTTATATAAATTTGCAGTTATGGATTGACTCCTGCTTGGCTTTAATTAATAAATACTTGTTTATTTCAGATTCCTCAAATAGTTCATCAGAAGCAGATGCGATGTTCCATATTTTTGAATGTTTATTTTTAATTGTTCTAGTTCTAATATGTCAGATGATTTCATCTAGCTGTTAGCAAATTTCATCAAGAAAACGAGCGGACGTTGACATTTCATATTTATCATGTGTTAATCATTTTTGACAATTCATCATGTGTGATAAAATTGAGGGTTTCTGTATATACTGTAAATAAGTATTTTAATAAACTTGTTTTAAATTGTAAATGTCTGTTATTTTGTTTCGACTGATGCTTTGAGATGTAACACTTTTGTTCAGCTATATAAAAAGAAGACTGAAAATGACAAACAAAATATTGTAATATGTTTCTGCGACAATAGAACTAGGATATGAAATCCACAAATGATAAATTAGCAATGGAGAGGCAACCGTCATTACCGATTTAAAACATTAACCAAATACCTTGATAGCCAAGATTCAACGTTCTCTTGTGATACAAATTAAAATTCATTTAGAGATAACAATGACGTCTTATCTATTATTGATAAATTTTCTTAGTTTTTAGTACACATTTTTCTTTATCTGTGATACTAGTGAAAATTGTCAGAAATAAATTAGGAATACATAAAATCATTTTTGAAACAGACAAGAGAGTAAACATTTATAATGAAAGAAAAATGTTGTTATACTGCCTATTTCCAGATCATTAATATCTAGTTCATATTGTTGAAATTTATTTTTTTTTTAAATATTAATACGGAACACATTTACACTTGAGCATGGTTTTCCACTTTACATGATTAATTTAAAATTGCATAACTAACATCAGTATGTGTCTCTTTCTTGTGTTATATACGACGTATAACAGTTGCAATGCCTCTAACACGGGTTGTGTATTTTTTCTGCAAATGTACAACTGGTATATCCTGTGTAATACAACAAAGAGTGCATTTATTGTTTAACATAGACAAGTTAAGTAAAGCATACATACATGTCTTAAATATCATGAATTAGTCAATATAAACTCTTACTTTCAATCAAAGTTCGTAAAAGAAGATAAAAGTTATTTATATTGGTAATTCAATTCGGTCAATATTAATGTTATTAAATTTGAATAATTCAAGATAGCTTCAATAATTCACACTGCAGCACAACAACATAATCTTAAGCACACAATCGATGAAATAACTTGGGTGCATTTGTTGTGTACTAAAATTTGTACAACATTACTCAATATAAACATGGATATGACAGTTCCACTGAAGTAAAATCTGAGAACAATAATTTTTGTTAGCTAATTTGAGCTTGTGACGTTTGTTTTTTAATATATTTATAAATATTTAAAGTACATATTTGGTTTTGCTTTATAGCAAACATGAGCAACTTGTAATAAACATTGTGTTGGCACCATTTACAAAAAGAGATATAACTCTTCCATCAACGTAAGTTCAGCAGCAATCTGGAAAGATTCCTTCAACCTTAACCATGAATTGGGGTGTCTGTCCGTCCGTCTGTCTGTACTTTGTAGACTTATTTAGTCATAATCTATTTAAATAGAGTCTTTGAATTAATTTAATGTCAGGAACTCTCTTAAAAAAGTAAGAAGTTAACAAATATTATCCAAATTCCAACACTTGTCGTAATGGCAAAGTTTTGGTAATAGATATGACCAGTTTGAAGCGAAAAATATATATCAAGCTAAAAACAATAATTCTATTTTATTTCAACATTCAATTATAACTTAATTGTTCACTCATGGTCATCAATAAAAAAATATTTATTTTGGGGGGGACTGATTAGGGAAAATGATAATGGTTGTAAACTTGCAGGGGAAAATTAAACACAACACGTTTAAACAATCAATGTAAATTATCTGTTATGATTACAATGTTTGATCACATTTTTGTTTCATAATATAATGTTTAATAGTTAATTCTTATTCGTACAGAGTAGACAAGGTATATATGTAAAATGTTGTGCTATTTGTCCGTCCGTACATCGTTGGTACAGCCCACTGATAAAAGAAACAGATGGCTAAAAACCCATTTCAAAGTAGTCTGTTGTTAATTTATTGATAATGACAATAGGTGAATAGGAAAATATCCATGGATGTTTAAGAAATCACTGTCTTGTTTGATGGATATATGTTCGGGTGTTAAAGATATTTGGAGACATGGGATAATTTGCATAACGAGCAGAGCCACCTATTCAGCTATCTTTGATGTCTCTATCATATCCAACAAACAAGACAGTCATTCCTTATATTTTCATTTTTATGAAGACAAAAATATAAATATAAAAACATGAGACATTCTTTGTATATTCCTTAGTCCTCGCCCACTGACTTCAGACACAATGACAGTCGTGAGAGATTTATATGCAAAGTAGGCGCTCAACCTTTCACTGGAAGAAATTTAAATTCAGTTGTAAGTATCGAGTAATCGTCACACTTAATTTTCAAGGGTTATCACAAGCAGAAATATCAATATTAATAAATTCAGAATGTATTTTTTTTTCTTCAATTTTTGTCAATTGCAAATCAATTTAAAATATAAATACATATTTGAAAGACGAAAAGTTTTAGAACAGTTTTATACTATAATTATTTTTCTTTTTTACCATGCCATCTTGGTCCAAAAATTACAAAACACACATTTTAGAATCTTAATAAAAACAAAGTTATGAACACTATAATTTTTCCGTTTAAGATTTATGTCTGTGAAATTTAAAAGAATAGATAACTTCCATAGTAATTGCAAGCTTCGTTTGGTTGGAAATATGTTTTTCCCTGCATCGAATTGAAACCAAGTAAATCGTGATCAATTTTGAATACAATCGTAAGAAAATATCTCATGTTAACGACAATATTTCTTTCTTGTATCAGGATGAAAATAAGTTGCTTGACTGAAATCTACCATTGTATATTTTCTAAGATGAGGTTAATTTCCTTTCCGTGCAGTTACTGTGAATCCTAGAAATATATAAGTTATAAATATAGAGCTGTTTAAGTTGTTTGCCGTGTAAACGATTACAGCTGTAAGTTTCTTTCTTGTGTGTTCTTCTTTTTAGTATCGGATGAATGCTCAGGAACCCATCGTACGAAAAACAGACTACTCTTAAATAACAGAGGAAGAGAGAGAGGAAGGGGGGATTTAGGTAGTATTGTTTTGTTGGTAGAAATTCTACTGAAATAAGTGTTATTGTTATTTTGCATTTTGTTTTTGCAGATGCAGACAGATGTTCGATTATGGACAATGAAAAAAGCAAACTGAAAGTACATGTATATTATTTCACAATTAATAGTCGTTAATATTTAACAATCAAGAATAATTTTAAGAATATTTACACTCCATATAACTCTTTGAAAGTTAAGTGAATTGATTTCTCGATGAGAAATACTGAATGTGAATTCTCAAATTGAATGGTCGAGTACCTAATTTGCATGTCACTTTCTATTGACGACGACTGTCTTATATTTGACATCTAACGTCAGCAGTTGTGGACTATGGAATGTAAAATGGGATGTTTCGTGTATTTTAAATCTATCAGAAAAGATAAGGATTAGATATTTTAAATACGTTTTCACTTTTCCATATGCCGGTACATATATATTAGTGTAAGTACTAGTGGTATATGGAATTGCTGTTTTGCTTGTTGGTATGTCAGGGCACCAACAATACTTAAAAATGTTTGATAATTTGCAAAACAGGCGAAAAATCTGAAATGCAATGCAAAATACTTTCTTTGCAGAACAAAAGTTCAAAAAATGGATATACTTGTATATAATTACAACGCAGACGAGTAAAGTAAACCAATCAGATATTGTAATATCAAAATTATAGATATTAAATGTAACAAAGGTATTTTTTTTACATGTATATACTTTTGTGCCATATTACTAAATTATAATGCGAATATAGATAACCTGTATTTTTATGTAAAATTTATTGAATTGATTCGATATTGTAAAAAAGAAAACCCTTAAATTTATCAATTTTAACGACGAGAGACATTGGTTTGCTTTGAGGTTCTTGAAATGATATCTTCCACCCAAGTGAATGCGAAATAGTATGAAAACATTACTGTACAATTAAAACAAAGCTGTAGACGTAATGTTTAAAACAGACATATCTCAATTAAGATTTTGTAAGTTTTAAATGAACTGAATGATTAAAAATGTAATATTAAAAGAAAATTTCAGGAGAATTTAAACCAGTGGAATTCCGCATGTTGATTGAAATCTTCAAATTATTGGCGAAACTTGAGATAAGGAGAAATTCTAATATTAATAAATTAATGAATTGTTTTTACAGATTCAAGACAAGTTAGAAAACAACATCATAAAGTGAAGGTGTAATGTACATTAAAAATGTCTCTTTTTTAAGGAGCAGGGTCAATTCAAGGTCATTATCTTTTTTATCCTTGATGTTAAGCATAACAATTACTGTTGCTAATCAGGTAAATATTGCTTCCTTTTATTTCAAAAGATAAAATGTTTGTATTTTGCATAAAAAAGACATCAAATAGGGTCTATCGACTGAAAATAAATAATTTATCCAAAAAAATATATACTTGCTACCGGTAATCTGAAATTCCTATATTTTTCTTATATTTTAGGATTTTAATTTTTATTTGAATCGTACATACCGGTATTATAACTTTTCCGCTTTTTATAGACATGATAAAATTGTACTTTAAATAAGATAATGCATATGATATACTAAAAAGTTTTAATTGATTAGTAAAAGAGAAAAATCCCTTGTGAATGATTTTTCCTCAAATCATTTCTTAGGTTGGAATCTTTCAAAGATATCAATATAATAGTAGAAAATTTGTCCATAATCTTTTATTCACTACAAAAATTTGTCTCTTTGTTCTGTAGTATTTTTAAGAAGCAGAAAAGAAGAAAATTTCATACGTTGCAGTTACGTGCTAGATTTCAAACTAAGTGTATCGTTTTTATTCAAAGTTGGTAATTGTGAGAAAGAAAGCATGGAAGAATGTAAATTGAGAAAGATTACGAATTTTTTTAGATCATTTCCTACATAATGCAATACACTTTAAAGAAGTGAAATCCTCTATGCATTAGGGCATTAAGCATAAGATTGAAATGAAATACATATATTTTGAGGTTTAACCGGAGAGTTTAGTATAAATGAACCGAATTTTCTCGCGTAAGTGGAAGGTTTCTCTGGCGTTTTTTATTGCGTTATGATGGTATGTTTTGCATTCATATCTGTCGGCTTTACTTTTTCAATTCGCTCCTAATTCGGACACTTTAGATTTATTTTTGAAATGTTTATATTTCTTGAAGAGTTAAGATAGTTGGTAATGTGTTTCGGGTCATAAACGAATTTTATCGTTATTTTAGATGAACTGTTCGTTCTGTTCAAATGGCTTATTCTTCCTTTCCCGTGTCCATATTCAGTAAGTCCAACCAGCAATCAAGTTGATTTGTTTGAAACGATATAAGTATAGAAAAAAGGGTCGTTCAATCATCCGTCACAAAATATTAATTAATACGCCCCGCCAAGAGGCGGAACTTATTTACGAAGGAAATATGCTGCCTGTCCAACATGTTTTTGTACATTCAACATAAGCTCAGTGCAACCAAGGCCAAAATAGTGAAATTTATATATCACAACAATATTTGCGATTGAAACAACCTATGCTAAGCTTTATTCTGTTCTATCTTTGCAATGGAAAATGGTACAAATGTCAATTTCAGCATGTCTTTCCATCAAGACGTTTCAACTTGTGGAAATATATCAGTGCATGACAAAACCTATAACAAGCAGATACGGTTAGTGACCCTCTATCTCACATTTGTAATTGGGGTAATAGGTGGAGTTATTGTGTGTGTATGGATATTGATTGGAAATTTCAGATACCCCATCACAAGTTTATCCCGGATCAAATGTTTGTTTCTCCAGCTTACTTTTGCAGACCTTTTCGTTATGTTTGGAGCCGTGCTTCCACAATTGATTTGGGAATATCAAAATCAAAAGGAATGGCTGGCTGGTAATTTTCTCTGCAAGTTCGTGAAATTTGTACAAAGTTTTTCAATGATGACCAGTACCAATATCTTGGTAGCAATGGCGTTGGACAGATATCACGTGATTCGAAAACCTTTGAAGAGGCCATATTCGGTAAGGCACACATTTTCTCCAAATTTATTGATTTTTTGACATTACTTGAAATGAAATACCTATATGGAGAAAACGAACAGTTTTTAAAATCATAAATAAATTAAATAATACAAAATTGGAGAAGAGCAGACATGGACCTCCAAAACATCAGAGGTGGGATCTGGTGCCATGGAGGAGCAAGCATCCCCTGCTGACTGGTCACTTTTCAAGTTTATTTATATTTATATCGACATTCATGCTTATTTAAATTCGAATTCAGTGCATGAATTCTTCAATATACAATATCAAGGGTAATAAAATGTTTAAGTTAGTATTAGCATTATAGTAAAATCAAGAGTTATTCAGCAAGTTTTAAAATTAATACTACAGTTTTAAAATGAAAGAGCAATGCTTTATAATAAATTAAATTTTTGTATCTACACTCAGTGCAGAAACGGTAACAGAATGAAAATAAAAATTCTGAAAGCTTATTGACAAATACAGGACACTGGGGGGGACTTCATCCATCCATAGTCTCTGGAATTGAAACAAAAGTTCTTTGATATTATTGCACCCCTTCAAGAAACAACCACCGGATTCTGCTGTGGACCGAAGATACTTTTCTTTAGGAACTTATTTCCAAGTACTCTTTGATATTTAAACAGGAAGCCATATGATCTTTTGAAATACGATCACTGTTGCCCCAAAGTTCTAAATTTGAAATTCTATTTTATTCAGAAAATTTCTCTACAAAAACATACTTTAAAGTTTTTATTTTTAACCTTGAGATCAGTTCGAAGCTTATATAAAAAATATCAAATATTTTTGGCATAATTCCTCCAAAACACGCGTTAAGCAGAATCCATGCTTCTTTGATTCCAGACAGCATTAGTGTATTAATTGATATACATGTACTGTGTAAACCAAGAAGAAGGTTTGATAGCTTCGTAAATTGTATCTATGTAATCTGGTCATCCTAAAAAATGTTCCAAAACTGAATATATTTTTAAGGAATTGTTGCTTTTTTGTAGGTCTTGAAAATAATAGCTGCTGCATGGCTCATTGCCGGAGTAACATCCATGCCTATGCTGTTTGTTTTTCATACAGAGACGATAAATAATGTAACAAAATGTGAAAACATTTTTAGAGATAAACCCAAGTCCCATCGTCAAGCTTTTTTAACATACATATGTATGATTGTGTTCGTATTTCCTGTAATTATTCTGGCTTTTTCCTATATCGGTATATTTGTCACCATACTACGGAAGGCGAAGGAGAGAAAACAGAGACATAACACAGTTGACAAGCTGAAAGAAAATAATTTTCTAAGGCAAAACACCTACCCAACAACTTTTCTTAAAGCAAGGACAAAAACTTTGAAAATGACATGTGTTATAGTAACAATGTACATATTTTGTACCCTTCCTTACTTTGTTGCAGAAATGATTATGTCCTACGGTGACCATTGTTCCATTTCTAGAGTGTTGTATGGAATTTTTGGAGTATTAGTTGCAGCAAACTCAACGGCAAATCCATCTGTGTATCTTGCTTTCAATGTGAAAATCAAACATGCAAGGAAACATACATATTCAGTGAACCTAGCAAGATTTGACCAGAATCAAACTTCAGTTGTCAGTTTTTAGAGATATGATTGTTACAGATGGCTAAGTGTTTTGTTATTTATATTAAAGGAGCATGGACACATGTAGTTTCAGCTTAAAGTTTTAAAGAACTATATGCGGTATATTGCATATATTTGCCCCCACAAAAGTCCAATTTTGAAAAATTCTTGAAATGTGCTGAATTCCATAAATTGTATGAAAAATATGAATTAACAGAACATATTATAGTTTCAAAGTAGTTGACTGACTTTTTTTGTTTTTATGACGTCACAAACTCGTCCAATTTTATATCATTTTTTTAAAAAAGGACAAAATGGACAAAAATTCAACAATTTTAGCTATAAAATTTATAGAGCGCAAGTTTGCTCAAAAACGATATTTACAAATTCCATTGATATTATCATTCTACACATTCTATCAAAATATTGAGGCTGATCAGACCTGCGCTGGGTGATTTTTACTCAAAATATCGAAGTAATATATATATGTATATATTTCTGTAGAAATCATGGGAATTTTAAATGTACGTCATTTTCGTGACGTCATTTCAAACATATGACGTCATTGCTGATGAAAATATTCAGTGCTTTGAAGTCAGCATATATCCCCCTGTTTAAGAATATAATTAAACATTTCTCCGTCAAGGTTTGATTTGGGGGGCAAAAATTGGTTATTACCGAATAAAGTCCTTTATTTATCCAATTGTTAATGTTTACAAATATGTAACTAAGGTATTTCTAATAATCATCAAAAATTTGAATTTCAGTCGTCGATATGGCAAAGCACTTTGAAAAAATTACGCACTTTGAAAAAATTTTTCAAAGTGCGTTAAAATTGGGACAAAATCAACGCGCTTTGAAAAAATTTTTCAAAGTGCGTTAAATTTGGGACCAACTCAACGCACTTTGAAAAAATTTTTCAAAGTGCGTTAAGGGTCTACATCAATATATTTTACCATGGAGACACTTAACGCACTTTGAAAAAAAATCATGTTTTAGTCATGGAAAGATTTTATTTGTTATTTATCTTTCAAAAATCTAAGCCTAACCCTAACCTCAAAAATGAATTGATTTACTCCCGTCGAAAAGAGAAGACGGATATAAGATCCCTCAGTCCAAATCTTTATCTTTCCAATACATAGGTGTCGGTAACAAACGGGGAAGGGGAGCAATCTAAAAAGGGTACGCTGCATTTTCAATGCTTATACGATGTATATATCTTTCCAAAATAAGTTGGGGGGGGGGGCTTAAACCCCCATCCCCTCCCCTGGCCCTTCGCCCTGTCTCGATGTCTATGCTATACTCAAAGCATTCAAATAATTATGTATTTACCTAACTGGTATGACGTTGAAAACTTTCAATAATAAATGAGTTAATTAAAACAGATGAAAACTAGAAGTTTTTATGTACAGTAAAACGTTTGAGAGAGAAAGAATTTTCATAGTTTTAAACAATCAAATTGGCCCCTTTTTATTATGATAAATGCTAAGTTGCTTAAAGTTTTCCTCTATTAATGCCCCCTATGCACCTTTACATCTACTTATCAAAAACTAAAATTAAAAAAAAAAGAAAGAAAGAAACGAATTAATGAACTTAAACAATCGTCACTCTTTTTTTCAAGACCCTTTAATTTTCCCTTTTAATTTATCAAAACCTTAAATATTTAAAACGTCAATATCTCAGGTCCTACACCAACTTTATCATAAAAAAGTTATCAAACCAGGATCTGTTATTTATCATACCGATTATTTGAAGGAATATTGATCAATCTTTACATTTTTTTCAAAGTGCGTTAATATGGTCGATATTAACGCACTTTGGAAAAAAAAAAATATTTTTTTCAAAGTGCGTTAGCTTGGTCCAAAATTTTAACGCACTTTGAAAAATTTTTTCAAAGTGCGTAATTTTTCAAAGTGCGTTGTAACAGGGCTCCAAACCCTTTTATCTAAACAAGGTCCGTGCCATGTTTTTGTTTACATAAGTTAAATACATGTACATGTATACAACATGTTCGATCAAAGCATATTTTTTTCAATAAAGAAGTTAATTCTAAATACGATTAGACAATTTCTAATAATTTGCTGAATCTCATTCTGTTATAAATATGAAATTTTCTATATGTAAACAAAAACAAAGCAAGAGCCTTGTTTACATTTTGTAGAATTTTATGTCCTGTATCTACTTTGTAAATCAACAGATTAATAATGTTCAAATTTTTGCTGATCATTAGAATTGCCTGAGTTAGGAAGTATAAACATCAAAATTGATTTTAGAAAAAAAATCAGTTGAAACTGTGTCCATGTCCCTTTAATGAAATTGTGGTTATTCGCAAGAATATTGTATATTTTGAGAAAAATTTCAAAGGTTGAAGCAATTTAATGCCTTCAGTTTGTGAAATACATATATGTTGATATTTCTTCTGTTTATCTTCAAAAAACAAATTTAGGAATTTAGTCAAAGACGTCATCTTGGGTGCTTAAAGATGAACGTACTGCACTACTTTCACTGTAACTGCACTACTGAAAATTGCATTTAAACGTTTTCAATGTTTAGATGTAAAAGGGATGATAAAGATAAAAACTGAGCATTAAAATAAAAGCGCGTTTCGCTGTAATCATCTAATGTTTTCTTTTTTAGTATGAGGACGATTTTTTTTTCAGTTTTGACATGCAAGATCATTTTATAAATATCAAAATATCTTGAATATGCTACAATAACCGAAATTATACCGATATTTTGAATTTATAGAATTCATTTGTTACTTAATAAACTCATAAGGCAAGATTGGTAGTCAAAATTACGATTGTTATTGTTTGTTCTTAGAGAAAGCTCATGTACATCAAATTCACTAGAAGGCACTAAAAACCACATGCAGATAATTGTGGTATATTTTTATATAAATAAATAAAGTTTACGACGAAAATGCTGAGGGTATCCCGTTTTCATTGCAAGATTCAGGCAGTTTAGCGTGTACTCATATGTTATTTTCTGTATCCCAATAAAAAATTTTATACTTGTAAAAAATCATATTATATAGTAAACTATATTTATCCACATAATGAATTAAATCATCTTGAGTATGAAATTCAGTATGAATTGTTATATCTGATGTTCAAGTTTTGGAATTGAGATTTTTTTTATTAGGAGAAAATATTATATACATGTGTGCAAATATTTCCCAACGCATATTGATGATATTTAAAATCCCAGTTGAAAATCGGGAAAATTCATTGTATATTGTACATTATTACCATAGTTATCATGTTATCGAAGTTTCTTTACAATAAATACAAGTATTCGAGTGTACATACATGTATGTATATGAGAGTACCCTTTACTTAACAATTATCAGCTTTATGTGCAAATTTTCAACATGTTGTTAATTTTGAAAATTTACTAGGGGGAGAAAAACGCAAAATTTACATGATAACAGTTTCCATGTTGTAAATTTTGCATTTACCCCCCCCCCCCCTAGTAAGTTCAAAATTTACAACTTGATAATTTTGAGGTTAGGTTTAACGTCTTTTGATAAGATTAAATAAGTATAAATTCATTTAATTAGCCTGTTTTGGAGCTGAATTAGCGATGTTTTATCCCTTTGGTTGCCATCATATTGTTCACAAATTTGATGTTTTAGGGAAAAAAATTATTAAATTCTTTTGAAGTGCACTAAGTATCATCCAAATTGCTCCCAGCCCCTTTATTATTGGATTTTCTTTATCTTCGTTTAAGTAAAAATTGCAACTGTTTTGTAATTGATTATCTTTAAGTACATATAATATTTATGAGAATACTAATAAACTCGTTTTTGTGATCTTAAAGTCAAAGTTATGAGAATAAACAGTTTAATTGACAATTATCTTTATGTAATAGTTATGAGAATTAACTTAACACCTTGCACTGAACCTGAAAATGTAGAAATTCTTCAGTTGAACAGTTATTTCGTAGAAAACAAAAGTGTTATGGATAGGATAAAGGAAAGCTTCTAAATAGATTTTCTTTGATGATTAGAAAACTAACTACAGAGAAAAAGAAAAAGAAAATTTTCAGATCAGTTAACGTTCCACATTCATAGATTCTTTGGGCATATGTTTGCTTATAATTACACTTCGTTTCCCGTTTTGCCCCCAGAATACAACATTTAAGTATGTGCCGTTTTTAAAAGTGTTTTATGGAGAAAGAGAATATATCCTCTTGAGATCATTAGAAATGAACACAAACAAAAGTGTTTTAATATTAACTTGCAATTACAGGACAGTAAAAAGCCATGTTAACTCTCCCAATCCTCTTCTTTTAATGAGATTTCGAGTGCATCCTTGAAAACATGACTAGAGGAATTATGATAACATATGCTTTGAAATCAGAAATCGAGCCTTCTGACGAAGTCTTATACAGCACTTAAAAAAGTCAGCTGCACTAAATTGTGTTGATGGAATGTTTGACATTGACAATATTAAGTTTGACGCATTAATTATTTTCGTATTGCAGTGTTACGTTTTGGTGGTTTTGATCGTGAATATTGAAAGGTATTTACTTTCATATGGATATAAAGATATATTTGATGGTGTCATGGTAAATTTATGAAGACAGCAAGATCACTTTTAATTATGTTCAGAAAATAAATTGCAGCGCAAAATAATGCTTCTCAAAACAATTTTGTAATAAGGAAAACTTATTTTAAAAATTATTTTTAAATCACTTCATTTCCAACTGTATTGAAATCGGAAAAAATGGAAGTCATATCCAGATGTGGATACTTCCAAGGAACTTTTGAACAATTTGAACAATTTGAAATCACAAGATTTTACCAAATTCAACAGCTTAAAAGCTAACGACTTTTCAACTTAACTTTATACACCAACATTCCCCATGTAAAGTCCAGGCTTTTTTGACAGCTGCTATGGAAACTCGTAAATTTACTTATCTTGTCATTCGTCATTTGCAAAATTATTTTGTTAAAAAAAAACACTCTGATTGTACACACCAGAACTCTGACGATAACATCAAAAAGATGCTTGAGTTTCTGGTTGACAATATCTATGTGGTTTTTGGAGGACAAGGTCTTCCAACAATCTATAGGAAATCCCTTGGGTACCAATTGCGCCCCGTTCTTAGCAGATACTATTTTTGTATTCACACCAAGCAGAATTTGTCAAAAATCTTATACATGAAAAGAAGAAAACACTTGCTGTGGCCATCAACTCGACATTCAGATACATCGACGACAATATTGGTAATCTAACAACCAAGCTCTATGATAAATGTAATGACTTTAACTTTTCAATCAACTTCCCTTTCTTATGCAGCAATATACCTTCATCACCTGCATACGGAGTTTATATCTCTCAGTTGATTAGATACACAATAGAATGTTCTATGTATGAACAATTCTAAAACGAGGTATATTATTGATGAAACAACACTATCAGTAGCCTCGTTTAAAGTCATCATTTTGTAAGTTCTATGGTCGATACAATGACCTTGTCAGCAGATACAATGTATCATTGAGTCAAATGCTGACGATTTTCATACTACATGTAGTTGTTAGTCCATTATTTATACACTGAATTGACGACGTATTTTTCCGTTATTTCCCCTAAAATGACAGGGAGCATACGGCGGGTGTGATCCGTCGGCAGAGGATGCTCACTCCTCAATGGCACCTGATCCCACCTCTGATGTTTTGGAGGTCCGTGTTTGCTCTGCTCCTATTTTGTATTTTTTGGAACTTTGATCTTGAATACTGTTCGTAATCTCCATATGTTTCTATTAAATGCTTGCAAATAGAAATTGAAAATATAAGTTCATATGTTCAATTTTATGATATGCAATTATCTTCAATCGATACACACAGAACTGAGAAATCAGTCAAAATGGCAATTCATATCTCAAAAATAAAATAAATATTATATACTAAATTCCTTTTTCTTCACCTATCATTATTTTAAACAAGATGTTAGCAAAACACTGATGCTGTCGTATAACAGCATATGGCAAAGGTTAAAGTTTTAAAATGAAATTCAAACTTCAAGGCAAGAGAACCCCGTGGGGATCCGGGTTAGAATAGGTCCTCAGTACCACCTTGCTTGTCGTAAAAGGCGACTAAATGGGGCGGTCGTTCGGATGAGACCGTATAAACCGAGGCCCCGTGTCACAGCAGGTGTGGTACGATAAAGATCCCTCCCTGCTCAAAGGCCGTAAGTGCCGAGCATAGGCCTAAATTTGCAGCCCTTCACCGGCAATGGTGACGTCTCCATATCAGTGAAATATTCTGGAGAGGGACGTTAAACAGTATAAAATCAATCAATCAATCAAGGCAAGAGACAAAAAAAAAAGTTGTTACCCAAAGGAAAAGGACCTGTCTTTGTGAAATGCTTTTGAAATATATGAAAGTCTATAAGCACCAACCATTCAAAACTTATGACCAAGTTTTTTTTCAAGTGTTTAAAATCCCAAATTCAAGGCTAAAGGGACAAAATTAATGGTACCCAGAGGAGGGCAATACAGTGGATTTCATTTTCTCATCTCTCTCTTTTTTGTTTTATATCTTAAATATTCCATGTAATTTTGAACAACATACAATTTATCCCCAACGATAAAAAAGAATACAATTGGAAGAAAACTGACAGTTGGCCATCAGTGAGAAGATGAGCAGCGCCTCAGGAACCTTGGACTTTGGTTGGGTAGTTTGTGTTTATCCTAAATAAAGATTGCAAAGGAAATAGAGAAAGAAAATAAAAATCGTGGATTTAAGGTAATGACTCTAAAAATTCTTGAGAGCCATGAGGAATTAGAAAACAGGGTTCTTAGTTTGCTTTTTCCGACTATGTCCTTTACTCCCCTGATTATTTTTTTTTCATTTTTCTTTTTTTTTTTCATTGCGTGAAACCTCAAAGATATCAGATTGAGATTTGTTGTCTAAAAAGGGATAATTTTTATCTCTGCTTCTCTAGTATTTTTTTCTTTTTTTCAAATTTATTAATTTTTTGTTAGTTAATGTTTTGGCTTTTATTTTGTTTTTTCTGTACTTAAATTTTTTCTTTTACAGAAATGGATTTTAAGCAGTACAACCATGAAATTTATTCATGAGATTTCAGGGTTTTGTTTTTTTTTGTGTTTATTGCTTAGAGGTATGTTTTAAGTCATCTAATAGGAAAGATAACTTTCAAAGAAAATAATTTTACGGTTGTTGAAGGTTTGATTAATTATCTTTACTTGAAAAATATTTTAAATTAAAAAAAACAAACTTCTGCTTGTTTACAAGCACATATAACAAAGTGATTTTCTGACTACTGAAAAGTATTGTGTATTATGATAAAACGTTTATTATATAAAAAATACTACATGAATATGCTTTCCAAATTTATCTCATATTCTTCACTTTACGTTGTAAAAAAAATATTACTCTATCTATTCATTAAGTAAAATTTTCTTTTTACCATGATAAGACATAGGAACACAATGCGTTTCAGAGAAAGTAAACACTGTTTTATTCATTACGTTTTTTTAATAAAGTTGTTGTTGTTGATGATGAAAATGTGTTGGAAATTATAATATTTAGAATTGCATTGAGCTTGAAGGAAAATTAAATTTAGGATTTTGTTACAAGAAAGGATGCTTTTTTTTCTTTTACTTACCAATTTTCTTACTGTTGGTTTTAGAAAAGATGCGCTTAATCCAATTTCTTTATTTTCCCTCTAAATTTCATAGACAAAGCCCATCTGTTTCATTTATTTCTAATGTATAAAGTGAATAGATCCATTTTTTCCATTCTCCAATCTGTAATTTCTGTATAACAGAGTGACATTAATTTTCTCCTGCTTACTAACTACAGGCACATTAATTTCAATTTAGTGCTGATGCAGATAGGGTGGACAACAGTTTAAGAGGACATAGAAGGATGAGTCGACATAGAGGGAAAAGATAACAGCCAGTAATGTGCCAACAATGAGAGTCTAAGACGAAGAACTTGGCAAAGAACAACCATTAAAACACGATTCGTGAGTATTGACTATTTCAGCTCTGTGTAAACAAAGAAGGATAACTCGAACAACCATTAAAACACGATTAGTGAGTATTTAACCACTTCAGCTCTGTGTAAACAAAGAAGGATAACTCTTATTTTTGAATTTATATTAGATTTTTCATGACTGATACCCCCCCCCCCCCCCATATCATGAGTTACTCTGATCCTGACCATATATCAGTGAATCTACAAAAAGTATTTACTTCCATACAACAATCCTATATAGAACATCTAACGCCACATTATTTTAACCAATCAAATATACACACATGTCCGCCCAATGCTCAGAATTTCGTGTTAAAAAGGGGAAATATTATTTTTAAAATACTAATTCAACAAATATAGTATTTGAATTTCAAATTCAATTTTATTTGGCAAAGGTTTATATTCATTTTTATAGAACAGATCAAACTTTCAAGTTTATGATTCAAATATAATTTATAACCTTTCTTTCTGCAATGTGAACATCTTAAAAGTGTTTTTAAAAAAATGTAGGCATGCATACACCCCCTACTACGAAAGCCCAGAAGGCTCATTCGAGATTCAAAATTCGAGTTTCGAAATTCAAGATTTCAAAAGCGGGTTCAACTTTTGATTACTTCCCTTTGTTACGTTTTTATTGTCAAGAATATAATATATTTATAACAAATGTATCATTTGCTAAAATGATAATGCAAGAAAAAATGTTTTATGTATTAAAACGAAATAAAATTAAAATTTGGATTACATTTTGAAAAATACATATATAATTTTATTTTTCTAATTTTACAAAATAGTAAATACGTATATATGGAATATTATATGGTCTTATCGTTGACTCTCGGAACCAGTAGGTCAACTAATTTTATTTCATCAGATCGTTGCTGATGAGTATGTTGCATTTGATTATAATTTATGAAATGTTATGAGTCCTAACAAATAATTTAGGGGTATATATTTCATTACAATTATAAAGGGTACACTTGTGCAGTGAGACTTGACTGCTGAATCAAACTGTAGCGTTATATAAGGTTTGATAAGAGTATATTTTAGTCTTTGGTCATAAAGCTATGGTTAGAGACTAAAATATAACACCATAACGCTATATAGTTCTGCATCTAATTTAGACTCATCTACTATTTGATATAAGATAAAATAAATGCCGCATTTATTCTAAACATATTGCCAAGCTGTATTGTAGATATAATTTTTAATTAATTCAAGAAATCAAAGCCTTAGATCAAGATATGTAAATGAAAACTTCTTATGCATATTTTTTTTATCAATACTACGTCGTCTTTCATGTTTCAAGTCTTTCAGTGTGTTTGGAAAAATAGGCAAAAGTATTGTTAATCTTTAGACACTTGATTTAACTTATAAATATGTCATCAACCCCGTAAACAAAGTAGACAATACAAAAATATATATATTTCTGATAATGTAATTTATTTAAGAAGCCATTATAAATTGAAGTATATCTTGCTGATCAAAAATCCAATGATTATTTAAATTTCCTTCTAATATATATAACACTCCTTCTTGCATTGTAATTTAATTGAATGGCCTATTTGTTATTTATATATTAAACGATTTCTTGATAGTAAAATCATAATAAAGGGAAGTAATCAAATCTTGAACCCGCTTTTGATTGGTTAATCTGGATCTGTTTCGAATGTCGAATCTCGAATTTTGATATATTTCGAATCTTGAATCAATTTCTGGGCTTTCGTACCCTACTGTCATTTTCCAAGTAATACTGATAAAAATGCTTTGATACCTAAAAACTATCACGAAAATTAAATAAGAAAGGGGGTGAAAAAACTAGATGATTGAATATTGATTCAAACAATGCAAAAAATTTCACAACCTGATTTTCAAAATATATACAGCTTTAAACCGTTTTAAACAAAAGTAAAATTTTGCAATGATTCAAAAATTTTATTTCTGTCACATCTTAAAAGTGTAGATAATAACTTTAGAACACGCTGTTTACGTTCATACTGACATTTTTTGTAATATTGACAAAGATATACGGTAATCTGGTTTTACAAACTTAGAAAAATTTTAATGGGGAAAATACCCAGTGACAATTAATCTCAGTTAGTGAAAGATTTATTTAAGCAATGCAAATATATGCTTGATGTGAAAAAAGGTGCATTGATAAGGACTGTATAAACTTAATGGTTCTGGTACCTCCATAGTAGGTATCGAAACATATCATTCTCTTTTGGCATTGACACCAAAATATTCATACACATCAACCAAAAAAATGCTAAAAATAATTAAACTATTAAGGTAAAAAGGATGTAAATGAAATCTGACAATGAATAAAAAAGATGATAATAATGAGTACATTTCGTTTTGGATTTGAGCAGTCAACAAATTGTAGAAAATCTTTCGTTTTTATTTCAGTTATAAATATATGAACATACTTTACCAAAATCTCAACTGAAAGTCTTTCTTGTCAAATCATGTTTTAAAAGATCCTGGATCTATGAATATTTGTATACAGTTTCATAAAAATTTATAATTATGATTTTTATCTGATTATTTTATTATCAATGTTTATGTACATTTGTCTGAATTTTTCAAAAGAATTTTCAAAGATGTTTTAGAAATATTTTCTTGCGATTGCTAACAGCTTTGTTTTTCTTTCATGATCTTTTCTTAAGTGAAAGATTGTTATATGTATACTTTGGTATATAGTCGTTTGGTTCAAATATTTTTTGTAGTTGCCTTGAGTAAATCCAAGATCTCAAACTTAAATATTGACACAATAAATGAAAAATAGTAGAAACATTTATAAGTACCCTTCATGTTTGCAAAAATACATGTAAATAAGTAATTTTGAAAGGTGTTCCTGTGTAATGTTTATTTTTTCTTTATATTTTGTGAATATGGCGAAAATTCGACAGATGCAGTACAACATTTGTTTTATTTAAAATGGATATTTTCAATATTCAACAAAAAACGTAAACAGACAATAATGAAAGAGGTATAAAAATAAAGGAAAGACTTTACAATAAAATAACAGGAGGTGAAATCAGTGCATGATGTAACATGTAAAAACTGTAAGCCATATCACATCAGCCGAGGAATGTAGAAAAATTGCCGTGTCTTTCAGAGGTTTTGATTCTATTTTCGTTGTTTGGTTGTTGGCTCCTGAAATGCAAAGGTACATTGTATTTACATATATCCGATAAAAACGTCATTCTTACATTGCAAAGATTTCTCTTTCACTAATTCACAATTTTCAAATACCAATGAGTACATGACCAATTAGTACTCATTTTTTCTAACTTTCAATAAGAAGTTATTTCTCTATGCTTTTCGAAAAAATAGATTTTAAGTATCAGCATTGATGTTAAAATTTTCTGGACAAACAATGTTTTAAAGTTAAACAACTAAATTCCAATGATACCTCTTTTTCACTTTCAGACACAAGTTGTTGCATATCTGTTTGTAGGTTTTTTTTTTGTTTTTTTTTTTTTACCTAAAAATTGTCTTATTATAAAAATTGCTGGAATTCTCATATATCTACAGAAGTCAAATAAAGAAATCAAAACTAAATAATACAAAATAATTTGATAAAAAACAAAATCATTAAATTCAAACAAAATTAAAAAAAAAATAATAAATAAAAATTGAAAAATTACTTTTCCCGAAGTATTGATGCATGAATACCTTTTAGGAAACAATTTAACCGTCCACAATAGTATAGTTACCAATTTGATAAATAACATGAAAATGCAAATGTGAATAACAAATTTAACAGCTGTTTTGTCGTCAAATAAACAAAAAACTTGTGTTTTTAACACTTGAAGTTTCAGTATATGAAAGTCCCAACCCCCTGACCTGTGTTGACCTTCAGGTAAATAAAAATTAATATATATTAAATACTGCATTAGTTTTACAAATGTTTGGAAAAGCTCAGTTTTCCGTGGGATTAATTGCAATGTCATTTACAATACCTTTAAATACAATATGTTTCGATTGCAATGAAATTTGTGTATAAAGGAAGCCTGAAGAGGAAGATGCCTACCTCTTTTCACGTTGTATGTTCCTGCTACAAAATAAAAAAATAGTTAACTTAGCAAATTTTTCAAATAAAAGCAATTCAAATTGGCACTTTGAAATCATAATTTACTAAAGTTATTAATAGTTTCTGAACTTACAATTAAATAGAATGTTAATGTTCATAAATCTGCTTTATGCTTTTCGTTCTAAGTAATCGGAGTACAAGTCCTTTCAAAGGCAGATAGCAATGTTAAAATTAAACAAACTTTTCATTGCTTATAACATTGTCCAAAAATTGTATTTTTTAAAAAACCACATTTTGACCCAAACATAGAACCTTCGTTTAACTGAAATCCTGAAATTCATATTTTTATCCTCTTTATCATATATAGTATGTTGTGAGCCCCTGAAAATAGTACTATATATCATTATATTATCAGGAAATTTAAATCATATTTGAAAATTGATTGATACCTAAACCAAAGTGCCCAAAATGCATCTAAGCCTACAAACCTATGAAAATTCAAGAGGGACATGGTGCTTCTTAGTACATTAAGATGAAATGGGAGATAAAATGAGAGATTCCCCCTACATGGTAACCTAACATTAATTGTTATCAATTTCATTAAGATTGTTATGAAATATTCATATTTATAACCTTTACAAGATTTTCCTTCTGTGCAGTTATTCTTCGTTCCACTGAATTCAAACATTAATAATTTGCTTTATCACCTTCAGTACAAAATACATACCATTCAGGACATCTACACGCATTCCTATGGTTAACTGACTAGATGTCCGGCAGACGTAGGTACCTGTGTCCTTCAAAGTTGCATTTGAAATATTAACTGCGCTGCTAAGAGTCTTTGTATGTAAAGATACCCGAGAAGTGATAAGGATACGCCTCCTTGGATCCGTGTATAATTTATTGCCATCTAGAAACCAGTCAATGTGATCTGGAGGATAATCGTTCCCCGTGGCATTACATTCAACGTATATAGACTCCCCTTTTGTAACAAATCTGGTGCCACCAACTTTTATGCCTAAAATAATACAATTTTAAAATCAAATTCGTACTTTGGAATCTCTTCTCTGAAAGAAAAATATCAAAATATTTAATAACCGATTTTTCTGAACATATTCTTATAGCTTAAAATTTTAGCTAAAGCTCAATATTCTGTTCTTTTTAAATATGACCTTCACTTTCCAAAAAAAAGATTAAAAATTAGTATATTAGAATTGTTAATATCTTCTTATATAACTCCATTTGTCAAATAAGAAAGTAGTAGGTGGCGTTAAAAAAAATTGTTTTAACCATTATATAACTGAAATCCTCTACAAAATCCACTTTCCAAGAACTCCTCAGACTTCTGTGTCCGAGTCCTCTATTGGGCTTTAAAAGGAGGTGATGTTCTATAGATGTACATTAATGATTTGGAATTTTGTCCTTAGGACTAAATAAGGGTAAAATAAATATCTTTAATGAAAATTTGATTTTCAAAACTTCTGTTGCATTTTATGCAGTCGTCATTTTTTATCTTTTCTGCTTGCAACAGTTGGATTTTAATTTTTAATTTTTATAACCAAAGGTACATTTTTTTTTTTTTTTTTTTTAAAAAATCTTTCCTCTATCCAGGAGCAAATAAATTAAAAGTAATATACGCTTGTGAATATGTCATATAATTTTTCCCAATAATTGAACAAGTGATGTAGTTTGAAAAAGGATTGAATTGATGATAGATTGTGTACATGAAATGTACGACTATCAATGAAATATAGCGAGATAATGAACAGCTAATATCCGAGCTCAAAAGTCCATTTAACAATACGATGCAAATCAAGGGCAGAGCAAACACAGACCTCTAATATAAGAACTATTTTGGCACCATACGAAGCATGTAGAAGATGCTGGGATTTTTTTTGCATCAGTTATTTAAAAAACATACAAAAAGACAATGGACCAAATCCAAGAAAACCCTTGTTAAGTTTGGTAAGTAGAATCATACAGAGATTAAATGAAAAAATCACCCATTTCCAACCCTTAGAAAAAAAACTTTTTAAAAATATTTTTCAAGGGGTGGGGTGTATAGCAAGACAAAAAATTGATAATTTAAAGGGGGCTGGAACATTGCCACACCCCTCATCAATACCCCCTAATCCCCAAAAAGAAAGAAATCCTATATTCACAGATGAAGAACAACATAAAGACTCTAGAGAAATAAGATAATGGGAGATCTAGAAACATCGTAACATCTGACTATATGAAGATGAGACTTCTGTTCTGATACTAAACGTTAATTGAAAAGGTATGGACGGTTATTACCTAAGTAGTTTATTGAAAACTAAGTGTCAGCATGAACACATTTCTGTTAGATAGCTGGCTTAATTTCTGCTGTGATGATCAAAGGAATTAAATGCGTGTTACATAACTTGCAACATCACACACTATCAATCTATGTATTTAGGGATAAAATCAACATTATAAATATTTATTCGATCATTATCGGATATTCCCAAAACGCAACCTGCTGAATAAAATCAGATCCAATCATATACAAGATGTTGTCATAAAGCAATAAAACCGTGACGCAAGTGGTTGCCTCTAAAAATTATCTTTTGTATTAAGTAACTCGTAAAAAAGTAACATTCCATTATTAACACAACTCAGCATTGTCACATTAAGTATAAAATGCTCAGATGAGTATGCGGCCCTTAGTTATTATATCAGCATTTCATACAATGAATTTTTTTATCAGTCTAAAACTTTAATGAAGTATAAAATCAATAAAAGAAGCTTTAGGAAGTTTTTTGTTTCATATTTCATTTTCAATATTTTATAGATTTTTGAATAGAAAAAGTTTTTATTGCTTATCAGTTATTGACTGGACATTGTATTAAGTGTTCTGAACCATTTTTTTATTGATTTTTTTCCTGATCTCAAATTGACAAAAGGTGAATGTAAGATTCCCAATTAAAATGTATCTTAAGCATATCAGCAATAGTCATCCAAAAAACGATTATCTATTTAGAATACATAATCAATACATTTTAAAAATGATTGATTGAATGATTGATTGATTGATTAATATTGTATGTTGTTTACATCCCATTCGAGAAGTTTCACTCATGCAGAGACGCCATGGTATAGGGCTTCAAATGTTGACCTTTACTCGGCATTCAGGGTCATTGAGCTGTGAGAGATCTTTATCGTTCCAACGCCTGCCGTGACACGGGATCTCGGTTTTTAAGGCCTCATCCGAAGAAAAAGGTGTTTTCACTTTAAGTGCCAAGCGCATGGCGAAGGAACATTTGCTACCATTTTTGAAATAAATTCTGTCCAATTCAGAAACCGCATTTCACAATTACAGGACACAGGTGATTGTATTCCACCTGATAAACTGACCAATGCTTAACTTGCAAGAGGAGTTTCAGGAATAGGATTCAGTAGAATAACGTCATTTATGACCGCCGATTTGCTCTTGAAGTGAGAATTTAGATGAAACAACATTGTTGTGCATCAGTGGGTTGCCATTAATCATATTCCAAAAGATTATTTAATATAGGTTTTAAATTTAAGAGAAATTTAATTTTTTATTAATAAGGAACAAAGAAAAATTAAGAAACCTTACTGTTCATCTTCAGGATCCAAATTATCTTAAACCAAAAGCTGAATTGACTACTATTTTCAAAAAAATGTAAGAGGAGTTTTAAGAAAGAAATTCTTAAAAATCATGTTTTCAACCCCAAACTCTCTTCCTGAACAAAATTATGAAAAACTGCCTAAAATTTCAAAGCAGTAGGGTGAAAAATGAAAAGTAAATTGATGCCTTTATTCAGGTATACTAAAATCGGAACACTGAATATTTGCTTCAATTAACAATCATATGGAGACACCGGTGGAGAGCTGCAAATTTTGTGTATTACTCAATATCCTGTATAGTACACGATTTAATTGATTGTATGTTGTTTAACGACCCTAGAGCAGGCGCTCTAACTCGCTAAATTAACATTTGGAGTTTTTCTAGAGAAAGTATTCTTACTTGGACTTGTATTTATTGACTTCTGATATTAAACCTTAATTGAAAAGGTGTGGACGGTTGTTACCTAGGCAGTTTATTTTGAATCACGTGTCAGCATGAACATATTTCTGATAGATGGCTGACTTTGTTACTGCTGTGATGATCAAAGGAATTAAATGCGTGTTACATAACTTACAATATCACACACTATAATTTAATGTATTTAGGGATGAAATCAACATTATAAATATTTATTCGATCATTGTCGGATATTCCCAAAACGCAACTTGCTGAATAAAATCACATCCAATCACATACGAGGGCTGTTCAATAAATAATGTCTGAACTATATAACATACATTACAGATATCATTTGACATTAAACTTGACTTTCTCTCATTATTGAATCTTTCATGAATTAATAACAGTTTATGTGACCACTTTTCATCACATAGTTTCAACGTGAGAAGCTGGGAAACAAGGGCTTTTCGAGACACTGCATTATAAATGAATGGTAAAGAATCAGTAAACTAGAGTGAAAATAAAAGCTTCATTATAGCTGTCGTTAAACTTGTTAAAAATCCCAAAGAAATATTCACTGAAATATATGACACTTACAGCAACCGATGCCTGTTTTATAGACAAAAGAGCAGGTAAATTTCAATGATCAAAAATTATGTAATGGGCATCAAAAATGGGTACCCTCTTTGCCAACAAAAATTATAACAACTTATGTACTGGTTGCCAAATTTCAACAAATAATATTTGATGATGTATGATTGACTTTAAGACACATAGCAAATTTGATAGACATCATATCGGGAGCAGTTTACACTGTTTTTTAGAAACGTTTGACGGCAAAAAAGCTTGGTACTCAAAGGTCACCCTATATTTTGAAAAATGAGTGAAAACGACAGCGTATACGAAATTCTTAACAATTATTTTAAAATATCAGTAATTTTAGTTATCCACGTTTGTTTTATTTTTAAATAGATATTGGAACATGAATCTATTGATTAAAACCCTCAAAACAAAATTTACCATAAAATCTACTTGATAAAAACAGCGAATTATTGATTCAGAGCATAGAGACAGATTTATATGTAAATTTCTTAAAAATTCGTGGTATTGTTGTTCAAATTCGTATTCGGAGAGACAGTTTAATTTCTGTTACATAACTTTTTTTGCAAAAAAATCAAAAGGTTTATTAGAGGAAGGACACACACTACATTGAATTTCTTCAATGTATTTAAAGGGGTTTTCGAAATTAATGTTTTTTCACATTAACAATTAAATTTTTACCTTTTGACTTGTTTCTATTTTCAAACTTGAAAAAAACAGCTTTCAGAGGGAAGAAACAAGTCCGGGAAATCATTGGATGCCATTTTCCAGTATACAATACCCAAAAATGAGTTCTAACAACAATCAGAAATTGGATAAAAAATGTTAATTTTATTAAAAGAGATTAATTAGTAAAATCATGAAGACTAAAACATTGAAAAGCGTCTTTTGCTTCTTTCTGAGCACCGAGGACATTATTTATTGAACAGCCCTCGTACAAGATGTTGTCATAAAGCAATAAAACCGTGACGCAAGTGGTTGCCTTTAAAAATTCTCTTTTGTATTTAGTTACTCATAAAAAAGTAACACTCCATCATTAACACAATTAACCATTATTACATTAAGTATAAAATGCTCAGATGAGTATGTGGCCCCTAGTTCTCTTATGTTAGCATTTCATACAATGAATTTTTTTATCAGTCTAAAACCTTGATGAAGTCTAAAATTTATCAAAGAAGCTTTAGGAAGAGGTTTTTATTGTTTCAAAAACCATTATTAATATCTCATAGATTTCTGAATAGAGAAAAAGTTTTTATTGGTTATCGATTGTTGATTGGACATTGTATTAAGTGTTCTGAACCATTTTTTCTATTGATTTTTTTTTCTGATCTCAAATTGTCAAAATGTGAATGTAAGATTCCTAATTAAACTGTATCGTAAGCATATCAGTAACAGTCATTCAGTTATCTATTTAGGATACATCATCAATTACATATAAAAAAAAATGATTGATTGATTGATTGATTGATTGATTGTATGTTGTTTACGTCCCATTCGAGAAATTTTCACTCCTGCAGAGACCTCACCATGAAGGGCTTCAAATGTTGAACTTTAATGGCATTCAGGGCCATTGAGCAGTGAGGGATCTTTATCGTGCCAACGCCTGTCGTGACACGGGACCTTGGATTTTAAGGACTCATTCGGAGGATATGCAACTTTAACTTTAAGTGCCCATCGCATTTTTTAAAATGAATTTCGTCCACTGGAAAAATAAAAGAGTAGTTCTTGAAACTTGGTTCTTGTCCCTGGGTGTAAAGAAATAAATTCCGAAGCTTCATAGCACAATAACAGGACACAGATTATTGTGTTCCACAGGATAAATTTACTACTGATTAGCTTCTAGAGGAGTTTCAGGTATAGGATTTTGTAGAAAAGCTTCATTCTATACCGCAAATTTGTCCCTGAAGTGAGAATTTAGATTAAACAGCCTTATTGTGCATCAATGGGATGCCATGCATCATATTCAAAAAGATGACATGATACAGATTTTAAATGTAAGAGAAATTTTTTTCAAAGAAAAGAAGTTTTTCGATTCCCAATTGTTCCAAAGGAGGCAATATAAATTCTGAAACCTTACGGCTCATCTTCAGGACCCTAACAGTTTTAAACAAAAACCCAAAGGACCCAAACAGTCTTTAACAAAAAATTGAATTGACTACCGGTACTTTTAAAAAATAATGCAAGAGGGGTTTGAGATAGGAAATTCTCATAAAAAAACATAAGTTTTTCAACCCCCAATTCTCTCCTAGAATGACTCAAAATTATGAGGATATTTTCTGTTGAAAAGTTCAGACGAAAAGGAGAAAAAAGAAAATGTAATTTGCTGCGTTTATTCGTGTACTGAATTCAGAACACTGAATAATTATTTTTACATGCCTGTTTAAGGGTAATGTTAAAATTCTATAGAAGTTTTTTTTTTTTTTTTTTTTTATTTTTTTTTTTTTTTGATTTCATGTAGAGTGAAGAAACGCTAGAAATAAAATTTTAAGTTCTTGTAAAGAAAGAACTCTTACCTGGATTTGTATCTATTGACTCTTCTGAAAAATAAAATATTAGAGAATGAATAAAACAGAAAAACAGAATTATAGTTTTTAAGGATTTTTTATTACTATATAATTATACCTGCCATGAAAAATAAATTAATTGTGAAATCAAGAACTTTGGACTTAGATATTTAGCCTAGCAGCTAGGCTATGATTTTAAACACGGCTCTTGTACTATTAAATTATAACAAACTAGCCTAGCGACTAAGCTTATCCCTATAATTTTGAACATAGCGTCTGTTATCATAAGCTATAGCAATCTAGCCTGATAGTAAGACTAGCAGCTATGATCTTCAATGTAGCCTTGGTATAATCAGCTATCACACTCAAATTCCTTGATTTTTGGACGTTTTTCTCTTTAAGGATCATATTTCATGCATTGAAAAGAGAAAAAAAAATGGGATCGTTAGACGACCATAGATATCTACCTATGACATTTAATGTGACTTTTTGTCGAAGTTGCTGACGATGTTTGAGGCTAAGTTGACATTCGTAAGTTCCACTGTCTTGAAGTCTGGTATTTCTGATGTATAAATTCCACTGTTTACTAAGAGGATCATGTTGACTGGCAAACCTCGTGTCTGTCACGAATCTTTTAGCTCCAGATATGATAGGTGTTATATAAGGCATTTTTCTCCATGTGACCTGAGATGTTAACTGTATTTTAACATAAGACAATAAGAAGCTATGGAAAATCTTACATATCGTTGTAAGATCTATAGATGGCAGAAACAGATTGAGAAAATATATTGTTGCTTCTTCCAGTTAACCAGTTACAAATGAAAATATATGTAGAGAAAACACTAACTGTCTTTTGACAATATATAGTTTGATTGATTTAAGAAGTATCTTATTAAAATCAGACTCTATAGATCCGCGCCGTATGCATTCTGGGACAAGAGAGTATATGGCGCGGATATAGGAAGTCTGTTTTTAATTAGATTGTATGTAGAGCTCACATGTAACATTCTTTCTTTGTAATTTTTCAGAATGCAACATATGATATTCATATACGTACATGTCTTGTACCGAGGTTAGCAACAGCGCACTTCAAAATGGCTGGAGATCCACGTTCTACCGTTACGTTTTCAGGAGTGCTGAGAAAGTAGGGATCAGGAGCCAAATCCTGCCAACCTGCAAAACACATTATTCCGATATAATGTATTATACAAATGTACAAGAGGACTTGTTTGAAATCTCCACCTACACGTTTTGAGCAAATTATCTTTAACCGAATTTCTTACTTCTTTGATTTATAACCAAGTCTTTTTAAACTGCCTGAAAAACGTTGTTTCATGAATCTAATATATTAACATTTAATGGAAAATGATACCTTCGTTTCCAAAATTGTTATTTCAATAAGAATTTAAACCATTGTAAATAAAATTGCCAGGAAATATAAATAGTTATTTGATATAAATTGTGCATATCTAAATTGTGATTTTGAAGAGGTGGGTTTAATACACAGCATAACTAATATCAATCTGTTCGCTGGGGATTTTTTTGATAAACCAATGCAATATTAAGTTACAAATAATTAACTCTTTACATCTCTATTCTTGTGATTTGCATATGATGAACAAACATGTAATCCACCCACAAACGTTTTAAAGAAAATTTAATTCAGCAACAATTTCATCAAAGCCCATGGGTCTTTAGGTCAAATGACGATGGTTCAGACATTTTTACCTTGGATTTTTTCTGGTCTCCTGATATTAAAAATTCCTTTTGTTATAGTAAACTTGAAACAATAGCTTATAATTTTTGCTCTTAAAAAAGTAATAAAATGACATTAATTTTAAACAAAATGTATAAAAAGAAGTTTAGGGACGACTTCCTTATACTGAACTTCTACGAATGACCTCATTGTTACAAAGAATGAAATACGGAGATCAAACGGTAATCAATCTCAAATTCCATTATAACAATATAAATCGAAATCAGAGCACACACAAACCTCTAAAGACATCAGAGGTGGGATCAGGTGCCATGAGAAAGTAAACATCCCCATGTCACATACACCCACTCTGTGCTCCTTGTCTTGGTCGGAAAAGTAAAAATAAAATCCGTAGACAGTTCAGCGTGTAAATAGTTACCTCTTTTGCGTATCAATTCAACCAAGAGACGTAAACCCAATATGTAATTATGAAGGGCATTTTGCTGCTTAAATAAGGGAAGTTGTCATAAAGATTTCCTGTTAGGTAACTATTGACGTCTTTTCTAGTACATTCAAATATGAAATCGATGTGTCAGACTAGGTCGTATCTTATATTTTAGATTCACTGAGATATGTCGAGTCGACATATGAATGGAATGCTAGTAAAATAATTATAGATAATACGTCGTCGAAATATCTTGATGTCGAATTGAAGGCCGTGGAGTTTTTTTCCTCTCATATTTAAGTTTTAGAATGAATTCTGTGTTAAGTCAGTATTTATAAACTTTTATCCTTACATGGTAACGTCCAAGGACTGTATTAGATCCTGAATAGTATAAACCTAAATCTATCATTTAGTCCACCCCAATGTTGACCGACATTTTTGCATACAAATTGTTCGGCGATTATTTCACACTGAGTTGTCCACAGACTTTTCCGTTTGTCCAGTAATGACGAGGGGTATCGGTTAACAGGGGATGCTTAATTCTCTATGGCTCTTTATCCCACCTCTGATGTTTGCCCTGCTCCAGTTTTGTATTGTTTCAATGACCTCTTGAGCTTTATTACAGATCGTTATTTTCATTTTTCATCCTAAAACCTTTTTGGCAGATGCTATATTACTCTTATACATGAGAGTATAAGGTTAATGGAAAATTTCTGCTAAAGCAATCATGGCATGATGTAAGATTAAATTAATACTATATCTAGAAAATCTGACATAGATACGAAACTAACACATACAGAACTTTCCAAGCCACCTATTGGCGTTAACATATTCACCATAACAGTGAAATAACGCTTTATTTTTGACACGAAAACATTCTCGATTTCATCCAAACAGCCCATCTGGACAATGCCGAAAAGCCATTATAGCTAGGTCGATGACGTTTTTGCATCAAAATATTGCGTGATATCATTATTATATCTGAACTTACTTAAGTCTGTTCTTTTCCTAATTCTTTCCTGGTAAAGATCTACAGTGGTTGTGGTTTGAAAGTTTTTGTTTTTGGGTACATGCTGATCAGAGCGATTTTTTTTCAAGTAAAGTTTGAGGAAATGATTTCTAATAAAAAGGTTATAAAGCATTGAAACGAAAATTCATTTAGTATTACACCCCATCTCCCCAGCTATAGACCCATCCCGATTCCACTCATTTGTACCATAAAATATTTCTAATTTCAGGCTTTAAGAGATCGGTGTTGTAGCTGCTAAACTGTGGCTCTCCGAAAAGTAATTATTTCTGGTTGTCCATCACATTTTTTCAAACCAGCGACCTACTGATCAACAGCTAAATTGGAGTGAGAATTAAAAAGCATGGTGATAATTTATAGATGCACATGTTTTGATTTCCCTCGGTATTTAAAGGTCTACGAATTATCACAAAAACGGATTCAACCTATAGTCACCGTAATATACAATCAAAATGTTGTTGCCATTTCTGTTTTGGGAATTTTGGGTCTCGGAATTTTACGAAAACGAGATTTTGAATTGTATCTTTTTGACAGATAACATTCTCTGATTTACAAAAAAACATTTCAACATATATTTTTTTAATCTAATTTATTTTTTGCATTGTCTTCGTTTTAAATCGTATATAATTAAATATTTTTTTATTAAATTGGTTTTATTTGTGCATTATCATTTATATTTGTCTGACACATCTGTTTCATATTTGGATATTTTACTTTAAAAAGACGTTAATGGTAATCTAAAAACCAAGCTCTATGATAAACGTGATGTCTTTAACTTTTCAATCGTCAACTTCCCTTACTTATGCAGCAATATACCTTCATCACCCGCAAACAGTTTTTATCAAACAGTTGATTCGATACACAAGAGCATGTTCTACGTATGTACAATTTCTAAAACGAGGTAAATTGTTGACAAACAAGTTGATGAAACAAGAAAATCACCAGCCCCGTTTAAAGTCATCATTTTGTAAGTTCTATGGTTGATACAATGACATTGTCAGTTGATCATTGATTTAAATGCTGACTGACGTTTTTCATATTAATTGTTAGTCCATTATTTACAATATATAAAAAATGACGAAAAAAAACTTGTTAAAATTTCACCAGAAAATGCATGAAAAAATACGAGCACACCGTGGGTGTGAAAAAATACATTGATTATCTAGGGTTTTTTGTTTAAATTATATAATTCATTGTTGAAAATACTTTGCTTTGTGCTTCTATGGTTAAATCAGAAATTTAATTGTTATGTAAATCAATTTGTCTGTTTTTCTGCATTTAAGTTAAATATATGTCACAATTACTTTGCGTTATAATGGGACCACAATATTTATTGGTTAAGTTATCACAATTTTTTTAATATTTTTTTATTAATATAGGAATTTTTTGATATTTTGTTAAGGTCAAAGTGACTCAGTGGTCATTGTGGTCCACGTGCCACTTGTTCTAGAAAACATAGCTTCTTAATCGAGGTCAAGCCAAAGTTGCGCATTGATGTTATCATTTATTAATGATAGAATTGCAGTGATCAGACGTAAAAATTAACAAAAGAACTTATTCCCAACTGTATGTGAGGGCACATTTTTGTTATCATAAACAAATCCCCCTATCTCATAAATCAGAATGTTCCACATAAATGCCATCTTCACTTATGTTATAGCACTGCAACAGCAACGTGTTCTTTCGCGTACATCTTTATGATTATAGTTCTTTGCCACCATACTTGTTCTGGGTTGTTTTATCTAAGAGATAGTGCAAACCAAAGGGCACATGCAATTAACAACAATTCTTTTCAAACTCTATCTACTGCTATAAGTTCTGTCAGCTAGGGTTGACGCTCGACGCTTCTGTTAGTACATATGGAACGCCAAATTAACATATATTATTCAAATATTTCAACCTGTCTTCAAATCAATTGTACCTATCTTCAAATCAATTGTACCTATCTTTAAATAAATTAAAGATGGATTTGATTCAATTACACCTTCTTTAATTTATTTGAAGATATGTGTAATTGATTAAAAGATACTGAAGATAGGTACAAATGCCACGAATTGATAAGTAAAATTAATTTAAAGATAGGTACAATTGAATTGAATCTTTAATTGTAAAGATACTGACAATTACAACTTCCATTACTTTCAAGTTTCCCGCGTGTTCAATTCGGTGTTTGAGGGAGCTTTCATTCCTTTCAGGTCGCCCGCGTGGCGCAGTGGTTAAGGAGAGTCGCGAAGTAAGGAGTTGATCCTTACGTCGCGGGTTCGAATCCCGCGTGGGACGTGGAGACCGGTCCTTCGGATGAGACCGTATAAACCGAGGTCCCGTGTCGCAGTAGGTACTGGCACGAAAAAGATCCCACTCTGCTCAATGGCCTTGAGTGCCGAGTATAGGACAAAATTTGCAGCTCTCCATCGGCAAGTGGTGGCGTCTCTATATGAGTGAAAATTTATCTTTAAAAAAAGAGAGCTAGCGCCGTAGCAATTTTTAAACAATATACAATCAATCAATCAATCATTACTTTCAATAACAGAAAAAGAATATAACCTACGTATAATTGAATTAAACCTTTCTTAAAATCCTTTGTTGATATGTTTCAAATGTATCTATCATCATATCAACTGTACTTATCTTTAAATGAATTGAAGATAGGTAAAATTCAATTGAATTTATCTTTAAAGAATTGAAGATGGGAATATATAATTCAATTGAACATATCTTTAACTGAATTAAAGATACATGTAGGTGCACTTTATCTAAACCTAGCTTTTATTATTTAGAGAAAAGTATATTATTTAGACCTATTTTAAATTCAATTGTACCTATCTTCAATTCATTTACAGATAGTTACAAGTATTTGAAGATAGGTACAATTATTTAAAAATAGGTTCAAATATTTGAATATATGTTAATTTGGCGTTCCATATGTACGTGTTCGTCTACAGTTGCTTCGGGCTAAAAACAAGTCAATACAATGACAAGACAGTGCTGAATTGTGAGACTGTTGGATACAATGGTGTCTATATACAGAGCATTAGCACAGAGTTATAACCGTAAAAATAAAGTAGAAAACTGTGGCGCAAAAACTGAAGGCGTTAAACAATATACAATCAATCAATCATTACTTTCAATAGCAGAAAAATAATCTTACCTACGTATAATTGAATTAAACCTTTCTTCAAATCCTTTGTTGAAATGTTTCAATTTATCATAAATCAACTAGGGTTTCTTTAAATGAATTCGATATATCATAAATCCTGTCTTTAAAGAATGTTTTGACAACTGGCATACCTTCAATTGAATTAAAAATACATGTAGGTGTACTTTATTTAAACCTTTTATTATTGCACACAAAGGATATTAATACTTTTTTAAATTTAATTGTACCCCTAATTCATTCAAAAGCGGGAGGGTATTTAAAAATAGGTTCAAATCTTTGACTATATGTTAATTTGGCGTTCCATATGTACGTGTTCTTCTGCAGTGTGCTTCGGGCTAAAAGCAAGTCAATATAGAATGCTGTTACGCTTTGGGGTACCCATCTCTTATCCGCAACTCCTCTCATACCACCGAAGGAAATTTAATGAAACTTTCATAAAATATTTATTACATATTGCCATTGTACACCTCCTATTTTACTTTTTGATCTGACATATATTTTGGATTTTTCAGATAAATCATGGACACTGCCATTTTATTCATATGGGAGGCGGGGGGATCATTTAGTGATATATTGCTCAAAGTACCTCTTTTTAAAAAAAAAAAGAATGAAGGGTTAAAATGACTCAGGTGAGCATTGTGGTCCATAATGTCTTTTCACAAATTTTATTTAAAAATAAAATTTATAACCGTTATCGAGGTCAAGCAAAAGTTGTACATCGGCGTAATCATTTATTAATGATAGAAATAGTTATTAATGACAGAAAATACAGTTATTATAGATAACTTTTTTCTCTCTATTCTATTCCCAACTGTACGTGAGGTCATATTTTTTGCTATAATAAACAAATCCCCTATCTAATAAATCAGAATGTTCCACATAAATGTCATATTCATTTGTTTTCTTGGAGAGTTACAGCAACATGTTTCTTCGCCTACATCTCGATTATTATAATTCTTTGCCACCATACTCGTTTGGGTTGTTTTATCTCAAACAAAAGGACACTTGCAATTAACAACAATTCTTTTCATACTCTATCACTTGCTGTACTTCTGTCAGTAAGGGTCAACGCCCAAAGCTTGTTCATGGGCTTGAGGTGGGGATTTACCGTACATGTAGGTCTTATTGAGTTGTTAAAAGTGTGTTTAGGAGCGTATTATGTAACTGTAAAATAAAGAACAGTTAAGAGACTGTTGAATACAGAAGAGGACTTTAGAGACAGAGCATAAGCGCAGGGCCATACCGTGAATATACTGTAGATAACAGTGGTTAAATCAAAGTTGACCTAAATTTATTACAATTGGAAATTGATTTTGCCAACGAATGAAGAATTTGTCTCGGCACTTTCTAAACATTGACAGTCTAAGTCTGATATATAAATCATGATGTACATTTTCGTCAACTTCTGGCCGAGGAGACAGTTGGTATGCAGCGGAATCCTGGAAGTCGCCAAAATGCGCGTCACTCGTACTGAACATCAAGATATGTTTTTCTTTAAACGGGGTGCATCAAGAATGATAATAGTGATAACTTCCAGATGCTAACCACTAAGGAGCCTAGTTGCACACAGATTACAAGATATAATTTTTTTTACTTATCATGATGCCGACTGCTTAAGTATTGTGACATAATATTAATGTCACTGATAATTTTCCCAAGAGTATACAGATTTAGTGATATGCATCATTTTGTCGTGTGTTTAACTACCTTAAAGTTCAATGAATATTTTAGATAGTTTCAATGTATAAATTTTATGTTTTATCAGTAAAGTTATTACTGAAAAAAATCAAGAGCAAAATTTTTCAGAAGTGGATGATAGTGAGATAGTAAAAAGTAAGTGTGTGTAGTACTAAGAAAATCGGGAAGGGGGTGGGTTAGTACGAACTTTTTATCGAAGACTGAATACCCTTCACCTCAATAATTCGTACATAAAAGAATGGATGAGAGAATAAAGTATACGTATTTATAGCTCATTTTAAGGATGGTAGGTCTTAACCCTACAACTTTCACCAGGAGGGAGTCAAGCAGGGAATCACAAAACTTAGGTTGACCCCTTTGCGCCAGAATTGTTTGTGCTCTTTGTCGGAAACCAACGTTTTGACTACGTTTCGTTTCTTTTCTTCATCACCCAATGACGGAGAGAGAAACGTAGCGTAATCAACCGTGAGTTTCCGACGATGGTTTTATGCTTAGTTTGGTTTATTTTGGCAAAATTCTTTAGAAGTAGTGAAGAATATATGAATTCAATTGAAACATAAGGCAGTACACGGCTTGACGAACGCCGAACATTTAGATCAGAAAAGTTCACGACTGGTTTAATTAAATAAATAAATTAAAAAGATAAATCGTACATACCTTCAGTGTTGTCGGTACAGAATAGAATAAAAGCCGTTACCAATCTGTAGTACCAAAGTAATGGTATTTTAAGTTCTGAAATGAAACAAAAATTTGAAAACTAAAGTAAATAACTGAAATTTTCAATTAGTGAGTAACATTGACTTCCTATAAATTAGAAATATACATCTTTAAAACTAATTCATTGTATGAAAATTTAATTGAATGTTCATTTCTGCGCTATTATTCCATGAATACCTCAGGGAAGGTTTGTTAGTGCTCTTGATGATTCTAGAAATGAAGAACTTAAGTGATTCCATCTTATAACAATTATTTCATAATTACTAGGTCCCATTAGATGGGCTTTGCAATTAAAATTGACTAATTATTTGAATCCTCAACACATGAATGCTGCATGGAAAGTTTTATGATAGCTGACACGCGTACGGTGGTTCATAAGAAGAAAACGAAGAAAGGTTAACAAATGAGACTAACGCAATAAATAATTGACAAACTTTGATCTCAGAAGCTCACTTGAGCCTTTAGTTCACTCGGGTTAATGATTTCTACAACATCAAACAAACAATTTCTTCTATATTGCATGAAGAAAACCTGATTGTGGTAAGGTATTGGAAAGACACTTTTGATGCGTTCTATACTTGCTCTTAATGAGCTATTCCTTTTTTCATGGCAAGGGCACCTATAGAACATCCCCTCGCAAAGAGCATCTAAAAATCAAGACAGCATTCGACAACCATCCCGAAGCAAAATACATCACTTCCGTTCCGTACAGAACTTTACTACGAACAAACACACACACGATTGCGTTACTACTAGGTATATCCCCTGCAACTCTCAGGCTAAGGGATAACATAATTCTGACAATCGGATCACACTCGCCCTTTTCCGTGGCCTTTATTTGCAGTTACGGAAATGATTGAGTAGCTATAATTGTTGTATAGGATTTCTCTCCTTCCCTTCTTTTGAGGGAAATGGTGTAAATTCCTTAGGTTTTTTCTATTTTCATTGAAAGTCCAAAAGAAATTCTTATGCAAATGATATAAAGGCATACATATATAAAACTGAAATATCTATCATCATTATTAATTTCATCATTATTAATTCATGCCTCAAATTTCTTTGAAAAAAAAATCAAATTAATCTTCGAACAACCCAGACCAAAATAATTATAATATCTCGATCAGCAAGTGATCTTTGAGAAAAAAAGTAAATGTCTCCATAATAATATATCATAAATTCGCTAATATGTTCTTGAGCTACCGGGATAAGTAAAATGAATTCCAAAGTTAATCTTGATGAATTATTAATAAGAAACAGAAGGATGAACGGTGGGAACAAGAATTTCAGTGAAAGACGAATGACCTATATAAAAACATGCAGGTGGGGGAAAAAATCACACACGTCATACAAGCTAAAAAGAATTCTTCCCTGCAGTGGCAAAATCATGCTTTTACTTGACAAAAATTTTACTTCGCATACATTCATGCTTTTATAGTTCAAATCAGTAAAATTTCAGTATTGTGAAAGTATTCTCGACTGAATTGTTCTACAAAAAGTTCATTTTTTTTATTTGGCAGAGGGAGGGGCCACAATAAGGAATAATTGTCGTTCACTTTATACCATTTCTGGGCTTGTTATGAATTGCAATTTCTTATGGCAGAATTATTTCCAATCGGTGGCTTTTGCAAATAAGAATGTCTTTCATTGAACTTTTGCATGATCAAGTTAGTTAGGCAAATTAGATGGTTTTTAGCAAAATAAAACATTTTTTATTAGATAAACCATCCTTTGCTATTAGTCTCTTTGTATCCATCAAGTGAATTGTCCATATCCTTTTCAAAGATTTTCAAAGAAAGCAGCTGTCTCGATAATCATTAGTTTATCTGCAGCAAATTTATCAATAAATGTTTTAGGGGCGAACTTATGTCCAATTTCTCTAGGCTATCAAGCACAAAACACGCAATATTCGATTATGGTCATAGTTTATATATAGGTTGTACAGATATAAGCGGCCTCACTTCTCTCTGTAACAAACCAATTGACTCGGAAGTATAGTCTGACAGTGATATACGTGTATATGTCATCCGATGAAGAAATCTAACACCCACATAATATATACATTTTAGTTTTATTCAAAATTCGTAATAAGAAATACGACTGTTGTATATTAGTAAGTAAAAAATCTAGTAATTTATTTATTTAATTTGCAGTTTTCACACAGAAATTATGAAACCGAAATCAATATATGACCAATAATACTACACAGGGCACTGGATGGTTACGATGATTGCATATTATTAGGTTGGCTGAAGGTTAAACTTACCGCATAACCAGCTGTCCAACATTAATTTTATATGCACAGTAAATATAGAAATAATTTTAAAAGCATATGTAATCAACGCTTTTTTTTTATTCTAACGTTTCATGTTGAATTTATGTTAAAGTTATAATTCTACACTAAACAAAATTGGAATTATTTTGATTAATATTATTTTTTGGCTTTATTAAGTATTTGAAAAGTTTAAAGCCCATGAGTACATTCTGTACTTTGATTTTCTATTGTATATCCTGCTCCATATTTTGAATATTTCTAATTTATTCTCTTTGTCTAGAGTTTGACAACATTTTTCACTCCCATTTACCCTTCCTATAATATCATAAACAATGTGTATTTACACGCAAATGGTATGGGGGCTGCCCCTCCCCCTTTTTCAAAACATTTATTTTTTTTAAATTGGATCCTTCCCTCAAAAACTACTGACATAAACTCTGAGGAAGTGATTTGTTTCTTTGATTTCACCCAAACTGTAGAATGCGCGTTTCGGTTGGCATGGAAGTCCAAGCAAACTGGCACTGTAACTCGTCAATTTCAAGGTTAATTCGCATACCAAAAATTCATGTCAATAAATGCCACTTGTAAAGATATAGAGAAAAAAGGCGGGAAGAGGGGAACAGACGGACGGACAGGAAACTTACAGTCGGCTCTAGTTTCATCGGTGGGGGACTAATAAATGTCTAATAAATCTAGATGCTTATCTGATTGATGTCTCGTAAAAATTGCAAGAATGATGCTTATCGAATTAGATATCGGCATCTTCAGCTAACTTTTCTGTAGATCCCGTAGCTCTTACACGTAGATCTTTCAACCATATACATGTAACTAAACATGCATTTTTTTCTTTTCCACTTTTCTACTTCCCATAAGATTTATGGGAAGTAAAATGGAAAAAAAGTCAATTCTTTTCTTCTTGGTGTAGTCTTTCAAGACATCGTATATTTATCACAAAACACATTCGAAAGATTTTATTTTTATGAATTTAATTACGCGAGATCTACTCGAAAAAAATTAATTCTCGCGTATATTTGTTTTATCAAATTTTATATATTCTCTCATGAAAATTAAGTGTCGGAAAAAACGGGAATATATTATTATTAATCTACTGATTTGATAAAATTAATTCGATTTTATTATGAAATTAACAGGGACTTGTAGGTAGTTCCATCTGAATCATATGAAGAAATTGTACAAGATCTGAACAAAGATTGGTTATTTCCAAATCTCACATGAAACCAGGAATTAAAAATTCAAATTGAAGACATGCTAGTATTCCCTAAATTTTAATGATAGCTATCTATATATATACGTAGAAAACCGGTATGATGCAACAATAAGATCTATAATTTTTCCCCCTATTTTTTTTTCCAACTGAACCCCATCGCCAGGTCACAATTTATAATTTTTATCAAATCAGTTCAGTCAGATTCAGATCCTATAAATGCATGACATCAAACACAGGGAAACTTAATCTAATATCCCTAAAAAACAGGCACTGGATTTACATGCTTATTTAATTTGCATATTATTAACGTTCTGGGAAATTTCATACCACAACTAAACAAATTGAAGCATTAGCAATGTGTGTCTTTTTCATTAGAAATACATGCACTTACATCATATTAAATTTCATTTCTTTTCATATCAAGCTTCAAGATAATTTTCATTTTTTTGGGGGGGGGGGGGGGGGGAGTTGTTGAATTTTTAAAAATAAATATAGCACATTTTAAAATTGAAGTCCACATCAGTAAGGTATAGAATGTGCCAGATACCAATAGATGGAATCATTAAAACGAGAAAAGGAAACATTTGTAAACTTAAAAAGAAAATACTAGTTTTACTGACATTATCCCTATCGGAGATCCATTATTTGGATCTTAAAAGATTATTGGAGTGTCTCAATATTTTCATTTCAAAAAAATCGCCGAAAGTTTAATGCCGAAACTTAAGACAAGAGTTGCTTTATAACGAGAAGCACAGTAGAATAATAAGGTACAAGATTGAATAAAAATGTACATGTCCATGGGTTTATGTAGACCATTGAATCCAATTTTAGACCCGAACCCCCGCTCTAACCTGCTTGATTTATGTTTATTGAGAATGGTTTTGGCATGGATTGGCTGATGGTCGCAAAATCATATCAAAGCAGACCATTATTCTTAATCTCTTCAACTCTTCGTGGAATGAATTTGGCTGCATGTTGCCTATGAACTTTTAAAAAGGTGTTTAAAGCTTAGCTGTTGCTTATGGTGAGGGATTATTTCATTATAGATTGACGCAAGGTCATTTTTCAAAGGTCAAAGTCATCGAAAAATGTCTGGGTTAAAATTCTGGAAGGCTTGGTAAAAATAAATTTAAAATTTAAAGAGATGCTGTTAGCTCATATATTTGTTTCACTATCTAGGTTCAAGGTCAAATATTTGAGGTCAAGGTCACGGGACAATTTTATAGATATATGATATCATATGTACATATGATAAAATTCAGCTATTTTTAAATTAATTAGGGCATTCAAGTGGATATTAAAATTCTATAGGTTCAAAATTCTAATATAGTAAAATATTTTTAATCAATTTTATGACTAATGAGTACATTAATACATCTGACTGAAATTAAAAGGCATATGAGTATTTGAATTCAATCCATGTCAGTTTGGTTTTTAAGAATAGGATATAAGTTTTGATGGCTCTGGATGGCATCACATGGGTTTAGCTTAGACTTGTTACTTCGCGATTTCTATATGTATAATATTTAAAAAAAAAAACTATGCAGGGGGATAGCTTCGGAATTAGTTATAAATATATAAGGAGGGAAAGTGGAACCATTCTTCATTAAAAAAAAAATAGAGGAACAGTTAATTTTCAGTGGTAATCATCTTCTCTAGGGGTGGTGAAAATTTGATCAAAGAATCACACGAATTAGTTTAATGAGCTGTGCTTCATAATATTAACGTCCAGTGTAAACATAATTCTAGTCACTATACATCAAATTCTCCTACAGGACAAAACAAATTCCCTGGATAACCCTATTTTCTATCCAATTGAAAATATCGATTGTAAACAGATGCAAAATGAGGTTTTTCGGGTTCCTCATTTTACGTCAACAAAGCGTTCTTAAATATTTGATACGGTTCATTTTGGTGTTGCATACAGGCGCATTAGCTATAACTAGTTACTTCCTTGGGAGAAACTTTATTGATAAATTGATTAGGGAATATATAACAAAGAGATGATAATTTTCTCTAGATCATGAAACTTTCACATAGCTTAACGCTCTCTCTCTCTCTCTCTCTCTCTCTCTCTCTCTCTCTCTCTCTCTCTCTCCTTACCCATTAGTAAGATATATCCCATTTATCATAGAAGTCACATTGAAAAATTATCGTCGCCGTTTTCTACAGTGCGGTAATCAGTCTTAGATAACACAAAATAAAAAATCACACAATTAAATACTGAAAAGTTGCTGGCACTAAAAAATGAATTCAACAGTAAAATAACAATTACACATCCCCTCATCAGAAGCACGGCTCATATGATCCAGCTTTCATCTCAATAAGTTCAGTTTGGCGTTGTGTGTAGTTCTTAATGGTTTGTGACATGCAACGCTTCTCCGTCGAGGAGTTCAGTATGTAATTTTAGGATGCGTCTGATCGCTTGCCACTCGCTGTGCTAAATATTTTTTTTCAGTAAGTTGGGGGCTTTTTTTTTCTCGTCCTCTGTAACCGAGACAATGTGTGTGACACATGCGGGAGGCAACTTTAGTTCCGACAGGTAGGAGTCAGAGAGGGTCATGTCCATCCTCCATCCCCACCCCCAATAATCAGTCAGTACACTAGTATTTCATGCAATAGAGAAAATCAATGTTAATTCACAATAGACTGTTTTAGTATTGTATAGAAAGACCAGTGGTAAATTGTGGTTATTTCCTTCTTGTAAAGGAATTTCTTCAGCTCGATTGTGCCCCCCCCCCCCCACTCCACACCCATCCCCACCCAAAAAAAGGCATTGCTTCCTACGGACCTACATCTATTTCATAACTATGAAAAAACACCGCATAGTGTAGTAATGAATAAAACATGTAACAGTTTCTTTCTTGTTTAATAATTACTTTGCAATTCCGTTCTTTGCATTCTTTTCTTGCAGTTGCATATGTGATAAAAAAAAATTCGGTACAAGAAATGTGTGGCTTTGTCTGGAAGTGACATTATCCAGAAAAGAACATGCTAGACAAAGACCAGACTTAATCAATAGCTTTGAATGGACCATAAACAAATACCCCCGACAAAAGTGGAAAACATTTATTAAGGATGACAAAAACACGCACCCCGAAAAAATTTCCTCGTCAGATTTTCGATTTTCTTTCTTTTTGCAACACAAGTGGAAAAACTTTATTAAGGATGTCCAAAAAACGCACCCCGAAAAATCTCTTCGTCAGATTTTTCGTTCTTTTTTTCTTTTTTTTTCACAAGTGGACAAAATTCATTTAAGGATGTCCAAAACACACACTCCGAAAAAAAATCTCGTCAGATTTTCGTTCTTCTTTTTTTCTTTTTTTCAACACAAGTGGAAGAAATTCATTAAGGATGTCCAAAACAAACACTCCAAAAAACATTCCCTTCGTCAGATTTTCGTCCCCCCCCCCTCTCTCTCTCTCTCCAGATATGTATTCTAGACATAAAAGTAGAAATCATATTTATTATATTTTTTGGCAAAATATTACTTGCAGCATTTCACAAGTTAATTCCCCCAGGTTAAACGTTGTGAGTAGCAAAAAATTTTACCAGAGAAATAAAATTAATAACATAATTCAAAATCAGTTTAAGATATGCTTGGTTAATTTGGTTTCTGGTTCATTTGACTACGGACACTTCAAATAAATGTTAATAGACATGAATGGAATTTGCAATTATAAAAAGAGACGATATTTTACTCAAGGGGGAGAAATTGAAAATAGGTCGATTGTACAAGTACTGATCTCATGGGATAAAAAATACCCATAAAACCGATTACAAAAAGCATGCGATATAATTTTGATTTGATTACATCCTCAAAATAAAATGACAGAGAAAAATGTATTGTCCTAAAATCCTTATGAATTACCAATCCACTTTTTGTTGTGGGAGTAAGACCCAATTTTTATCCGTTTGGAAGTATTAAAGATCACTGCTTTTGTATTAAGATTATTGAGCTGTAAATATTATTCATGTATGTGGAAGATTTCTCGCATTTGTTTGAGCGATGGACTACCTTAAAAAATCGACAATTTCACAAAACAGTCCTTCTTTCTCTTTATCATGCCGCCCATTTATGAAATGTACTTGCGGTTGACCATAAGATTATCAAGAGGCCCCTGGACCATAATGGTCACCTGAGTATAATACAATATTGTATTAAGTAGATGAAAACTATAGTTAACGAATTGTTAACAGTTTGTACACTATAGTTTACAGACGATAAACCTAGTTAATCGACTGTGAAACTACCATATAAGTGGAAATTTTTGCGAGACGCAAATTTAGCGATTTGTCCTTAAAAAGTGGTAATTTATTTTTAGCGCGATGTTATTTTTTAGCGATTTTAAAATGCAAATTAAAAAAGCTATTACAAATAAAACGCAATTAATTTTTAGCGATATTCAATTTTAGCGATCTCGGCACCCTCGCTAATAATGCCAAAATTAAATCCTCGCTAAAAATTCTTCTTATACAGTATGTTTAGCTCGTTTTTTGTGGATTTCGCGTGCCATAGGTCAGGGATCAATATATATTTTTTTAAATATTCATTTTAGCACTAAGTAACGAATCTTACATTAGATCTATTAACTTGTCTGTAATTGCCCCATTTGTCACTAAACAATTCTGACAAAATACAAGTGTTATAATCCAATCTCCTTTCTTTGAAACTGGCCGCTCGTGATCTTTAACGAACGTACACAGAATTTTTTTTTTTATTTATCTATTATTTACAAATCTATCTGACCATTTACAACTATAAATTTGCGTTTTAAATTACAAATCATAATAATAAATCTTGTAATATTCTCTTATTTAATTGACCTTTCAATTCCTTCCAATAACTTGCAGTTATTTATTATCTTGGGTGAATAGCAAAGGGGAGTAACTTCTCTCAGTAGCTTACAAATGAAGAGGCCTGGCCAGCGCCAGAACACATGACCAAGTGGTCAAGAATTTAAAAAAAAATGGTAAAAAATACCTTTGCTTATAACAACTTTGTATCCTTCAATGCCAAGGAGAAGGGAACAGAATTTTCAAATAAATTAATGCATTTTCACTGTTAAATCAATATAGACCCCGTCTTAGCACCAGAGGCCCTAATCTAAAATTCGAACGTGGTAAAACACGGATCAAATGTTTTGTACCACAGTCAGCCGTTTGAATATGGGTTTAATTAAGATGGAATGTGGGAAATAAGCATTTTATAGTACTCACATATGTACATACTTGCGATTAAGGCATCTGCAAAGACTTGTATAAAGTAGTACTATAGTACATGTATTCTGGTATCATACCATAAAATAGTTTGAAAATCAAGATGTGGGTTCAAAAGGCGGAAAGAACACACACACTCTCAAACACATTCTTGTGTTTCATTCACAATCAGTCGTTTAAGTCTCGGTTGAATTAAGCGACCATATTGAAATGTGACAATTAATAAACACATATCCAAACCATCGTCAAACATTGTATGCATTGCTTAATAACCGCAAGAAGCGATCTTCAGAGGTGTATTTTATAAGGCGCCGTTTTGTTATTTGTCATTCAGATATCGCCAATTCAATTATCTGATGCACTGCAATGCACGTTTTTAATAATATTTCAAGTTTGTCCAAATGATACGGAAATGCTATCTGTAATCTTCCTACTGGGTTTCAATAAAGGTTTTTTTTTTCATTTCTTTATTCGGATTTCAGGAAGACTGAAAAAAAAAACATTACACAAAGTATTTGAATAGATCTCTTTGTCGCTCGTATACAAAGGATGTATTCGCTTTAACAAAAGAATTGACCTATAGGAGAGAACAATTTCCCGGAAAAAGTGACATTTACAAAATAAATCTTTATTTGTTGTTTTTAACCGTATATATGTCTAAATTTTTTAAATTTGTATTTTCTACCTAAAATTTATTATTTACAACTTTACAATAAACCTCCAAAGTTGATCGAAACACCATTTTGTCCTTTAAAGCGTTGATTTTTGCATGAATGTTGGCCTTGAAGTCCATCAGGGCAGGCCTGCCCCTAAATAAAATTGTGATATTTTGATAGGTTAGGATGTAAGGAATAATTTAAGATAAGATTTTTTTAGGGGCACCCCTGCCCTGGGGTCGAAATTCACAAAAAACCTACAAAAAATAAGGAAACCAGATTTTCGTAATCTGCTTTAAATTTATGCCGTTCTTTTTTATAGTCAGACTAGCTCAGCTGATATGTGCGTTAACTTTTTATACTTTGGATACTCTCTTTTTAAAGTCGGGGGTTCGAATCCACCTGGCACAAAACTTATAAAGTTTTAAATTTCGCCTTTTCAAAGACTATTTTAATTTTTTTTATAGACTTGTGTATTTTTCCTTCAATTTTCTGTCACTTATGCATGCCCATTCTTGATAAAAGAAACACTAAAGAGTAAAGAGATATCAAATCGTAACAATCCAATGTACAGTTGTCAGTCAGGTGGAACGAACCTCAGTGTAAGCACACTTTCTCCGAGGACAAGAATAACTCACTGTGTGTTACTCAATACGGGTATTCTTGGCAGCTGCGATAAGTTTCAATTGTATACATTCCTTAGAATTTAATCACATTGATTTTGGCTACATATTTCAGCGAATGCACTCCCTTGGATTTCATTTAGGCCTTTATAATTTGCACACATTAATGATTAGGTTTTTATTTTATCCACGGATAAATAGCCTAGACATAAAGAATAGAATTTCAGAGACAGTAGAAATTACCTTTATGCACAATGAGAAGTAAAGATATTATCAATTATTATACTTCTGTTAGAATGTTTTCTATATAAAGTTCAGAAGGTAAAATAGCTATCTTTTATAGTTCAGGCATAGCAAAGCTATACCCTGGGGTATAGTTTTTGCTATCCACCCTCAGAAAATTTTCATGCAATTTTTGCCTCCAATTTTGATTTCCAGCGATAAATCTATTGACTGATGATGTCATAATGATTTCAGTAGCATTGTGACGTCATCAGGATTTCAGATTATTCTTGCATTATCATCTTACTCCCAAAAAATTCAAACCATAGAAATTATGTTATACATCAGTATAATAAAACGCTTATCCACTGGTTGTGAGTGGGATAGCTCTTTTATCAAACCCTTGACTGGGACTATTCCCCTCGGGCAAGCCCTCGGGAAATAGTTCCCTGTCGCGGGTTTGATAAAAGAGCTATCCTACTCACAACCAGTGGATAAGTGTATATTATTACATTTGGAGATAACAAACTCAGAAAATCAATAAAAAGGGATCCTCCTATCTCTACTCACTGAAATAAAGATTTAGGAAAAACAAATTGTTATATGTATTCAGCCTAATGTCATTAATCAGAACGGAAATCGACCAGCTTTTTTGTAGAGAAAAAAACCAAGCCCGGTCCTATAGGTCAGATCCCTATTTATAATGAAGTGATCCTTTCGTCAGCTACAACTTGTCTTTAAATATAGTATTTTATTGCAGCTGCTTCCTAAGAGTTTAAAATACTAATTGTGTGTTCAAAAGATTAATTTAACTTTTCGTTGAAACTGAAGATATATTTCGATTTGAATACCGTTTTTTATGTAAACTCTGGTATAGGAATACCAAAAGAAACTCGATCAATTTTTTTATGTGCTATATCCTACGTTGTAAGTCTGTGATGCATTAAATTACATTCACAAAATTGCATACCGGGTATTTATAATAATAATAATAATAATAAAATTTGTATAGCGCCCTATTTAAAATAATTTACTCTAAGGCGCTGAACAGACACTATTTCAGATATACAAGTAGTTAAATACAACACAATAATCATAAAAACAATAATCATAAAAACATAAAACCTATAATCATTCTAAGAGATCGTAACTAACATAAGAGTAAGCTAAAATTATATTTTGCTAGACTAAGATCAAATTGAGATCACATTAAAATTTTCAAACAATACAGGTTGTGCCCAAAATAAATAGTCTGAGCACAATAGAACTTGATAACTTGTTCAAAAAATAAAAAATTATACGTCGTATGCTATCTTAAAAAGATGAGTCTTAAGATCTCGTTTAAAAGCTAAAAGTGACGTCTGGAAGCGGAGAGCATCAGGTAAACCATTCCACAAAGTTGCCGCTGCATGGTCAAAACGACGCGTTCCGTATGTCTCCGTGCGAACACGAGGTTTCACAAGATGTTTGGAGTCATACGAGCGTAGAGTTCTTGACGGTTGATAGACTGTTATGAGTTCCTTTAGGTATGATGGTGATGTCCCCTGGAGTACTTTGAACGTGTATAAAAGGATCTTATAATATGTTCTAAATTTAACTGGAAGCCAGTGAAGAGATATCAGGACTTCGGAGATATGATCATGCTTCCTAGTTCGGGTGACAATCCTTGCTGCCGTATTTTGTACTCTCTGTAGCCGTGAAATATTTGTCTCTGTAATTCCATAGAGTAGTGCATTTCCATAATCAAGTCTTGATGTAACTAGAGCGACAACTAGAGTCTTACAAGCATCTTCTGTTATGAATGGACGAATTCGACTAATATTTCGCAGGTGGTAAAAACAGGATTTGGACACTGCGCTAATCTGAGTCTCCATGGTAAGTGATTTGTTGAAAAACACTCCCAGATTCTTCACACAATCTGATTCACAGATGACAGAACCATCAAAATCAAGTTGGTGTGTGAAAGATCTTTTAAGCTGACTCTTTGGTGAAAAGACGATAAACTCAGTTTTATCCTGGTTCAATTTTAGTAGATTTGCGCACATCCAGCTTCTCACGTTAGCTAAACAAGTTTCTAGTCGACATTTTAGATCTGGCCATGTTTCGTTCGGTTTTATAACAAGGTATATTTGTGTGTCGTCTGCATAACAGTGGAACAGCATGCCATGATCACGACAAATTTTACCGATAGGTTTCGAGAAAAGGCAATACAAGACTGGTCCAAGCACTGAGCCTTGTGGTACTCCGAACCGCAAAACAAGATCTTCGGAAGCACTCCCACCAATGACTACTCTTTGTGTGCGCTGTGTCAAGTAGGATTCGATCCATTCCAGAGCTGCCCCAGAAATTCCAAAGGAGAACCTGAGACGTCTGAGTAAGATGGTATGGTCGATCACGTCAAACGCAGCAGACAAGTCCAGCATCACTAGGGTCATACAGGAATTTTTATCAAGCGCTGATACAATGTCATGATGGACTCGGAGGAGTGCCGTCTCTGTAGAGTGGCATGCTCGATATGCTGACTGCAGTGGTTCCTGTAGATTGTTCACTTCCAGATGATGCTTGAGTCTTTTTGATACTACCTTTTCGAGTATTTTTGAAATAAATGGTAAGTTGGAAACTGGTCTATAATTTTTCAGTTCATTAAAGTCAAATTCCGGTTTCTTCAGAATAGGGCGAATTATAGCCTCTTTGAAGGTTGTCGGTACTGAAGATCCAGATAATGACTTGTTTATTATCACTGTTATTAAGGGAAGCAACTCTTCAATGCATGGTTTAAGTAAAGATGTCGGGATTGGGTCACTCTCACAAGACTTAGTTGGTGCTCCCATGATGATATCATAGATCTCCTTGTTTGTAGCTTCAGTGAAAACAACAAGTTTCTGACCCACATATGGAATATCACTCTTTAGTGCCTCGCTAACATTAACTTGCTTAGATTTACTAAGTTCAGATCTGATCGTTTCAATTTTTCCAGTAAAAAAGTCACAGAACCTATTTGCTAACATCTCTTTGCTGTCATGTGCTGGAAAGACAGTCTCCTTAACCTTCCCCATGAGATTGTTAGTTAGGTTATATAGTTGTTTTTGGTCATGTCCAATTTCTAATATCTTTGTGGAGTAGTAATCCTGCTGCGATTGCAGCAGCAGTTTTGAATAATCGGTACACAATTTTCTGTAAATTTGTTTGTGTATCGTTAAGTCAGTTTCACGCATTTTCCGCTCTGCTTCTCTACGAGCCTGCTTGGCTGCTTTTAAGTTGGCGTACGTTATACCATGGTGTTTTTGGTCTTATGATTATTTCTTTTGTCTGAACAGGTGCATGGCTGTCAAGGATACATTTAAGACTGGTGTTATATGTCGTCACTAGTTCAGCAATCTGCTTGTCCATGTTTTGCTGACTGACTGATGAAGAAATGTCTTTCTTAAATTCATCAATGTTAATCTCACTTAACTTCCTGAAAGACACAGTTTTTCGTTCAGGCTTTGGTTTAGAGATTTGTATCAGAGCATGAACAGCATAATGGTCTCCTGCAGGATTTCCTCTGTTATCACACAAAACTGGGTCACTGATCGTCGGATCAGATAGCAGAATGGAACTGTCCTCCCTAGTAATCATGACATCCAAGGTATGGCCATGGACATGAGTCGCACCTTGCACTCTTTGGCAAAGTCCATGATCATTTAATATTTTCATGAACGTCTTTGAATCAGAGTCACTGGGACGATCAATATGGAAGTTTAGGTCACCAAGTAATATCAGTTCCTCCGCAAGAATAATCCGATTGTCAAGATATTTTGACCATTCCTCAAAGAAGGTCGAATTTCGAAACTTGTTTCCTTTTGATGGGGGAGGACGATAAATAGCACACAAACGAGAACTTACACAGTTTGGCATCCCTATGACACAATCCAGGTGTTCGAAATGGGTATACTGGGTTTCTGGTTTGATAGGTCGTATATCGATGTCAGGGGCGTAGTATCAGGGGGGGCCTGGCCAACCTTACTTACCCCCCCCCCCCCCCCCCCCCCCCACGAAATAGGATTTTCGACTTTGGGCAACTTTTACCTTTTTTTTTTTTTTATTTTGCTTGTCAACTTTTTCATGTTAGTAAAAAAAAAAATTGGTCTCTGCCTGGCCCCCCCACTTTCAAAAACGATGCTACGCCACTGGATGTTTCGTTTGTAGATAATAGCTATTTCAAGCGTTTGTTGAAAATAGAGCGGTGGCCACAACATGTGGTCACAGTGGGTTAATATAGTTTATACTGTAAAGTAATCACGTCTATCTTTGCAAAAAGGGGGGTTAGCCCACTAATCAACCAACCCCAACCGCCACCCCACCTCCACCCCCCGCAAGTTCCGACGCCTATACAGTATAAGGTACGTAAATGTAGGAAACCCGCCTCATCAGGAATCCTCCTTAATCCTTTTATACATGGGGTAAACTTCGTAAACTTTGGGTAAAGTACATTGTATTTTTATCATTTCTCGATATAGTTTGATTTAATCAAGTATTGCTTATGTAGGTTTTCCAAATGTATTATAAACCTTTAAGGTATTTCCACCCTTCTATGAAGTCATAGTGTTTTTCAAAAACTTTTATTAATTTAAATCAATGACAAGTAGAACAATAATTTTAATAAGAATGTTTTTCAATAGGTGTAATGATAAATATTGTTTAATAAAGAATTTTTTAAAAAGTTTATTTTCTTTTTTAATCAATAATTCAATCTTTAAAAAATGATGACAAGGGCAATAACTCCTCAAGTATCTTCATTCAGCCATTTTTTTTTCCCTTGTACTGAAAGTTTCCCTGGTATTCACAATTCAAAATTATCTAAAAAGTAACAAGTATATCGGAACTTTCGGCATTAAAATTATGCATTTGAACCAGTTTTTACATAATTTTTACCATAATATTTACAAACCAGAAGTCTCTGTCGAGACTGTAGCTCTACTGGTTTGTACTTATAACAAAGGATGAGGAAGAAGCTATTGCCATCAGACCAAAACCATAGAAGGAGCAGCGTTTTAAAGGAATTTCACAGACATTTCTATTTTTAGCAACAATGGCAACACTGTTCATCTAAATCAAAATCCGATGCACAATTCTATGTATCTTAATGTAGTCTACTTCTGTGCCAAGTTATATTGAAATCAGACCAAAATTGTAGGAGGAGTAGATTTTTTAAAGGGATTTCACAGAAAGTTCTATTTTTAGTAACCATGGCAACACTGTTCACGAAATTAAAATCCGATGCACTATTCTATGTATCTTAGTGTAGTCTACTTGTGTGCCAAGTAATATTGAAATCAGACCAAAACTATAGAAGAAGTAGCATTTTAGAAATTTCACAGAAAATTCTATTTTTAGTAACCATGGCAACACCGTTCATCGAAATCAAAAACCGATGCACTATTCCATGTATCTTAGTGTAGTCTACTTGTGTGCTAAGTTATATTGAAATCAGACCAAAACTGTAGAAGGAGTAGCGTTTTAAAGGAATTTCAAAGAAAATTCTATTTTTAGTAACCATGGCAACACCGTTCATCGAAATCAAAAATCGATGCACTATTCTATGTATCTTAGTGTAGTCTACTTGTGTGCCAAGTAATATTGAAATCAGATTAAAACTGTAGGAGGAGTAGCATTTTGAAAAAATGTTTACAGACAGACGGACAGACAGACAGACGGACAGACAGACAGACAGACGGATGGACGACGGACACCTTACTATCGCATAAGCTCTTCTGGTCTCTGACCAGTAGAGCTAAAAATGTACATTTTTTTTTAATGTTGATATACACTTCTGTTTATTATACCCCCCGCTTGAAAAGTGGGAGGGTATATAGTAATCGGTATTTCCGTCCGTCCGTCCGTCCGTCTGTCTGTACGTCCGGACGTCCGTCTGTCCGTCCGTCTGTTACGCTTTGGGGTACCCATCTCTTATCCGCAACTCCTCTTATACTACTGAGTGAAATTTAACGAAACTTTCACAGAATCTTTATTAAATATTGCCATTGTGCACCTCCTATTTTACTTTTTAATCTGACGTACATTTTGGATTTTCCAGAGCAAAACATGGACACTGCTATGATATTCATATGGGGGGGGCGGGGGGTATCATTTAGTGAGCTCATTGCTCACAGTACCTCTAGTTTATGTCTCCTATCCAAAATAATATGGCGACCTATACATTTTTTGCAATAATTAGTAAATTTAAACTAAATAAATAAATGCAGTTTTTGTACTTCGAACCATTAAAATTGTGAGGGTGGAAAAACTTCAAATCGATTTTCAAAAAAAAACAAAAAAACCCCAGCTTTCTGAGATATCTAGTCTACTAGACTATACAGGGCTTTAAATAAGACACCAAATAGTCCGGCACATGTTTTATATGATGACCAACTAACAACTAAACTTTATGATAATCGAGATAATTCCTTTTTCTATTTTCGTAGATTTCAATAAATTAACATTTGTCTGAGATATATAGGTACATGTATTAGATTAAGTTTTAAAAAATATTTTAAAAGTTAGAAAAAATATTTACATATCCACCTATCTGCCTAAAAAGATAGGGTAATTACAAAGATATTTTTAATGATGGCCTCAACATCAACTCTTTTTGAAAATGCATGTACAATGGAGAGATGTGTTATCTATACTAATTAAGGCTCACCACAAAGACAACGGAGTTTTAAACTATCGGCAGGTCAGCAAACTCATTTAATTATGTACGAGATGAATGCAATACACCGACCAAGTAATCAATATTGGAATGCCGTTACTCTCGGTGGACTTACATGTATATAGGCATCAGAGGTAGAACTGGGACATTTTCACGGAAGGGATGGAGATAATTAATTAATAATTATATTTATAGTATATATATTCCTTTATTTGTCAGTTCAAAAGAAGAGACTTGTAGGCCAAGAGGAACGGGTGTTTGATGGTCCTTAGAGGAATAATTTATGTTACGATTTGTTTTTGTCCATTTTATTTTGTCAAGTCATGACCTTGAGTCAAGGCCAAATTTCAAGGGCTAATTACATGTATTGTGATTGCTGGAATTTTGGGAACAAGAAGCCATCTGTCTTAATAAGAGCTAAATTAGATAATCTATTTGCTTTGTAATGAAGGCTGAGCCTCTCATTTTATTTTCTAGATACACAGTCATGCTACTACAGTCAATGGACTTATAAGTATTCATCATCAACTCCTCCAAAAATGCAGCTTTATTTAGCAATTCCCTCAAAACTAAAAGAATTTTTTTTTTTTTTAAAAATAAAGATCCATCTCACAAAATAATCAAAAATGACATTTAGCATTAAGTTTGATTTTTGATGAGTACTGTGAGTAATAATGTAAAGAAATTGCCTTCGTTGTGATGTCAGTGACAAATATGTATGCCCATTGACTATACAAGCATGTCTTAAGCCTAAAATTGCATTCTTGCCAAAATGAATTTCCGGTTTACTCAGTTATCCCCAATCAGGCTTCTTTCTTCAAATAATATCAAAAAATTATATGAGTATATGGTTTTGGAAGAAAATAATGAGCAGTCTCAGTCCCTATAGTCCTCTGATTATTGTTCCCTTGTCTTGCTGTCTACCATTTCATTTAGTTTCCCAGTCTGACAGGTCACTGTTACTTTCTTCATAGAAAAGTTTCAAATATGAATGATTCTTTTAAGATTTATTTATCAAAAATTTAATAAATATGCATTATATACATCTATACATACGTTACAATATAACAACAAATAACAAGATCTAAATTCCTATCGACTTCCTTTTAAAAACATTATCAATTTTGTATAATTTTTTCACTTAATAAAAAACTATACTTAAAAACCTAGATTGGCATCTGAGCTAAAGCTCAAAAACAAAATAAAAATCAACACAAACATGTAAGTTTCGGGTCTTCAATACTGTCTAAATATACATATGTACATGAAAAAAATCTAAAAGCTATAAAACATCAATATAACAACAGTTTTCACTAAAGTGATATCACAATAAAATGACTGAACTATTCACACAGGTGGAGGTCCGTCGAGGTAACGAAGCAGAGGTCCTAACGACCTACCAAAATTGTTAATTAAATCACAACTGTAGTCGTCCTCGCAGACTGGAACAAGACTAGCCAACCCAAGCATGAACAGGAAGAGGCACTGAAGCGGAACGGCCACCATCAGGGTTCTGTTGAGGTATCTCTCAGTAGGTGTCCTTGAACTACAAGGGAAGAAAATGATTGGTTGAGTAAAATGAATGTGGACCAAGGAAATCACCAGAAAATCGAACATTTCAATCTTGTCTGATATCCTCCAATATTTTCACCTCTTTTCATATATTGCAATATTTCATTAAAAATATATTATTACATTTGACTTCATGTTAATTACATGTATTTAAACTGGATACTAATCACTGCTTAAATGATTTCCATTTATATGAAAAAGAACCATGCAAGACTTCCAAAAACCATGCAATTCTTTAATCCCTCTGACATCAAAAGGTTTGAAAGAAAACACTTCTATTTAACATCTCTAGAAGCTATCCAAGTAGACATAATTTTGTTCAACAAAAAGGAATAAAATGCACACAAGATCTTAGGAAAGCGCTAAAATCAGACATTTGTTGAAACCATCCATACAAACTGAGAGAACAAAACGGAGATAAAAAACAAGAGCAACATAAACTTAAAGACCCTTGGTGTTCGTCATGCATAGAATCATTACAGAAGAAGATAGCAGCATTTTGTAGACTTGTGTACATGTAATAAGTAATACAAGTATAAGCTATACAAGGTCTTGACTAAGTAAAGGAAAAGAAACAACAAATTTCACTTTTTAAATTCATACAATAAGACATACTTTTAGACACAGCACTTTAATCAAGATCTGGCTGAATATAGTAAGAAACTTCACGAGTCCTAAAAATCTCAGAGAAGTTGGTTAAGAAAAAATGAACCAACAACCTCTGTTTTGGAACCATGATCCAATGAATAGCATACTTTTGAACCTAATATAGCCTGAAATCAGTTACTCAATAAATATAGTTGAAGAGTTAAAAAATAACTATGGTAGACCTTTCTCTAAAACATCCATCTTAAAAAGTGTGTGACTTATCTGATTTGTTGGACCAAGTAACTCACACTGACTGTATTCAAACCATACACCTATCTGTACATTTTTTCAATAGCTTCGATTTAAATGCATATATTTCTGTGTGAAACTTTGACCAGAAAAGCTCATCTGAGCCTCCTAAAGCTTTTAATCCTATATTTTCACTTTACATGTATATATTTTCCTTATTTTTTCCTAAGTAAGAGCTAAAGCCATTAATTCAACCAAAATCCTCTTTTCTAGGGATGCTCTGTATCAAGTTTATAGTTCTTCCTGTCGACGGGTTCTGGGAAAGACGTCAATATTGGGAAAAGTGAATGACAAACAGGCAGGGATAAACTTTGATCAAGTGCACTTAAAAGAGCACATAAAAGCCCATACATCATAATTTCATCATAATCTTCCCGGATTTTTATGTTTCTCACTAAGAAGATAATACACTGTACCAGACAATTTTCACATAAATTACAGGAGCATTTCACTTAAAAGAATGCACATGAAGATCCATATTGTTCATGAAATCTTGTAATTAGTGACACAATTAGACACAGACAATTTCTATTCTAACCACATTGACCAAGGCAGGCAATCTATGACACAAAGATATGTTTGTCAATTTCACAGGTTAGTAGACTATGCATGCAATCCTGTCAATGATATATTATGTACATGTATGTAAAACATTCCAGAGAGTCAGAATTTCATCCTAACAGAGAGATTACAGGGCGGCCATCTTTGCAACACAATATAAGAGATTCAAATATGTGCTGAAAGTTGGTTGATAGAATACTGGTCATGCATATATCATCCTTAAAGACATTATCAACATATATAGCATGTACGAGTCACAAATTAAACAAAGGAAGGAACGTGCTTAAACTTTATAAGCATATCGACATAAAATCAACATATTGGGACCACCACCATTTCATGCTACATTATGCAGACACATAGAGAGGAGTAAAATATGTGTGCTGGGTATACTTGTTTCTGTCTCCATGTTGCTGGAGGTTGCTCGGTGTTGCTAACGGCAGCTGTGAAAAATGGACATATTTTTTTGAAAACATGAAAATACATTGATGACAATGGACTGCAAGTGATTGAGAATGGTGCAATTTTGTATAAAATCCTTTATTCTCCTTATCCAGAAAACAATGATTCACATGACCCACATTCTCTGGATAACATCCTTGCATTCAAAAAGCCCACTTGAACTTTCAGCTCAGGTGAGCTAAAAGTAGAACAACCAGTTCAGAAGTCAAATTGGTCATTTGTGATGATATCCAAAGCAACTTGTACAAATACCAATTATTAAGCCTACAAGAAATTCTTCAAACTTCAATCCATCTAACAATGGAAATTAAGGTAAAAGCTCTTTTTTAAATTATTTATCTAATCTTATTTAAATTTATTTGGTTCTCTTAAATCCACAACTTAGATTACATGATTCATTGCTTTTTACTTTGGCTTTCAACCTTTTATCACTGGAAGTAAGACTTCTTTTACCATCCATAATACATGTACTAGATCACTATGAGGTTAAAAGGCCATTTGGATTCTTTAAATCATGTCCAAACTGAACACACCAATTACATGTACTATCCTTTACCTTTTAAAATTTGAAGCAATTGGCATTTACTCCAAAAGTTCAATACAAGATTCCTGATCTGGTCTTTGACACTGTAATTCATTGATTTATCTGCTTGATATGTTCATCTGTTGTTGTTCTGCTATATTTACAATTAACTGATAATTGCATGTACTCTACGAGTTATTGCTGTTTTGCATAGAAATGTACTACTTTACTGATACATACACTTCGTATAGATGGCTTTGGAACTTTTAGTACATCTTCCAAACTAGAAGTATATGATGAGCACAGTTTCATCAGTGCATTATGTCTGTTGGCAATGATGTGCATTTTGTCATGAGTGTTGATCATTTCCACGGAATCTGAGTTGATGAGAAGCTTGTCAGCAGTCTCTTTCAGTGAAAATATTCTGTCTTTGTTGCTTTCTAAATCAGCTTTCAAAACCTGCAAAACAATCATAACATCTATTTTAACACCTCATTTTCATTTTTTCCTTAATTCTATTGTATTTCTTCAGATTCAAATTAGTATTTTGCTTGTTTCCAGATGGGAACGTCCAATTTTGAAGCTAAGTATTTGTTTAGATTCAAAGTATTTTTTTTCTAGATGTGTACTTTCAATTTGGATGCTAAGTTTAACACCCATGCTTCCATCAATCTCCAGCATTACACAATACAACCAAGTCTTTATAAATACTTTAAAATCTTAATGATAAATACATACTAAGTTAACAGACACATAGACAGTTGGACTAGAAAGTCCAGACCATCATAATTGTCCCATCAAAGGAAAGATGTATGAAAAGAAAAAAAAATACCTTGTTTTTTTTAAAATTCTTTTTTTTCAAGGTACAACTTACGGTAAGTTTCCGAAGTTTGGCCCACATGGCAGTCTCGTCTAAAGATAAGTTGATTGGTTCACACTGCTGTAACTTGTTCTCTATGCTCTCTAACCACAGGAGTAAATCATGGATGGTGTGGTGAAATTCCTGACATCGCATTAGAGCCTCCTGGAGCTCTCTTTGTATGACAATCACTTTAGAACACAGTTTATCCCACTGATAATTTATTTTCTTCAGTTTATCATGTGTACTTTTTCCTTCCTTAGTAGTGAGATCAATGAAGTCTCTTCCAAGGAGATTTAATGACTGCACTCTGGCTTTTTTGGATTCCAGTTGCATTAAAAAGTCCTGAAATGATTGGGGTGAAAAATGTTGACTTTTACATGTCATTTATCATAGCTGAGCTAAAGAATGCACCATAAATCACATGCTTAAAAAAGTTACAAAGTGTCATTTCCTTTTTGTAGATCCAGAGTTTGTTAGAGAGATGAAGGTTCAATTATACAAGTATTTTATATTTCCCTTTCACTTTCAAACCTTGTTTTGGGTTTTTTTTTTTTTTTTTTTTTTTTTTTTTTTTAAGTCTATAGGTTTGAATTTATGAAAGTCTAAGTGTTGCTCTTGGGCTTGTTTTAGTTACTATCAAAGTTTACATATACAGAACAATACTAGTACACGTATGTCTTGAATAATAACCAAATTAGCAAATTCGTTCATATAATACCTTTTCTCACAAAATAATCACATGGTACAACATTTTTACTAAATCAAGTAATTGCTCTGAATTTTCAATAAGAAAATTATAAATAAGAATGAAATTTTTGGGAATAGATGGTCTTGAGTAATAAAGTTGTTGTGAATAAAAATTCATTTGTAAAGCATACCCTGTGATGCTTGACAATGAAATCTAAATTAGTGATGCCTCCTTGGAATGATCGTAGTTGGTTCTGCTTGGCATTCACTTCGTCTAACCAGATCTGCATGTTGTCAATGTCAGACATAAACTGCCTCCATTCCCTTTTGTGCTGGGCCAACTTCTGATCTTTCTCAAAGACTATTGCTTGGAGCACTTCCCATCTGTCTTTAACATCTGAAAAAGGATAGTTGCCTTGATTAATATGTCTATTTTTATTTTGGTTCACAAACAGATTGAACTGAAAAAGGCATAATTAAATTGTCATTCTTAAACTAGCAATGTCTATCACCCCATCATGTAATCAAGTGTCTTACTGTGACTCAATATTTAATTTCTAGGGATTCAATGAGCATCTAGTTGTCCAATTTGACAATTTTTTATAAAATTCAAGATCATTTTCTTTATCAATTCAAAGTCACTGGAATTTAATGAATGCGAAGTCTTTTTTCTTAAATTTTTATCATAATTAAAAGACCTGTTGTACAACATAAGAAGGATAAAATATAAATTTTGTGAATCTTGGGATATTATAGTAAAGAAAACAAGAGGCCCATGGGCCATATCGCTCACATGAGAAGCTTTGACCATGCTATTCCTAACCAGATTTTCCCACTTGTAATAACTATTGTGACCCCATTGTACCCCACGGGTCAAATATTGGACAATTAACAAGAGGCCCATGGGCCACATCGCTCACCTGAGAAGCTTTGACCATTCCGTTCTTTACCAGATTCCCCCTTGTAATACATATTGTGACCCCACCATACCCCACTGATCATAATTTAGAAAATTTGAAATCTACACTACCATAGGATGCTTTGATTCCCCATTATAAAATTTTGATTCCCCATTGTGGCCCCGCCCTACCCCTGGGGGTCATGATTAGAACAATTTAAAATTTACATTACTCAAGGCTTCTTCCACATAAGTTTCAGCTTTTCTGGCCCAGTGGTTCTTGAGAAGATTTTCAAAGATTTTTCATACATTTTTCTATGTAAAACTTTGATTCCCCATTGTGGCCCCACCCAACCCCCGGGGGGTCATAATTTGAACAATTTAGAATCTACACTACCCCAGGATGCTTCCACATAAGTTTCAGATTTTCTGGCCCAGTGGTTCTTAAGAAGATTATTCCTATATATTTCTATGTAAAACTTTGATTCCCAATTGTGGTTCCGCCCAACCCCTGGGGGTCATGAATTGAACAATTTAGAATCTACACTACCCAGAATCCTTCCACATAAGTTTCAGCTCTTCTGGCCCTGTGGTTCTTAAGAAGAAGATTTTTAATGATTTTTCCTTTATATTTCTATGTAAAACTTTGATTCCCCATTGTGGCCCCGCCCAACCCCCAGGGGTCATGATTTGAACAATTTTGAATCTACACTACCCCAGGATGCTTCCACATAAATTTCAGCTTTTCTGGCCCAGTGGTTTTTGAGAAGAAGATTTTCAAAGATTTTTCCTAAATATTTCTATGTAAAACTTTGATTCCCCATTGTGGCCCCACCCTACCCCTGAGGGTGATGATTTGAAGAATTTAGAATCTACACTACCCCAGGATGCTTCCACATAAGTTTCAGCTTTTCTGACCCAGTGGTTCTTGAGAAGAAGATTTTTAAAGATTATTCCTATATATTTCTATGTAAAACTTTGCTTCCTTAGCTCAGGTGAGCTAAAAACAAATCCCATTCAGGTGGAACAATTGAAAAAAAGTATCTGTAATTGCCAAAGTTTGATAGCACAGACCACCAGTAAGCAATTTTCCAGTCTTTCAAATTAAATCAATAGGCCTTCAACTTTTTCTCTAAAGAGATCTTCCGTAGGAATCCCAGTACATTATACATGTACCGTACTTAACCTTGGTTTTTAATCAATTTACCAGTACATGTATATACACAGACCTTCCACTTCCCTGTCTATGCTGCTGATGTTAGAGAATCCAGTCTCTGCTTTAATGACCCGATCCAGAGTTTTAACTTCATTAATTCTTTGTTCACACTCGCTGACTAATGGCATCTGAAAAACCATCCATTTATAAATCATTAAACTTATGAAAATTTTATATACAGGTAATAGAAATGAATTGTGGTTTTTCATTGATGGAGATATAAACATTTGCTCCATCCAAGTTTTTCTCCTGCTCCCATAGGGCCTTATATCTGTCAACTCTGCCCTTATGAGGGATCACATTAAGAGCAGACTGGTCCAAAAATCCTTGACCATAAAAACAAGATGTGTTTATAAAACACTGATGCATCATTTCAAACTCTAAGGCCAAGAGGTAAAAACAGTATCCAAGGAAAGGTTGCAAGGTAAAGTTTTTCAGCACACAAAGAGACAAACAAACAAATGGACAGACTGACGAACCAAAAAATTATATGAACCAGCATTTCATATTACAGATGCATAAAAATGTGGATGCAGTGACACAAATTTCACATTATGATGTTGGAAAATTTTAGGATTTTTTTTCTTATAGCAACAAATCTACTAAAATGTAAGCATAGAACAGTTTTCAGCATGTCATTAAATTTGTGTGGCAATTTCATTGATTTTGCAATTCAGGGTGATATAGATAAATTCTGAATTTTAATTATGATTTAACATACATAGTCTCTGCCCAGATCAGGGACCCTTGGACTGGTAATGTGCACCTCTGACTCCAGCTGCCTCAGCTGCTGTTTGGCTAAATCTAGAGCGTCCACCATTTGTCCCATCAGCGCCTCTAGTTTGGAGTTCAGATTCGCAGGTGCATCCTGGGTAAACTTTCTCAAAATTTCTTCTCTGGAAGCTGCAAGAAGAATTGATTTATCAGATTTCATTTGTATTAAGTTTACAGTATTTACAAAAGAATTTTAATCTGAGTAATTGTTGGACCTTTCTATATGGCCCCTTGAAGGGGGTTGTGATAGAGTCCTTAAATGCACCAAGCCAAATTGGCTGAAAATATTTTACTTAAATCTTTGTCCATTGCACATCACAAGAACATAGATGGGAGAAAGAGAACATAAAGGTCACATAATTGAGTCCAGTAACCTGTTAAAGAAGAATTTTAAAGATATTTACCAATGGGAGATTTTGATAACTTGCCACTAGGGGAAGCTCTGGGGGAGGCACCAGAAAATGGTGACCTGGATCTTTTAGAGGGCAACAAATCAACTGGTGTCCTTGACCTGGATCTTGGAGTAGTGGGTCTACTTGTCTGAGATGGCTTCATGTGCAGGATTCCTTGTGGGGAGACCCTCCGTTTTTCTGGGGGACTCTCAGGAGGAGAGGCGTCTAGGTATTCCTCAATGTCATGCATTGTGTCTGATAACAGAGCTGTGGAGTATGGCACATCAGACTTCAACTGTAGTTCCAACATGTCTAATTCATCATTGGAATGTGGCCCAGGATGAACACTTTCAAGCTGTAAATTTGAAAAAAAAGAAGTTCTCACATAAAAATTTGCAAAGGACAAAGTTGATGACAATTCTCAGATACAAGAAATAATTCAAAAGAATTCTGAATTCTAAGTTCCATTTCATAACCTGATTACCCCCCACCCCAGCCTCAACCATCATACCCCCAAAAAGAAAATAAGTGCATACCTGGGCTTTTGAAGATTCTAGTTTCCTACTGAACTGATAAATCCTGTCTTTGACAGCCCTTAAATAGTTCTTTAGATCTTCTGCCTCTTTTTGCGTTTGGCTGGCATCTCTCATGTCTCCTTTCTTGATTAGATGTAGTGCCAGGGAGTCGATGTGGACCATATTTGATTCCTTGATATCTATTTCACTCTTTAATCTCTGAAAAAGAAAAACCATTACATTTAGACAAAAAAAATATATTGGAGGTTAGGGTTTTCCGACTGACCCTATTTGTTTTTTTAAAGCCAGATGTCGTGTACATTATTAGTCACACATTTTTGGGGGCCAGGTATGAATTTTAACAGTTTTTGAATTACAAAATTGTAGAAAGAACAATTTTTATGTTTGAACTTGTGAGCTTGATCTTGTGCAAATGATTTATTCTCAAGGTCAGAACCTACCCTTTTGTCATGAACTTTACTTTTCTGATCCCTGTGATCCAAGTAAACTTTTTTTAAGGTCACATGAAAACTTTGCGCCAAACATGATCTTTGTCTTTTAATTGAAAAATTATTGACTATAGTGGGATAGATGGTGAACAATGGGTGAAGATGATGAAAATTACAATTTCAAATTCTTAGTTTTGAGGGGGGGGGGGATATTTACACATACAATTTTAAAATTTGTAATTTCTGAATTATTTGGCATTGTGTGATTATGTAGCATTGTGTATTAAACCATACACATGCCCTCCATGACATATCTTACAATCAGTGATGAGGAAAACTGCATTTGAATGCCTATAGCATTTGGAAAGCATAACAAATATCATGATTTTATTTTCTCTCATACAAATGTCATACCTTTACTTCTGCCATTTTAGCTGGTATGTTCATCGGTGACAAATGTTCTAAATCAGTGATCCTGACTTCCACGTCTGTCAGCCATTTATACATCTGATCTTTCTTGTTTCGGAAGTCCTCAGAAACTGTTGCTGACTGCTTAAGACTAGTTGTAATGGCTGATACTTTTTGCTGTATTCTGTCCCATTCTGTGTTACAGTGGTGGATAACGGATTTCAGAGAACCTGCATGATCTGTCCTACCCTCCCGGGCTAATTTTCTGTACACTTTATTTAGTTGTTCCAATTCGTTGAATTTCCCATGAATTTCTCTTTGGAGTTGCTGAAAAAAAACATTTTGAAAATCAGTTAAAAAAGTTTTATAAGAGAAATCTTTGTTAACTCAAACTTAATGAACAAACTGACAAAATAGCTGTAAAGCATGTACCTCAAAATGTTCAATCTCTTCCTTGGAAAAACTAACATTCAAATCATCTGAAGTGGAGGCCTCAATTTCTTGCTCGACATCATTGAGCCAACTTTCAAAATAATCACAGTCTGCTCTGAGTTTTTCCCATGTATTCCAAGTATCTTCAATCCTAGAAAACACAAAAAACAGATAAAATAAAGGGAAAAGAATGTTTAAATTGAATATAAATATTATCAATGATCAGAACTGTCAAAACAAGAACCTTATGATTGACCTTTGAGCAAGTAACCCCTAACACTTTTGGTGACCTTTTACACCTGCAGAGCAGCAAGTATGGAGTCTGCAGGACCCCCCAAAACTATAACCTATTTTCTCTCAACATCCTCCATTTACATTATGTACATGTGGGTAATAAAGTAAGTTGAAAGGTACAGCACTATAATGTCAAATGAGTATTGATAGACACACAGACAGATGAACAGTGATTGTAAACCAACTTTTATTCGCGACGACTTTATTTCACGATTTTCCTAGGATAAACTAGTTCGCGACGATCAGTTTTCACGATCAAGATTTTTTGTATCTGATAGTAATAGACACAGAAGTTTTAAGGACAGCCTCGCGGCAAGAAATATTCGCGATGACGAGGCTCTCACGAACCTCGTGAAAATTTCTCGAGCGCGAATAAAAGTTGGTTTACAGTACTTGGTACTTCAAATCAACCATGCGTTCATAAAAGTTGTTTGTTTAATTGCCGCCTGAAAGGTTTCAGACACAGGAGGGAGGGAGGGAAATTATTTTTTTTTTCTAAATTGAAGAAATTTTTTTAATTTTTGATAAAAGTCTCAGTAAATAGTAAACACATTTTCCGACTTTAAAAAAAGTATCTACCATCAACAAAAAAACCTAATTTTACATAGATCTGACACTATATTTCAGTGTTTTGTACATGAAAGGAACTATTTCAAACAAAAAAAATCAAATACTATTACTTTGAGAAACTACTGAATTTACAAACCATAATCTTCTTTCTGGACAAGACTGACAAATATGTCTCCAGCGCCGATCTAGATTCTTCATGGCTGTCTGTAGTGCACTGAACTCGATCTCTGTAGGACAAGCATCAGAATCGTGCAGCAGCACCTCGCACAGGTTGAGCACACTTCCCACCCCAGCACTGTGCAACTCCACATCTTTCTGAAGTTCCTGTAAAAACCAAGGAAGTTTTAAATCTTCCAGACACTGAATGTGATGGGGAAGGTCCATACACCAGTGGTATTTCTCCTCCAACTTTTTCTGTAAATCTTTGAACCATTCTGGTATATCTTCGGCCATTACTCTGATATTATATATGTTATACTAATTTTACAAATAGACTTAAAAATTTATTATGGCCTTGTCTAATCCTCTCAAGTAAAATAATTCTAACATGCAAAATTAATTATGTGTTAATGACATGGCTATGGAATGAAAGGCATTATGTTAATATCTGCACTCAAAGATTAAATGAATGGTACTTAAAGATTTAAAGGAACCTTTTTATCCACATGTATTTAGTGTTTGACCCTAGACTTTTAAGAACATCATAGGATTATTGAAAATCACTTGAAGGGCTAGGTGTGCAATATGCTGATTATTAGATTTAATGTTTCAGTAAATCAGTCACCTGATAATATGGTTGTATAAAGGTATGGGAGTTAGATTCCCTTGATAAAAAAAAAGAAAAGGTATTTAAACCCCTTTTCAAGAATCTCCTTCCCTCCCAAACAAAATCCTGAAAGTTATGCACATTGCACAACTCATCTATGTGTTGGAGCTTTGCTGGGATGATGAAAAAGTTGATGCACAACTTCATATAAAATTTTAAATGAAGTAAAAGTCTCTGAGAGATTTCAGCTTTAATGAGTTTAATTCAAAAAAAAATTTACAATTTGCATTCCAAATTTTTACCTATGGTCAAAAGTTGCAAATCAGATTTTTACCTTCTGACATTGCAGCTTTTCTTTCATTTCCCTGTCATCAGATTCCATGAAGAAAAGAGGTGAACACAGATCATGTTCTATATTAGCCAGCCATTTCCTCAGGTTTGCCATGCTGGTATCCAGCTGTCTTACCGCCAGCAAAGTCTCCTCCAATTTACGCTTCCTAAAATAAATTGAAAATGTAACTAGTTGTTGTCTTTTCTTTTAAATACTGTGTCAGAGTCAATACTGCAGAAGTACTTTTTTCCGCATGGTCTCAATTTACACTTTGTATGCGATCAGAAATTGCGCATGGAAAATTTGTCCCATCATACTCCAAATACTTGTAAGGAATATATTGAGAGTCTAAGAAATCCATGTAATTTTCTACTAGGATTCAAGAGAAATCAAGATTCTGCGGAATTATGACCCCGTGAAAAATAGTATGTCTACAGTACTTTAATGCCAAACAAATACTATAAAGGTAAAAAAAAAATTCCAAAATATTATATTCTTTATGTAATCAGTATCACAGATCTTTAACTATAAAAGAGAACAAGAGAAAATTGAGTGTGAAGTCTGAGTATAACATTTTTCTTCATAAATGGAATGACATAAATGTATACACACATTTGACCATTAATTCAGTTACTCAGCCTACATTAGCCTACATTATGCTCACCATATATAGTTTTTTTCACTCTCACTTTAAATAAATAAGTGTAATTTTTGATTTCTCTCAACAAAACTCATCATTTGCAGTTATAACTTCCATTGATAGTAATGGTATTAAACTTTAACTAACCTGAATTTGAGTGTTTTCTTCAGGTGGTTCCACTTATCCTCAGTCTTTTGTATCTGACTCTCGATGCCCGGCCTCTGTAGTTCACTACTGATCTTCAGCAGTTCTTGTCCCTCCTCCAGGAGTTTGTCTTTGTACTGCTCTTTGGCTAACATTTCTACCTTGTACTCCTGAATACAAATAATTCAGTGATTACCACAGCTTTATTCTGGAGGCTAGTTTATTGCAAATTATGCAATTCAACATTCAATGCGTTAGTGACAAACCACTTAAAATTACAGAAGAGGAAATTTTACAACAGAGGGTCAATTTTATAAGCTATCTGCAAGAAGGGGGAAATAAATTACTTGGCTAAGTAGCTCAGGAAAAAATAAAAAAGGAAAATTGCAGCTTTCACAAAATTGTGACATAAATGTGCATTTTGAGATCCAAGATCAACTTCTAAGTTTTGTGCATTCAACTTTTATGAACATCCAATTTTAAAATCTCAATTCCACATTTTGAATTTGCATTATCATCTCTTCTCTTTATTACTAGCTCATAGTCATATATGAAATTTAAAATGCTTCAAACCTCCATATACTGTTCTGACAAACACCCAACAATTTTGTAAAATGCACCTTATTTTATACAGTGCCCTAATTAGTTGCATAAAACTAAATTAATGTCTACCTTTGAGAATTTCTGCAGTAAGTCCTCTATATGGTATTCTTTATTTGTGATGACTTTATACTCCATATTGTCTATCCACTTATGGAAACTGGACACCTTATCACTGAAACTAGCCCAGTGACAAATACTGCTCTGTATCTGCATTTTGCGTTGGGAAGCCTGGTTTTGTAACTCGTCCCACTGTTTATTTAGGAGGAGAATTCGCTGGTGTAGAATATTTAAGTCCTCTGATTGGATGATACTGCTGAGTCTTATTTCCATCTCCAACAGAGATTGTCTTTGGATCTCAGCCATTTGGAAACTGGCCTCTATATCCTATAAAAACATTAAATTTGAATATCTAAATAAAAGGCCAATGATCATTAGGCTTCTGCATTTTTACTTTTAGTAAATTGCAACCAACATCTAGAAAATACAAAATTTTAAAGGCATTTAAATGGTACCAAATGGTTTTTTCCATAAAATACAGAAACTCCCTATGCAAGGGAGATTAAAAGAAAACTATAGAACCAATAATTATTAAAGACCTTAAAATACACTTGGAATATCCTTTATGGATTACTGCACCTTATTGCAACAACCCTTTTTATAAAATGTGGGTTGCTTAACTATTTTACTATTTTTCTTTCTTGATTACCTTAAATTAGTAAAAAAAATTAATTACTTCAGATGGAGTCCCTTACCACACATTTCTGATATTCTGCTTGCAACTGGTCATATCCAGAGGGCAGTTCTCTTGAAAAGGCAGTCCTTATATCCTTGAGCCACAAAAGTAGTTCCTCCAACTTTTTCTCACAATCCTGCCATTCATGAAGAACTCGTTCAAGCCTGGTACATTTCCTTTCAATTGAATTAACCAGTCCCATACACAGGGTTTGTAACATGTCTATTTTGGCATGAACTTCTTCCTGGCCCTTTTCATCACTATGCTGCATAAGGGGTTTTCCTTGTACATGGATTCTTTTAAATGCTGCCTCTTGACTTTTTAAATCTCTTTGAAGACCCTTAAATAAAAATAAAAATATTACTTTGCTTTCTCCTTTAATTGGATTCCTTTATTCCCGAGGGCAAAGATTAAAATCAAATTGCATCCTGCTAAAGTGTCTTTTAACCATACAAAACAATTTGTACAAACAATTCTGATGCAATTTGCAAATTACAAATGATCTGCTCTGCTGTGAAAGAACTATTACAAAATCAACCAGCCCTTTCAGAAAATCACTTGTATAAGTAAAAATTTTACTTTTCCCATTTTAACGGAAGAAACCCCCATGGAAAAGAACAGTTTAATTCAGGGAACCTAGGTTTTCAAACAAAAATTGATATGATATTATTTCCCCCTTTTCATCCTGGATAACCTCTCACCTGTAACTTTTCCAGAATATTCTTGCTTTCATGAATAGTCACAGAGTCTGCATCAAGATCTGATAAGATATTTTCTTTTTCTGTCAACCAGTTATGTAGTGCAGTAACTGATTCATTGAATGTGTTCCACTGATGGATGGAATTGCTGATGATGGCTTTCCTCTGGATGGCTCGTCTCCTTACACTTTCCCACTGTTCTGCTAATAAATGCAGTTTTAACTGTAATTCATCATTCTGTCCCAGTTTTCTTTCCTGTGTTATTTTCTGGCCATCATGAATTATGGAATGAAGAATTTGCTGTTTTGTGTACATGTCCAACTCAAACTTCTGTAAAAAGGAAACAAATAATGCCATAAAAATATTAATATGGTCAAAAGACAATCTGTCCACCCATTTTTTGCTCTCTGCTCACTCACTGTTTGCTCTCTCTGCTCACTCACTGTTTGCTCTCTGCCACTCACTGTTTGCTCTCTCTGCCATCCAGTGTTTGCTCTCTACCCACTCACTGTTTGCTCTCTCTCTCTCTCTCTGCCCACTCACTGATTGCTCTCTCTCTACCACCCAGAGTTTCCTTTTTTTATTTACACACCATTTATTCATTATTAGTTATAAGTAAAATGCTTCTGTTTAAAAATCATTCCGGGTATAAATTGACCACCTTTTTTTCATAATGATTTTTCAAGTATTCGGTTTCTTTTTTCCCCCTACCTCACACTGCCTTAGCTGCCTCTGAAGGTCTGGTAAATTCCCAGCGATTTCTATGGAGAGATCTAGCTCTGTCTGTCCAAGGAAAGTCATCCACATATCACACTTTGTCTTGAAGTCATTTTGTATCAACAGTAATCCTTGTAATGATTTGGCTCTCTCTCTGAGCTGTGAATGTTTTTTATGCCACGAGTTATTCAAGTCTCGTAATTCTTTGGCCATTGGTTTGGTGAGTGTTCGCCTGTAACCAATGCCATTTAAAACATCCAGTTGTTCTGCAGTTCTGTCCATTTGAGTCAAAGCGTTCTTCAACTCCTCAAATTGGTTCCTCATTGCTTGGTCGTCACTAGATTGGTTCATTTCCTCTTTTTCTAGAACTCTATCCACATCACTGAGGCACATTTTCACTTTGTTTAGTAAATCATAGAATTCTTGTTTCTGTGAAATTTCATCCCGCAATTCCTCGACTAGTTTTGATACTGTTTGTCTGAGAGCCATTAGTCGCTGTTCGATGGCACTCTGGCGAGAAGTAAAAGTGACTATACTAGTGGAATCCATGTTTTTGGTTACAGCATCACCCAGTTGATAAAGAAGGAAAACTCTTGATTGAAAGTCATCCAGGTCTCTCATTAAAGTCTGAAAAAGAACAAAACTGTAATACAGCTTCTAGCTCCATGGAGAAACAAGAGGCTCATGGGCCTCGAGTATAAGAATTAAAGATTTCTACATAAAAGTTTCTGGTGTTCCTTAGTCCTTGAAAGTAAGTTTTATCACTTTCTTTCATTTTTCCTTCAGTGATCTAATATCAATAGCCCAGGGTTCAGGTCAAAGAAATTATACAGACATATGACACAAGCAACTTTGGAAAAATGCGCCATATTGTTCTATTTTTAAAAACCTCATATAAGTAGAAATTGGACTATATCACACCTTTATTTGCTTCAAAAGAATTAAGTTCTTGCATGAAATTAAAAAGAAATGCCTGTCAAAAAATATTTAATTTTCAGATCAATAATCTGAAGATAAACTTTTTTCATAATATGTGAGTTAAAAATTTTCTTCAACACACCTTGGCTGTCTCAAAGCACTCCTGTCTGTGGCTGCTGTCCTCTTTCTTGGCTAACAGATCCCAGCTGAGTCTTTCCTTGGTTTCTAACCAGAGTCTAGCCTGGGCGTATTCCTCCTCATACATCTTCCACTTGGCCAGACTGTCTTCAAACAGGTCCAGTCTTCTCCTCAGGTCTTTACACATATTGTCCCAGCTGTTCAGAGGAGAAAAAAATATTTATTATATGTGTATCTTTGAGCTGCATAATGTGTATGCATTTCAACTCTATACAAATGACATAAAATCTTCAGATTGAGTAACCCCTCCTCTATCTAATCTGCAGGTGTCATTGTGTCAAAATTGTTTTAAAATACTAATAACAATTGTAAATCATACTTGCTCTAAACCCAAGGTAGATTCTTTGTTTTCTTTTTTCAATGTTTAATATATATTTTGGTTGGGTGTTTTGAATTTCCATTTCATAATTTTATTACTTAGTATTGAATTTTGTCTGTAGATCATGTTACTGTATAACTTTTTGGTCAAAATTCCACTTCCTATCTTTTTAAATCTCACTCCAATTCTCCCTATAATCTTCTACAGGCGAATAATTTTTTTCTTTAACATTAAAAATGTGTTTTGGGATGTATAAGACAAAACTTAATAATAGTAATTTCACATGCCTTGTTTGAATTTCTAACTGAGTTTGCTGTATTTCCCTCTTAGCCTGGGATTCACAAACACCAGTCAACTGGTTGGCTGCCATTAGAAGTCTCTCAAATACAGGTTGACATCTTTGAACTGTTTCACTCAGATTCTGAAATTTAAATTAATGATTACATGTACTAATTGTCCGAAGAGAAAATTTCAAAATTTCCTCAATGAAATCATTTCATACAAAATTCAACTACCTGTAATTTTTCCACCTGCATTTCATGAGTTTTCAAATCAGCTCCTACTTTGGTGTATCTTTTAAGAGTGTAATCAGCTTCTAAAAGCACTTTATTAACTTCATTCAATTCCGAATTATAAGCATTCCAATCTCTAAGGAAATCATTTAGCACATTCTGCAGTTCTCTGACTTTAGAAGAAATCTGCTGCCTTTGATCAATTAAGTTGTCCAAGCTGGACTGGACTGTTTCCTGACAATCTAAAGAGCTGTAACTCAAGTCAATCAACTCATCACCCATTTTCTTCACATTGTCTATTTCATCTTCTTTTGATGAGAGGGCATCTTGCAAAATCTGAAAAACAGAAATTTGAAAACGTCAAAATGACCGTTTCACAAAAACCAACAACTTTATAAATAAAACATTTAGCTTCACTGCCTTTGCCCCCTAAATACCATTGTATGATTTCACAATATCTACATTTCAAATTGTTTTCACATGATAATTTACTCTTCAAAATTTTAGTGTGCTTTGTTGTATTCTTGATATTAACAACTGAATGTAAATTTCTCCAAGTGAAAGGTCAAGTACTCAAAATATGCATGTTTATTTCTCCTAGAAACCTTGGATAATTTATATGGAACAGGCAAATGCTTTACAGACTTAGCTTGTTGCTCAAATTATGGCATGTTTCCAACTATTGTGGATAAAAAATTGGTTCCTTAAATAAATGAATACATACTTTACAGTCTGCAAGTGTTTGTTTCACGCTAATTTCATGTCCCGTCAGATGATATCTGGTTATTTTTTCTTCCTGTTCCCCAAACCACTTGCTAATCCTGCCCAGCGCTCTGTCAAACTCTTGCCATTTATTATGCATTGTTTCTGTGTTCTTTAAAGTTTGTTTGATACTCTGTTCTAAACTCTGCCATCTCTTGTTGGCCTGTCCTAATCTCTCGGCAAAATCAGTCTGGTCGGATGATCCAGGGGCAAGTAACTCTATTGCAGACGTCTGCATTGCGGACTGATTGACGAAGTCGACTGTCAACTGTTTGCTGCCTAATTCTACGTTAAAATCCTGTAGAGAAAATATTGATATATACATAGCAATTTTGAGTAATAATTATGGTTAAATGTAATAGAATAAAGTTTTTAAAATTGATTTTTTTCTGTCCACTTTTGAATGGTCTTTACATTAATCTGTTTATTATTCTTAGTTCAGTCATTTCAACTAAACATAAGAATTTCACATTAGAAACATTTTTTCATCCAATGTAAGGTCAATATCTTTCCTAACAAGGGAAATAAGTAATTAACGCTGGACTGTCTTTTAAATTATGACCAATGAAATTGCAGAATTTTCTTAAGATTAGGAAAGACCTACCATTTTAGCGTCACTTTCAAAAAATTTTTCGGTGCACACAGACCTCGTCAAAATTCTCCAGCCATTTGTTGCGTATTTTTTATACCACCCCTCCCGCCCAACTTTATGAGAGAAAGTGATTGAGTGAAAGTGATATGAGTGGTTAGTGTAGTGGAGATTTATCACATGATTTATATTTATAGATATTCAGTGTTCTGCAGTTTATTATGTTAATTATCGCTTATTATGTAATCTGCAGTTTCTATGTGTATTATTGGTTATTATGTAACACTGAAACATATTGATGTTTTACTAAAATAAATCATGTGTTCACCCAAACCATGGTCTTAGTCCTGCTTCTAAGTTGAAGATATAGAGATTAATTAAGTAATAACTCCATTTTTTACCTTGAATTTTTTAAGCCGAGCTCCCACGTCCGCAAAATTTTTGATTGATTTTTCTTTTTCTCCTTTCACTGCTATCTCCATAATGTCTAGCCAAGTTGTTAACTCATTGAGTGCCTGTCTGGAAGGCATTAAGTTCATCTGCATTTGGTGCAGTTCTTTCTCAGTTTCTGCCACGCTCTGATTAAGGTTGGTCCACTGTTTAGCAATCAGACCAATTTGGCCCTTAGTCTCTGCAGAGTTGCCTGTACTGCTCTGAGCTAACTGGTTCCCATTTTCAATTACCTTTGTCAACTGAGGTTGTTTTTGTTGCATTTCTTTCTTGAATTCCTGAAATATGCAAAGAAAACAACCCATGAATTTGCTTAGACAGCTAGGTATCATGGGCAATATTTTTAACAACAAACTCTTCATCATGTCACATGCAAGCATTTTCATATTTTTCTGAAAAGCATAAGAATGCATGGGCCAACATCTAAAATTAAACCAATCTGATTAAAATCAGATCCTTTGATCTGCTAACATAGATCGCTAATCAGATCCTTTGATCTGCTCACATAGATCGCTACACAAGTGTAGCGATCTATGTGAGCGGATCAAAGGATCTGATTTTAATCAGATTGAAATTAAACATCCCAAACCTTTACCAAACAAAATGAATTCAAGTTAATTCTATCCTTTGTGTTACATATGAGCTTGAATTGTATTGTGTTGATAAATTCTAATCTCATCAGTATAATTTATTTTTCTGGATCATTTTGTCCAAACTGTTGTAACACAGTCCTAGATTCTGATAAAGAGCTTAAGTTACGTACCAGTAGTTTGTCCACCTTGCCTCGAACCACCCCTATACTCTCCTGGTCTTTATCTGATAGTTTCCGTATCCCTGATATCTTAGCCTGGGCCTTCGTCATCCAGGACGCTAAGTCTGCTGCCTCAGAACTAAATTGCTCCATCTGCTGCCCAATGGATTCCAACCTACAAAAGAAAAGATTAGATCATAAAACGTTATTACACTGTATACAGCAGGACAACTTAAAGCATGTATTAGTGTTCATAAATGGCCAAATCATGAAGTAGTATATTATAGTTACTGTAATTTCTGGAATCAAATAGTGCTTAAACTAAAGAATTTGATTAAAAAAATCTGTTTGAAAGAACTTGTCTTACTTTCTGACTTAAGCAATCTACAACCTATGAATCAAGAGAACTATATTCATATAGTAAATACTGTGGAGACCATGGACGAACATATTCCAGGTTGTCAACATATCTGATGTTGAGATACCAAAGTTTACCTGTATATGGATAATTAAACTAGATGCCTTGCATGACTTGTTTAGACACTCACCTCTTCAATTCATTGCTGACTTCTGAGTTCAGATTAATATATCTATCCGCAAGATCAGAAGTATCCTTCTCAAGAGGTGCACAATTCACAGAATGCAAAAGCTGCTTGGCTTTATCCACAAACTGAAACAAAATGGGTCGCTCCTCATTCAAGTCCTTTTGTAACTGCTTGTAAAGAGCTATCCTTTCCTGAATCAGTGGAGAAGTTTCCTTCTTGGATGCAGATTTTGGAATTTGGTTTTCAATCCTATCCAAGAACTGCTGCAGCTTGACGTAACTTTGGTAGATGTTCGTCCACTGTCTTGCAGTGCGTTCCAGTTTCTGTCCGATCAGACTGGCTTTGTCCAGTAAGACGTGTGTCTGGTTGTTTAGCTGTGAATGCTTACTGAGATGTTTTTGTCGGACAGCCTGGTTTGTTTGAGCAGCAAGGCTATCCAACATTGCTCTGTGTACCTCCAGATCACTGAAGAAATCCTGTGATTTAAAAAAAAAAATGGATATTTAGCAACAAGGCTCATTTTATGATCTTACACCTGTACAGTAAAACCTGAATGTGATGGGACCAAGTCAAAATTTTAAGATTTTGAAGGACTTGAGATATAGAACTTAAAATACATGATGATTGAAAAAAGTGGTTGGAAATTCCGTCTCACTTTCATGAATCCATACTTTTTTAGATGTTTAGATTCAAGAATATTGAAGATGTACAGTGAATAAAATGTTATACAAGTACATGTATTATACATAAAAGTAAGCTGAACTGAAGATTAAACATTTACCTGATGGGAGGCAATCTGTTTCTTCAGTTCTTCCAGACTGGTGACTGACAGTGTTTCAAGCTTGACTTTTTCCTTGGCCGTCTCCAGGAATTCTGCATAGTCCTTCAACATTTTCTCGTACTGTTCCTGAGCTGACACGGACTGTAAAATGTCTGCTTTCCTCTCAGTTACCTTTAATTGGATGAACACAAAGTCATAGAACCTCAGAATACAGATCGATAGAGACAATAAATAAGCATATTATTGATGGTCAATGTGATTTCAGATTTGTAATAAAATATGCAGTTGCATCATATGGAATGAATGGACTGAAAAAGTTAATAAAATTAAACTGGTTTCACATAAAATTTATATATGTTTTAAATACATTGAATTTCAAGGTATTGTTATACAGTAGGAAATTGATATTTACATGAAGGATGTCTTCTCCAATAGTTTTAGTAAATAACTTCACATGTAAATTTCTATGGTTACGATAGCTTACCATTTGTTTGATTTCTGTGAGCTGGTTGTTGAGGGATTGCCAGTCTGATGGTGGAATTCTTACAGATGTTGGAGAAGATAAGGAATCCTCTCTTTTCTTGAAATCTTCAAATTTGGACTCCAGTGATGCTAATTTTGCCTCCAATTTCTGTGTCAACAAACAAATAAAATTTCTAAGGAAATGAACCACAGATTTTTGTACAGGTAAAGTGTATTATGCATTCCAATTTTTTATTAATTTCATATTTTTAATAATTGCTAACCTGCATCGCTGAAACATGTTGATCTGCAGGGAACAGAACTTTGAATCTGGATATCTCTTTGCTCAATTCCGACATTTTTTCCTGGAGATTTTTCAAGTCCTCCTGAAAAAACAATGGCATCAATTAAACTTAGCTAGACAATCATTGTTAAAGTTAGCTCAATTCACAATAAGATGCATCACACTGGTATTGCATTTTTCACAGTTTTAAAATATGTTGGCACACCAAGCATGGTATACAAGTCTTTTTTCTCACCTTATGCTCTTTCATCAGACTGTATGAATCTGTTAGTTCATCTGCTTTAGACTGTGCCTTGTTTTCAATCATCTGGACTCTTTTATCCAGATTTTCCAGACTTTGTTGGATGAGGCCCTGACTCTCCCGATTGGCTGCTGACAGCAATCCCTGGGAGAGATTCCCCATGGCTGATATGTCACTTTGTAGTGATCGGATCTCATGCTGAATAGCCTGTCAAAGGAAATAACATATTGAAATACAGTTGAACTTCAGTATTTTGAATACCAATATTTTGAACACCATGGCTATGCCAAATGATTTGGAAGTCCTTTTTACCCTGGATATCTTAATCCTTAGAAATCTCAAAAAATTTTCCTCAGTCCCATTAGTTCGAGATAATTATGTTTGATTGAAAGACTCATTATCAACTTTAAAAAGATCTCGCTCATACTCCTAGACCAAATAACACTGGATATAAGTTTATCCTAATCTGGAAAGGATGCATTAATCAAAAAGATTTCTATTCTTACCTCACTGTCCTTCAGCATTTCATCAAGGTCATAATCCGTATCTGGATTGAACAGCCTCTGCTCGGCCAGATCCAGCCAGGAGGACACATCCTGCAGGGCGTCCTGGTAATTCTGCTGGAAACTGAGGGCATTATCCAATCGTAGCTGCTTGTCCTCACATTGATGTTGGAGCTGGTGCCAGAAACCCAACAGATCAGACAACTTCTTCCTGACATCTCCCAGTTGGTGTCCCCTGTGTTGAGGAGGGTTCCAACCAATAGTAGGCATACTGGAGTCCTAAAGATTTAATCAAATAAATGAAAACTTAATAAGTAATAATTTAAGTTAAGAATTCATGTAGCAAATTTTCTGCAAACAAATCTGGGAACTTTTTATAAAATCAAAAAAATTCTTCACTAATGATTAGAGTCTTTTAGTAAAAAGAAGGAATTGAAGACAATATTAAACCATATGCAAACACTTTACTAGGGTTAAGTGGGGAGTAGATTTGAAAAACTGTGTTACAATTTCAGCAAATTTCAATTTGTGCTATAAAATATACATGTAGGATGCTCCTATATAAATTGGATAAATGCAGGTTTGTTGCCTTTGTGGCAAAATAACATATGTATTATATAACATATGTATTATAGAGTAGCATGACATTTTGAACTACAATGGAGCATATTATGGGCTTGAAACTTGAATTTTGTCTGGAAATTTTAGGCACAATTTGATAGTTTATAGGCCCTAGTTCTTTAATATATTACCGGAAAGTCTAAGTCCTTTTTATCTAGCATGTCCTCTAGATTTTGTCTTTTATGAGCAAACTCTCTGTGGATTTTCTCCCATCTCTGATCCAGTTTAGCTTCTCTGTTCCCTGAACCCTCTGGAAATGAAGGTCTAAGATTTGGAACTTCTTTTGAAATATGATGCAGAAGTTGTCTGTGATCAGAGATATCTGATTTCAGTTTCTGAAAAAAAAAGGCAAATCTTAGTTTAATGTTTCTGCAGAAACAACCTTTCATTTAAAATGAGACAAGGTATGATTTTAAGTTGAAATGAATGAACTTTTAAAAAAGTATCTTTAATTATCTGGAAGGATGTGAATTCAAAATATTAACAATCTCATTTTTTTTTACAGCTATCAATAATACAATTCCATAATGGAATAAGATTTATTCTTGAAGAATAAGACATAAGATACTAGTATATCAATTAAAATTCGTTTTTTATTCTACATTTATAACATCTTTATATGTTTTGCTAATTGAATATTTTGAGAGTACCTGTTGAAGCTCAGCATGGTCTGGAGAAATCAAACTCTCCATACTCTGAGATGGTAACGTCATGTGCCTTGTTTCTGTTACCCAGGCCTGAAGTTTCTGAAGGCTGTCTTCATAGTCATTCATCTCTCTTTGCCTCTTTTCACTTTCTTTCACGGCATGTCGTAAATGACCTTGCTTTTCTATGGTTGCTAATTTGAGAGCACCTAGTTTCTTTTGTACGTTGGACAGATGTGAGCGCAATTTTTTGGCATTTTGAGGATTCTCGTATTGACACAGTTGGTCACACTGGACAGCTAATTCTGGAATTGCTTGTAACCTTTTGCTAACTTCTTCCTGCAATGCCTGAAACATACATGTAATTTTTTCACCAGTGATCAACTGATTCTTTCATATATGTTGCATGTATTTCCACATGAAGAAAGAAATCATTATTTATTTTCAAAGTTATCAACTAAGTTTAATGAAGTAATCCATCATGCTCTAAATAAGACTTTAGGAAAAATTAATCTTTGCACACTTATTACATGTATTTCTAAGATTTAACTTTCTTATAAAAATTACCTTATCAGCTTCCAGATTTTTCCTGAGAGATTCTGCTTTTTCTGTAGCTAATGGTGTCTCTGACATTTCCATTTCTTTTTCAGCAATCCACTCCTCAATATCGCCCAACTGTTTCTGGTAAGCTGATTTGGCTATTGCATGCCTCTCTTTATCTTTTACAAATTCCTGTAAAAGTTTTGCAAATCGTAAATTAAATTACCAATCTCTTGTGGCATACTCTACATTTAATTCTGTAAATACCCCATCTTATTTTCTCACCTGCACACAATTTCGCCCATTTTGAATTTGCCCAGATAGAGTTCTGTTTCAGAAACAATGCTGATTTCTTTGAATTCACCCCAATGCAAATTTGCACGATTGCAATTAGGGCGAAAGTGACAAAAATAAAAGGGGGTGGCAAATATTTCCCTGTATATAGTAGAAGAAATTCCCCCTCTCCCCCCCCCCCCCCCCCACATCTCCCTCATTGTTTAGGGGTTGACAGATAGCACATAAATAAAATTCTATAGATGCTAAAATCTTACTTGTAGTTGGTTGCCTTTTATGTCAGCCAAAGCCTGCAGATTTTCCACTCTGTCAGACAGTATGGTGAGAGTTGACTGCATGGTCTGTAAGCCATCTTTATCAGATGGATCTACAAGATGTCTGCCTTGCTCTCGGAGGTGAATTATGTCCCCTTTCACTTCATCAATGCCGTGTAGAATTTGCTGTAAAATGAAAAGCAGCTCAAAAGTGACAAATTAACAACTTCTACCAATTACACTTCTGTGATATCATCTGTGTTTTTCTAGTGTTTTTTCTAGCTGTTTATAATCAATATGATAAATATTGTCCATTAACTAAGCACACATGGCTAAATGCTGGTCTGTCAGTTGAAGAAAATGTTAACATAATATAGAGGAATATTTAATGCCAAGGTACCAAGAGGCAAATTATGACAGACATGCATTGCAGTGGTGTTTATAACTGACCTGAAAGTCAGCAATGTGTTTGTCCACATCAGAAGTGATGCCCATCTCCCCACAGATGTTGAACTGCAATCTGTCAATCTGAGCATTCACGTCTTTGACTGCTTCCTGGAATTGTTTCTGATTTTGTAGGGCACTCAAAAGTTGTTGTTCTTTGGTACCAAGCTACAAGACAGAACACATTTAATTCATTAAGACAAATTAATTACAGGTCTTTAAGTACATGCAATACCCGTACTCCCACGACTCCCTTTTGTATAACAGACTCAGGACCATGGTATTAGTGAAATATGAGGCCATTTATTTACAAAACATAGGATAATTTAAAATATAATTATTCAAATTAATGAAATGGATTGATCAGCAGGCATAAATGCCTATGATTTTTCTCTCCATACAAAACATTACCTGCATCTGCAGTGTATTCCATGAGGAATTAAGTTCAGCCAACTTTGAATCCCTAGCACCAGGTGAATGGCCAACAAGCAATGGCCGAGCTTTAGAATCGAAAGATGCACTGCGTTCCCTAGGCAGTTCAAGATGAGCGGCAAGCAAATTAGGCACACTGGTTGATACACCCTGAACAGGTTCAAGCAGCTTGTGTTAGTAAATATTAATTTTTAAAAATACACCATTTTCAACACAACAAAATTTATAATGCAAGATCAAAGAATTACAATTTTCATGCACCCCTAAATACCACATTTAATCTCAAAAAGAAAAATAAATCAAAGCATAAACTCCATGATGCATTCACTGATGGAATATGATGATTATTAGCAATATACCAAATAATAGCATTACCAATCATGCTGTTGAATTTCAAGAATAAGAATACCACAACCTTTGTTGAATAATTTTGATTCCCATCTCCCAATCAAAATAAACTTTACTGACCGAGCCCAATATTTATTATTTTTATTACCGTAACTGGATCCAAAGCTTTTAATGCAGCTTTGATAGGCTGCCTTGCTGTGGGTTTTTCTCGTTTCTGACGTTTGAATTGTCTGGGACTCAGTGACAACATTTGCGGAGCGCTGTACTTTTTAGGCTGGATCAGTTCGTCGTCACACAGAGCCGTAGGTGAAGGAGATCGACTTCTCACTTTCTGCACAGAGGGAACTGACCTGTTCAAACCAGGTGCCGTCTGCTTGCTTAGAAGGTTCGAAAAATTCTCCTGACTCAGTCTTGGCGGATCCCTCTCGACCTTCGACCCGTCGAAAACCTCCGCAGAGCCGATACCGTGAATTGTATCGCTGGATCGCTCAGCCATTCTACGAGTAGAAAGCGGGGAATGCTGCCCTGGAGGAAAAAGTAAAGGACTACTTTTCCATGCTTTTCCCGTTTGTCTGTGGAGATCATCAGGGAAGGAAGGCGTGGTAGTGGTGGTGAGACTTCGCGGCGTGAGGAAGACGCCACTGTCTGGATGGTCGGAATCGGAGATTGGAATCCGCATGGAGGAACTGAAACTCAGGAGATCCGAATCAGGAAGCCTGCTGGGAAAATCTGGCTCACTTTTGGCCATCAGTCTTTTACTCTTTTCATTGATATTGTGAATTCTGTCTTGGTACTGTTTAATCTGAGCTGCTAAAGCCTACATTGGATGCAAATTAAAGAAATCAAGATCATGCAATAGATAACATGCTTACTTTCAAAAATGCATCTTATATATTACATGCATAATAGAACTGATAATATATGCAGGTATCAAAATTCATATTATTGACATGCATATGCTTATTTATCAAGAGCACTATTTACATTCAGAGAGAGCATGTAATAAAGCCAAACATTTAAAATGTAAATTCCACGTTATTTTTTTCCCCATCATTTTCTATCAATAAAATGCAATTACTGAGAGTTTTTCAGATCAATCTAAACTCCCAATATTTTATCTCTAGCAAATCTAAAATACAATATTTTTGTCTCTAGCAAATAATTCAACATTTTTAGAACGAGTTTTCTTACATTATGTTCGGAAATTTGTTTCTTCAGTGAACTCATATCAGTGCCTTGTACAGGGGAGGACAAAAGTTTGTCTTGAGCCTCGTAAATTTCTGCCGTCAGAGACTGTACTTCCGTCTCAAACTGCTCCTGTTGATTGACAGCGTCTCGGAGCCTCCTGCATCGATCGCTGGCCTCCTGTTGTAGGTCATCTATCTCGGCTAAAAGCGATAAATCGGGGTGCTTTGATAGATCACCACTGGAGGACAGTACCCCTGAACTCTGTTCCAATACCTCCAGAGCCTTTTCTCTATGAATTTCAATGTCTGCTAGCATTCTCTGTAAAGACATATGCAAATTCTGATGAGATTCAAGAGGAAAACAAAAATTTCATCTCATACATTTTAACTTCAAAATGTATCTGGAATATGAGAATTAGGAAGTTAATGATATATGTCAAAGTGAGATTAAAGTCTTAACTACTTTTTATTTATATATTTCAACCTCAATATCTTGAACCCTTTGATATTTCAAAGTATTTTTCTCATTTGGGATTGAGATATTGAGATTTGACTGTAACTTGATGAATTCTAAGATACTGTAAATATATTACAAGCATGTACAGTATTTGACTGAAATTGATTTTTTAATAAAATAGCACACTTATCAGATCTGATTTAGCGCATTTCTTCATATTCTTATTTATGTGTACATGTGCAAGACATTTAGCATTGTACTTGATTTAGTGGTTACTGCGCTCCGTCAAAGACGCTAAAAAGAATACACAGTCAAATGTAACACGTTTACATAATATACTTCTAATTCCTTCACTTTAACAAACATACCTCCTGTTGAGCTAGCTGTTCCCTCAGTGAGGTACTGGAGTTCCTGACAGGTAAATGTGACCGCGTCTCCTCCATCCACCTCCTCAGGTCACGGAGGTCCCGCTCGCACTCCTCAAGGTGACCCACAGAATCTTCCAGAACTCCGAGCTTGTCCTTGACATCTGTGTGTATTTTAAACATCTGCTGATTGATCATGGCCAGTTTATCCCTTTCTCTGCTTGTGTCACATAATGGGTCCATTTGTCTGAGGACACTGCCTAAATAGTCCACTTTGTTTTGGTTCTGGTCGCTTTCTTTGGATAGTTTCTGAAAAATGTATTTGTCAGTTATTTAGATCAGTAAGTCTAACATGTAGATTTGATAGAGTTACTGTAAATAACATTTTATTCATTAGAATTTTACCATGGTACTTTTTCGTAATTTCTTGAAACCTTCTACTCAAAAAAAAATATTCACATATAAATTGTTAAAGATTACCAGTACATCAAACAGACCCCAAAATTAGTGAAAGTTTTTCTAACTTTTAAATACCAAATAACCATCTCACAAATACAACTTTTGAAAACTGTGATCTGCTTTTGTTCTGCCATTTGCTATTGGTCTGATATGATGTGCTACATACCAAGTACGATTTCATGCGTTCTTTAATTCCGCTATCCTCTGAAGCACTTGTGATATTTTTAGCAGAATTCAACCACTCTTGTACGGAATGTGCCGTGTTTTGAAAATCCCTGGAAAGTTTCTCGGCTTCATTTAACTCCCCGCCTCTTTTTGCAAATTTTGCTTGAAGATTTAGCCACTGTTGGTTAATATCTCTCAGAGATTTTTGTACGGTCTGTTTTTCTATTGGATTGGATGAGTGTTTGATGAGATCACTCCCTTTCTCTCTCAAATGGTCCAAGACAGGTTTGAAGGTTTCAAATTCTTGCGACAGTTGCTAGGGAAATAGAGGAAAAAACTGAATTTTTGAAAAGGAAAAAAAATGAACGTACACTTACTTTGGAATTCCTCCATAAAAATAAATCAATATGACATGAATTAACTTTCACCAATTACGGTTATGGATTTACTTTTACAATCCTGCAACTATTTAACCTTTTAAATAACCTTTACAAACTACACTGAACGTTTTATCCCAAAAGATCAGACGTCAAGAATGAATTGCATTGAAGAAAGCAAAGTAAGCAACACGATAACATATTTTGTTCATATCAGGTGCAGCTCCATTCTACCCGACTGATTTCTAAATCCCTCAGATCTAGTGTGTGTATACTGCCAACCTAGTAAGTGATAGAATTGTCCAATGAATGAGAGTTCCTTTAAAAGTTATTGATAACAGGCACTACCACGTTTGAACCATATCAAATAAGAATTCTTCAAACTCCCTTTTCTGTATTTCCTGTGCCTTGGTAGATATTTCCTATGCCTTGTATCTACCAATTCATTACAGTGTGTATATAGATCTATACTTTTCTCACAGTCCACTTTGAAGACAAAAAAAGTCTTATTGACAAAACTTTTAAGGTTTTTAAAAATCTTTTAAAAAAGTTTGAACACTAATTGTTAGGGAATGTATTGATTTTACAAACAACAGTGGGTTTTTCTTACTACATTGTATTTCCAATGTTATAATCAATTCACAAAAAAATCATGCCGAAAAAATTAGTAGTCAATTTTAAAGAAACAAGAATAACATTTAAGCATTTGTATTCCAAACATTGACTGAATTCCTTTTAATTGTATAAAAAGATGTCTTTTCTACTTATAAACTTGCTGAATGAGAGAATAAATGAGAGAGAGAGAAAAAAGGAATTCATACAAAAGGTAGCAAGGTCAAGATAAGGGCTACTGATTGAAATGCCTATAACCTACTATGTACAGTATTAAAGAATTCTCAATGACACATTATCAAGAATTTAAGGTTAACTCAAGGTCATAATTAATGCCTGAAAGGTCAACAAATTCCAATATGATTGAACAAAATCAAGTGCACCTTCATGTTGCCAAAGTGGATTGGGAAGGGATATTTTTTTTCATACTGTATACAATGTATAATTGTAAATCACTTTTTATTCACAAGAACTTTATTTTCGCGTAATTACGTGAGAGACTGTCCTCACGAAAATTTAATTCTCGCGTTAATAGCATTCCTTAAGATTATATAGAGCAATAACCACAATTCACAAAAATTTTGTCTCGCTAATCAAGAGTCAATGACTATCTTGTGAAAATAAGGTGTCATGACAATTTAGTGAACTACAGTATGTGAAGACACCAATAGATTTATGTCCAAAACAAAATGTTAACATTTCTAATCAAGACAATACTACAATGTATTATACAATATATTACTAAATCTTTTGTTTATATTTTCTGACATCAAACATTGAACCTATTTTGGGAGGTAAGCTTGGATGAATTAAACCCTGTTGAGTTTTGGAGAAAATTAAAAGTTTATTTCAGGAATACATCCACTTGTCAGTTTGAAAGTCCATCTGTGTGTTAATAGTTACAGTAAAAATTGGTTATATAGAAGTCCATGTGAAAGTCAGTTTGTTGATATCTACAGTAAAACTTGGTTATAAAGAAGTAAAAATTGATCATAAAGAAGTCTTTGTGAAATTCCATGTTTGTTAATATTTTTACAGTATAATTTGGTTATAAATAAAGAAGTTCCTGAAAACTTCAAAATTTATTCTTTTCAATAAAGATTCTTTATATCCATATCATTTATTGAGTGTATCTCATCTTCCAAGAGATTTGAATATTCTTTTTTTATAATCAAGATTCCATTTAAGTTACTTCTTTGTAATTGAGTTTTACTGTATATTGGCCCCCTGTACACTTGGATCAGAGACTTGTTCTGATCACAGTCTGACATTGGAAAACTTGCTATTTAGCTGTGGTTTCATTAATTTTGGTTGGAATCAGCTTTTATGATTTTTTGCAATTCAATTCAATTCTGTTGATAAAATTTGTTAATAGTTGTCTTGTATTACTCTATAATTTGTAAAATTTGTAGATGATATCCTAAGTTATTGCTTTACTACAAAAATGATAAATTGTTGTTAAGTTAAAAAAAAAATGAAGAAACCACAGTATTTGGCCTAAAGCCTAACAAACATAAAGTAAGTGAGTATTTAAAGAAGCACAAGAAGGCAATAAATTATTTCCTAACCTGATGTTTTTGTTTGCTGTCTGCAATATCGATAATTTGCTCCTGTGTTTGGGGTTCAATCTTATTCAGCCATGATTCCACTTCCTTTAAGGCTGATGTCACTTCCTGTCGGTCACTCTGAATCAGCAGCAGCTCTTGTTCTTTGTTTTGCATGACATCCATGACTGAGATCTGTAGCTCTTGCACATCCTGTAACTGGTGAACCATCTCAGAAGGCAGGGTTTTATTCAAGGAAGCGTATTTCTTCTCCTGACGTTGCATTCCTTGCTCGAGTTGCTTCATTTTAGTTGCAAATTCTTGCTGAAGCACCTGATTAATCAAAGAAACACATATTTTATATGATCACTATAAAGAGAATTTTCCAAAAATGAAAAAAAATCCTTTATGTTACTACAGTTATAACTTTATAATTTGACACCATATTTTTGTGAAAAAGTTATTTAGGATTTATTAGCGAATCAAAATTTTCATGATTGTTGTTCCATGTTTGATTTTATAATTACTATTAAAATATATGTGCTTGAATAGATAACTGTTCAGTTTTGCTACTTCTTTTACCTTTTGTTCCTGTACTTTTTCTGTGACATCTGACAAATGCTTTCCAGAATCAAGGGTGGTAACTGCGTTTTTAGTTTCACTCAACCAAGACAGGACGTCTGTTAAATCTTTGTTGAAATTCTCTCTGTCCTCTACCTCCTCCTCCAATACTGCTTGTGTTTCCTGGGCTTTGCCTTGTATCCTATACAAAAATAAACACATTCATTCTTTTCAAAACCACAGTCTAAATAATTCTAAATCTACACTTTGGGGGGGGGGGGGGGGGGGGATGGGGGTGGTGGTGATGGGATGAGAGTAAAATGAAATGATAGGCAATTCACCTTTTAAACATGTACTAATAGAGTTTCAGAACTGAACCCTAACCCTCAATTCTGGCAATGTTTTTAAAAGTAATATTCATTAAGAGATTTCCTGTAAAATGAACCCATTTTGTAACCATAGTTCTGCCAAAGAGAAATGTTGAATCTATACTACAATGTGTACTGCATTCTTCTGGCAACACTCAAAATCATGTTCTTGTACTTACCTGTTTAGATCTCTGGAACTGTGTGAAAAAGTTTTGTTTGTCTTCCATTTAGTTAATCTAAGATCATTTGAAATCAAATTGATATTCTCAAACACAGTGAATAGCATGTAAATATGTTAAGAAATAAATACCTTTCTACTTTCTCCATGACATCAAACAGCTTCTCCTGAATCTGGACTTTCCCCTCAGCTGTGGGCAGACTCTGTTCTAGAGACTGTGCACATCTCTTCAGGGCAAGTATTTTTGGTTCAGATTCTTCTAATCTACATGTGAGGTCCTGTACAAAATATATAATTCTAGTTATTAGATATTCATGTAAAATACTTGAATCTGATTGGCTGAGAGATTTTTAAAAACAAACAAACATACATACATTTGACAAGATATACAGTCAAACCTCATTTTCTCAAACTCACTGGGGCAAAGAAAATACTTTTTGAGAATTCCAGATATCAAGGTTTTTAACTTAGTACTAAAGGAATACCTGCCTGGTTGAGACTTTAGATTATTTCAACATATCCATAGTATTTGAGATATCAAAGTCTGAAATACTGAAGTTCAACTGTATTTAACGAAAAATGATTTTACTTCACCTTGGTATTCCTGAGTTGATTGCTGAGCTCTAGGGTAGAACAATTCTCAACATCAACCTCAGGTACTCCTTCATCAACCTCCAGCAGCATTTTGTCCAGGTTGCTGGCCAGGTTAGTAAAGTCCTCCCAGTTTTCACTGATGTTGCACAGCGCCATCTGCTTGCCTTCTGCAGCACTGGCCAGTTCTTGCCATCTCTGATTGCAGTCAGTAGACAGCTTGGAAATGGCTGAACAGCTAGACAGATTGGCCACTCTCTCCAGTTCGTGGGCTTTATCATGCAAGTCATTCACTTCTGGGTGAACCTTTTCTAGTTTCTCAGAAAGGCCCTTTAAAAAATATTAAATTGAATGCAAATTTATCCACATACTTTGTCTCATGCATCCTAAGAAAATGTAGATCTTAATTTTCAAGAGTCAGTTTATGTTAAATATTCATCTTTTGAATGACTAAAATTCTAACTTAATTCAAGCTTAAGACTGCTTCATGATCTTGAAACTTGATTATAACATCTAAGACATTTTAACATACAGAAAACAGATTATTTGTTGCATTACAATGCTCTTATTTTTGAATATACCTATCTTTACTTCTAGATACTTTTTTTTACCTTGGTGGCTGCTATCTGATCCTTCACTGCAGATTGGTTACTAATTGGAATATTTTCACTTTTAGTAAACTCTTCTTCCAGTGTTCCAAACTGATCATTAAGGGCCATAACTGCTTCCTACAGAAAGAATAATTTATGTTGTAATCAACTCAGTAAGGCTTGGAGAATATACTGTACATTCAGACATACAAACTAAAGGAGATATTTCAATGATTCTTTGTACAACTTAATACTCTGATTTTCTGATTTAAGGATGTGCACCCCCTAAATATTTTCTTTCATTTGTTTAAGTTTCATTCTTTTACAATACCTCATAGATGGGAATACATGCTATGTGCATGCACCATGTGGTATGGCTTTATGAAAGTTATCTCCCTTTAATTGCTCACACATTCGAGCTGGAATCTATGTAAGACCATTGATAGTCTAACCAAATGGTGTCAACATTACTGATTAGTAACCAACAACAATTAGTCCTAACCTGAAACTCCTTCCACTCCTTGCTTTTCTGTTCCAGCATCTCCTGCTTTCTGTTGGACTTAGCCATCACCGTGTTGAGTCGTTGGTTGGTGTGTTTCAGGGTCTGCCTCAGAGTTTCTGTATCGTTGCTATCCAGGGTAGGCAGGAGTCTTTCTGAGAGTTCCTGGACCTGCTCCATTTCATCCTGACACATACTGGCTTCATGGAAGTAGTCCTGTTCAAAAAAAGAAATGTGAAAATATCTAGACTATGTTTTTCAACAAGAATCTGTGTCTTTTAAGGATGATTGAGAATGAGCTAAAAGGATGCAATATGGTTATGAAGGTGTAAGCCTGAATTAAATCCTTATGCTTATTAACGACTAAACATTAACATTGTAAATAAACTGTGCTGATGCTTTCACAGAAATCTCACAAATCTTGTTTACAGTGGACCTTGAGATATCCGGACGCCAGATATCCGGATGCTTCAGTATCCGTACGATTTTTCATCGGAACGAAATTTTTAAATGTTATTTTGTCTTGTTTAACTGGTGATTCAGATATCCGTATGCTTCACGTATCCAGACAAATTTACTGGGAACCAAAGCGTCCGGAGAAATGAGGGTCCACTGTATATGGAAGCTTTATTCTAATAAATATTTTTTTCAATCTAGCCCCCCAATAATTTCTTGCCCAATATTAAATATATCTTTACGACCAAATTAAAGAAAGCCTACCTGATGTTCAGTGAGTGTGTCATTTAAGTTTTCAAAGTCCAGGGTATCGTATCCGGAGTCAGTAAGAGTTTCTGCCCCTGACAACCAGTCATTGATTTGTTTCATGGAGTTGTCAAACTGAACACGATCAGCCTGGGCTGCTATTAGGTACTCCTCCTTCTTTGCAATAGCACTCTAAAATGTAAACATTCCTATGAAATATCTACATCCAAAATATTTCTTAAACTGTTGTATTCAACTCAGAAAAGAATTACCAAAATGAAATATTAGTTCCAGCATAATAGAGAGGAAATCCAAGATTTCAAGTTTTCTCAAACATTTTATTTAATATGTAAATTCATACTTGCAACAAATCATATAAAAATGAAATGCAATATTTTGGTTTTTATTTTCAAAATGAGTATTTAGGAAAATAGCTGTGGAAAGAAAATAATTGTTCATTACTGTTAATGTATTTTCCAGGCTGTCAATCTGCTCCAGTTTTTCCACAATTCTCTCGGGAACAGGTTCTCCCAGCTTGTCATAGTGAGCTGTCTCAGTCTGGGCTTTCTCTTTCAATCTGGTCAGTTTTTCATTGGCCTCTTTTACAATGTTCTGCAAAAAAGGACCACATACATTCTTAATTCCCCTGCAGAAATTACTGACAACCATTTTAGCTTAATCAATGTCTAAGTGGCTAAGTGAGTAGACCTTATAAAAACATATGGGTCTATATACACTAGCATTTAAAATAGAACAGACAGATATGGATTACTTTGAGCTCCAACAAATTTTTGTGGCTCCCTAATGTAATATACATATATTATGTTTTCATTTTTTTCATAATTAAAGAGACAGTAACTGTTATTTGTCAGATAAGACCACTTAGTACAAGTGTGTATTCAAAGTTGACATCATTTACTCAGGAGTTACTTCCCTTGATAATGCAATATTTATTTCATTTTGTAAAATATCCTTTTCTTCAACTTCGTTCCATGCTCTCTTTACCAGGGACTACAGTAGTTAACACTTGTACGTACCTGATGTTTATGGATGGCTGAGTTTATCATGGCAGTATCCAGATCCAGTGGTCCACAATTAGCTAGGGCCTCTTCCTTCTGTTCTAACCAAGAGGTAGCCTCCTCCGTCAAAAACTCAAACTCTTCACAGCTCTTCTGAACAGCCTTACAATGTTTTAATTTCTTCTGCACTGCTTTCTTAAGGAGATCAGCTTCTTCTACCACTTGTTGGTGCTCCTTTCTTAGGGAGCTGACATCTTCACCGGGATTTTCAATGATGAGTTGTCGGACTTTGTTCTCGAGTTGTATAAGTTCTGAGTCTGTGGCCACTAACTTTTCTGCCAAAGCCTTAAAAATAAAATCAGTATAAATTAAGCTGTAATTAGGTAGCAAAACAACTTATAACTATGCAACAAGATAAAAAGTTCAGTACATGCAAGTATGCATGGTCAAATGCTCATATTCGAAAAATATTTAGAAATAAGAATGTAAATTTGTTGCAATAGAATGATAATCAAGATATCAAATGTCCTTGATTTATTTATTTATACATATTTTTTAAAACACATTCCTACTTCAAGAGACTTTATTCTTTGTGGCAAGTCTTGAGAATCCAGCTGTTCCAACTCGGCCTTGGCCTCGGATAAAAATGTTTTTAAATTCTTCTTCTGGGTCTCGTACTGCTGTCCCAGTGTGACTCCTTTGTGGTACTTTTTCCTCTGTTGTGCGACTTGATCCTGTAGGATTTCGTACTTGGTTGTAATGTTCAGGATACTGTCAGCGTCACTACTCTTACCACTACTCCTGAGTCTCTCAGACTCCTGGTTCAACTGTGTAATGGTGGGCTGATACACTGATAAAGTTTCTCCAATAGCCTTGTAATAAAATAGAAATATTTTTTTTACTCAAATATTTCTGCAATACTATAAATCACTCAGTCTTTTTACTTGTTCTAAATTTATTTTATCATGTCCTTTTTCTTTAAAAAAAAAACCTCTCTATTTTTTTTTTAGGTTTATGAAAGTACAGTGAAACATGTTTATAACAAGTGCCAAGGACAGACAAACTTGCTTCATTATACTGTAGTAGTACATAAATTCCTCATATTCATTAAGTTCACAATATATTTTAAATATATAGTTATCACTTAATGTAAGCATCAATTCATTATAAGTGAGTTTGCTATACACATGTTTTACTGTACATTATATTGTTACTGAACCTTACTGAGTTTTACAGAAAAGAGATAAAACAATTCTTACTTCACATTGCTTAAGGATTTTCTCTCCATCTACAACATCAAATCCTGAGGCTTTCGGCAACTTTTTGAACTCTTTTTCGATATTGTCCATCCAGTCAGCAGCTTTCGAAATGCTTTCCTGAGTTTCAGCTCTTGTGGTCAAAGCTTCCTTCAGGCACTGTTGTCTGCTCATAATAAGTTCCGCACACCTATTTAATATGAAAAAAAATCCCATGAACCACAATAATTATGGAGTAAAAAGAAGTAGCCCATTAGTCTTGACACTTTGGGTAAAAATGCAGCATCTTTTCCAGACCAAGGGCTTCAAACTTCCCTCTCATCCATACATTTTGCCATTTTCAGAAAGAACACTTTACTTTTTACAGGAAAACCAGTTTATAGCCGAGTACCAGAGACAAATATTTAGATTTTTTTTTTACTGTATAATATTGAAAGCAATTTGTCTCCTTTTCCAAGAACAAGAATGTTAATATTTTACTTCTGGAATTTTTCGGTGGCAGTGTGGCTTTGTTGCTCCAGTTTTAGTTTCTCGTCTTCAGGAAGGTGGCCTTTAATAGAACTTCCTGTCTCTTCTGTTACTTTCACCAGAGATTCAAACATTTTGGACTGTTTTTCTAGATTCTGTAAATTCAAAAGAAAGGAAAAATTGAATTCAAAAATTATTTCTGTAAATACAAAAATATTCTTCCAATGATAAATGAAACCATAGATTCATATGTGCCACAGATTACCTGTTTTAGCTAGTATTTAATGATGTCTACATGTAGATGCTCATTGCAAACATGATATCTTTTTTATTTTTCTTTATAATTCATTAAAACTTAATCAAGATAGATTGCATCTTCAAAACATCATCAAAGCAATCTATTCTATAACTAAAGTATTTGTGATGAGATGGATACATGTATTCAAAGAGCAACTTTACCATGTAATACGTGAGCTGTTCCTCTAAGACCTCCACAGCAGAGTCCAGATTAGGTTCTGTAGCACACCTCATCTCTGTCTCCTTACACCATTTATCTATCTTATGCTGGTCAGTCTCAAAGTTCTTCCTGATAGTGACTCCATCACGAAGGAAGTTATGGCAAGTGGAGAGGTCATTCCCTAATGTTGAGTAGCGAATGTCTACATCTGTTGAAAAAATACATAAAATACATTTTAAGCATAGCTTTTACTGTATGACTCCTCAACTGTTTGGTTGGCTCACAATTATCATAAGGTCTCATAATGTATAAACTGAAAATGTTTGATGTTCCTTTTCTTTAAAGTGTATGAAATTTATGACTTATTAAAGGAATGCAGGATGCATGTCACATGCAACTGACTATGCCTTAATTTCTACTAATATAGGTAATAATATATGACTAAAATCAAACTCTATAATCTAGATCACCATGACCTACTTTTTGGCTGTCAGGTCATCATGTGAATTTTTTATGTGAAAGGCTAAAAGCTAGGACACCATGACCTACTTTTAGGTTTCCATGTCAACATGGAAAAAAAATGCAACTAAATATTAATTACCAGCAACTTTTTTATCGATTTCTGTCTTTTCCTCTGGAGTACAATCAACATGCAACATTTTCCCTCTTTTCTGCAATTCTTCAATTTGAGGTTTATAGAGTGTCAGCTCATTTTGCAATGCCTAGTAGGAAAATAAAAAGATGCTCATCTATTCAATTCAATCAAGATTAACAGATGAACTTCACTCCTCAGTTATATCAGAAGTATTACTGTATAAAAAAAATAGGCCCAACTTCCTATTGCCATTTTGCCTCCTTGTCAATGGGCAAATTTAAATCAACAGAAACAGTCATCTACTCTTGAACACGAAGTTCTGTATCAGTGGGTGGATTTGAAAAAGGGCAAAACCCATTTCAAGTATGAGAGGGTGAAATGTTACAGATGGGAAATAATTTTGTATCCAGTATTCAAATACTAAAAAAGCTTACCCTGCATCTTTCCACTTGTTTTTCCACATCCTGACTAGCTAGACTGGCAGAACTCTGAAGCTTATTGGCTTCTTTTTCCTTGCCCTGGAGCCAATGATAGACCTGCTGTAGTTTGTGGTGAAACACATCTCTCTGCTCCACGCTGCTGGCGAGCAGTTTACGCTGGTCACCGGCCAGGTGGTACACCTTGTGGTGCTGGTCGCAAACCTCTGTCACCCATTGGTCCACCACCTCTCGTTCAGACTGCGGAAGATCTCGTTGCAGCTCCTCCACCTTCCCCTTCACGACTTCTATTGTTGCTTGTTTGGATTGCAACTCGTCGCAAAGACCCTGGATAATTTTTCAAAGAATAATCATCATACTGTATTGTGTCAACAAAGACTTAATATACAGTCAAACCTTATTTTCTTAAACTTAATGGGGCAGAAAATGATCATGAAATATCCAAGTCTTTGATACACAGAGGATAAAATTCAAAATATCTAAAACACCAATATCTTGAAAACCATGGATATACATGTATGTCAAAGTAATTGAGAAGTTCCATCTACTTATTCTTGAATTATTTTAATCTCTATAACTCAAATCCTTTGATATCTGAAAAATTTTCTCTATTGAGGTTTGACTTTACATAAAGAAAAGTGCATGATTTTGACTTCTTGAATTCTCACTTTGCCATATTCAAGGCATTTGAGATATTGATGTTCAAGAAACCAAAATTCAACCATATTTCATATACAATTTGTTGAAATTCTTGTATCCATTACCTTTATTTTCTGTAATCTTGTTTCAGTGTTCTCATTATGTGTGCCTGGAGCCACTTCCTCTGACATTGCTTTCTCTTGCTGTGTCAGCCATAGTAGGTATTTGTCAACCTCTGCCTTGATATCCGAAAGATTTCCGAAAACAGCATCATACTGCTTCTTTGTTCTTTCAATCCTAGACTGAAGCTCTCCATGCCTCTTGTCCGTTGACCTTTACAAGAAAATATATTATGAGTATAAAGAAATATGGCCAATTTACATGCAATTATTGATCTTGATATTAATCTTTTTAAAGTATGAAATGTCACATAGAGCTCAAGAAGTGACCATCAATTATGCTAGATTCTAAGTTAACGTATAATTTACATAAATAATCTCTCACACACTAAATTAAAATTTAATAACTGCTTTTTCAACTTTCTTGATGTGAGTGTATAAAGTTTATCAATAAAATAATATTTGTGTCACATAAGTATGTCATTGATAATTTTGACATTTTAACCTGACATTTTAAATGTTCGTGTCGCTCTTAAAAATGTCACTGACCATCATAAATCTCTGCAGTAAAATTGAAGTTTATACATGTAGTTATTTATGTACCAATTTAAAGATATGAAACAAAATAATTGTTAAAAGAACATACTGCAGTAATACCTCTTAAACCTCTAATGCACTTAAAATTGTAGAAATTAATCTAATCCTTTGATGCCTGCATATCCCATTTGCATGTGTTCTCCAACCACCACCCAATAATCCTAGCTGCAAAACTGTAGCTCTCCAAAATGAAATATATTGACTGACCGAACAGCTACAGTGCCACAAATTGAAAATATTGTGTTTACATATTGCACACAAAAAGTGCATCCAATTTTTTTCAGGCCAGAGAGCTACAGATATGCTGCTTACCACTAATCCTTGTATTATCCCCCCCCCCCCCGACTAGATCTACCTGAGACTATCCTCCACCAGACTCTGATCCTTGGGACTGACCCCCCTCCACCCACTAAACCTTGTTATCCCCCCCCCCCCCTGCATCCCTCCACCCCATCCCTAACTAGATCTCTACCTGAGACTGTCCTCCACCAGACTCTGGTCCTTTGGACTGACCCCCACCACCCACTAATCCTTGTTATGATCCCCCTCCCCAGATTTTTAGATCCGTACCTGAGACTGTCCTCCACCAGACTCTGGTCCTTTAGACTGACCCTCCCTCCATCTGCTTAACCTTGTTATCCCCCCCTGCATCCCTCCACCCCATCCCTAACTAGATCTCTACCTGAGACTATCTTCCACCAGACTCTGGTCCTTGGGACTGATCTTTGGTAGGAGTTTTCCTGCCTTACTGTGTAAACCATCCAGAGAATCTTTCTGTTTATCTACATCTTCTGATAGTTTCTGGAAAAGGAATAAAACATTATTATCTTACAGGATTAAATCTCAGTTGAAATAAATTACTTTTCATTCCCCCTCCCCTTTAAAGCTGCTTTTTTTTGTGCGTCAGTTGTAAAAGAACTTTGATAGGTGAATGAAGCAGGAACTATACAGATCAAATTGTGTTCAATTAATTGTTTCTTCTAGAACTCATGAAATCAACTGCTCTTCCAGACTGGGATTATAAAGCCCTATAGATATGTAATATTGCTTGATTTTATTGCAAATAAGATGAAAACTTTAAATGTGTAGAGTCCAAGAAAAAGTAAAACACCAGATTTCAAATGCTTACTAAGTCAAAGAGACATTTCATGCACATTATTTTATTGCCAGATAAACATGTAAAGAGGCATCTTCAGCAAGTATACCAAAGTTTGAAGGATTAATACTGGTAAGTAATGGAACATCCTGAATATGACAGAAACACTAAGAGCTAGACCTAGTATCGACCCATGTGGCAAATTTAAAGTTAAGGATTCAAAAAAATTTACGTAATACCAAATCTATCACTGTGGGTGTCTGTCTCTTGAATACCAGTGAAACCATTTTAAATGACAATCCACATATTTGGGTCTGTTGCTAGTACCTTAGTTAAGCTCTTTCATTTTTCTTTCTTGGATTTACTGGTATGTTGTCTGCTCAGTATGACAGCACAGTAAGGATTTTGTTCATTTACAATCAAATCTTGATATTCTTATAGATAAAATAAACTTTGTAATACATACACAACATAACATACACAACTCAACATAAAAATATTCAAGCATTAGAACTCTTCAGTCTCAGTAATACACAATTTGAATTCTTAAAATTTTATTGAAATAAATGCAGTACAGTTAAATTTTGGTAATCTGAACACTGATAACTTGAATCTTTTGATATCTTAAAATTTTTTTCTTGCTTCCATTGAGTTTGAGAAAATGGGGTTGATCGACTGTAATTTGAATACTTTTCCTCCATTCAAATAGGCAACAGTGATTTCTGTACATTTTTGTTTTCTTTAAATTATTTTTCCAGGAGGAGAATGGCAAGTGTGTCCCAATGGAAGTTGAAAAGTACAATTAAATTAATTTCTCCTCTTTATCATAATTCATCTGCACATCAAAGTCCCAATTTTTATTGTAACTCTATGTTTTTGAAAAGCCGTTTAATTTTGCAAGTAAATACTGGTATATTGATCAGTTTTTGATATAACGGTACAATGTACGTGTATCATATTTTACATTATTATAGATGTTTAAAAGGTATTACATGGCCTTATCCAGTTACAGAAAATATCCACTGTACAGGGGTATGCAATTTTTAACACCCAGGAAACCTAAATAATTTTATCAGAGGCTCTAATTACTGTTTGTATTATGATCCTCTTGAGTTTTATCCACAGTAGATTGAGAATCAATAGGATTCCCTATCTGCTTATTGAACATGACACCTGTGAATTTGATATCAAATTGTGAAATACAGTAAAACTTGGTTATAATTGAATTAGGGAATAACTATCTTCTAATTTGGTATTTGCGACCGTTAATGCTGATTTAACGGTCCATATTGGATTTCAGGGAGTAAGCGGAGCTGGACTCACACTTAAATCTTAACTGACAGTTTAGTTATTCCAATTCTAATGCAATCCATGCATTTTGTTTGTTGTTTACATCTTATTTTGTTGAATTTTGTTACATGAAATACGTCACGGAGCATTGTATTTTGCGTCGCTCTATTATGACGTCACAATGAAAAAGCTTTCACGCTCGTTAATGCTTGTTTTACCAAACATGTGCATTAGCCAATCAAAGAGTGTTTTACAAAACAATTGCATTAGAATTCAGTTTTAAGGATACATTGGTTAAATTGAATTTTTTATAAATCTCTTCAGCAACTTTTGGCTTTTGCCTGTACTGATATGAAGCATCTTGGTGCTTTTAAGATACTAAAATTCCTAGTCTCAAGGACTTTTATTATTATAACCAGATTTTACTGTGCTGCACTTGAAAATTCTGTAGTCAACTTATTTAATAAACAAATTCTGCAACAATCTGTGTTAGATTTTAATAATAAAAGTTATGGAGTCAGGTCAGTATCTGAATTATGTTTGCATATGCATTCAAAAATGCACCTATTATTTATATTATATTGTTTCGCATAAATATAATACATTTGTAGTATATTGCATTGGATAGGATATTGGAACTTTAAACAGGCATATGATTAAAAGAAAATAAATAAGTTTTGAAATAAAATACACCTACGAATTTCTTGGTTTATATGAAACGTGATTTACTAACCTAAAAACTGTCAGATAATTCCTGCAATAATTTATTTAAAATAACATTAATGTAAAGTGAATTAGAGTACATGTATTTGATTCATTATTATTGATAAATTTCAAACGAGCGAACCTCAATTTACTTATAATAATATTGAAATCTACTATTCATAATAATTTGCTAAAAATGCGATGCTCGATTTAAATAACACATAAATTCTAACAAAATGAAATCAAAGGGTTTTGATAAACTTGTTTATACAGCAATTATCATGCAATTATAGCTTTTATGAGAAGTTAACCAATGGCTCATTTAAAGACCCTGTTCTACATTTGATGGTTGCAAGTACTATATCTCTCAGGTGGGTGTATGGTTTATTTTGGATCCATTTCCTTCTTGTTAAGACAGTGAAATAGTGGCAGGCAAATACAGTCAAACTTCATTATCTCAAACTTTTGTTGCGGCCAAAAATGCATAGAGATATTATCAGAGGAGGTTTGATATACACTTGGCACTTTATCACTTACTTACTTATTTATGCCTCAAATTTAAATATAATTAAAGTATCTTGAAATGAATCAAAATAAAAACTTTAGCTGTGTACATTAATATGAAGCAATGGCTTATTTATTGGATCCATAGTGAAACCAATGGTCAGAGATTTAATAATATAGAATACACAAACTGTTGACATTTCAACTCTGAGAATATTTGGAAGCACAAATAATGATAAGAAGTCAATCTTTTTTGTTTAAATTCAAGATGAAAAATTACCAGCCAGATAAAACAATTTCTAGATTTTTACCAGTCGACAACCCAATTAATTTATATTTATATGGGCATATGGTATTGTCTTTTTAAAACTTTAGATATAATTAGCTCTTCTTCAAACTTCTGAATACTAGGTATTACCACAAAAATAATATTTACACCTGTACGTGGACATAACTTAAAATTCAATCACTTGACATTACATAATGTTTTCATATGAACATGACTTCTTATGGTTGAGTCTTCGGCCCTTTAAACATATAATATCAGATTTGAATGCTTAAATCTCTTTCAATATATAATTCTTCAGTGTACCTGTTGACAAACCTTTAACAATAAAAATCTCTCAACCTTCGACAGACACACAATAATATTGACAAGGTAAATTTTGACCCTAATTGTGCCAAAATATAATACGTCAATACACAAGAGCTTGGAACCTGTATGCTTTCTTTGTGCATGTGCTTTATTGTTTTAACTTTGGTAATGATAGTTTTTTTTTAAGTTTTTGATTTATTTTGGGACAGTATTAGAGGGTCAAAAATAAAAGTTTATTTGCATATAAGGCAACTTGAAAAACTTCAAATTTTAAACGTTCAGTTTCGTTTTCGATATTTGTATGCACTCACAATAGCATTATGTAGGCTGATGGAATCGTATCTTTTAATTAAGCTTTCTCATTTTAGAAAGGTATGCAAGTATTTGTCTTCAACTAGAAAGTGAACTTATCAAGAGAAATTACGTACAGTTCAAAGTTAAACTACAGTTTATATCCGAGTTTACTATCATAAAAGTAAGTGGACATCAATTAAGGGGTAATATATAACAAGAGGACCGGAGACTTAAGCCATTAAGCCAGTTGAAAATTACAGGTCATGATTTTGTTTGTCTGGATACTAGACAGATTTGCAATTGTTCCAAGTAATTATTATGCCAAGACATGCATGTATCAAATTAAAAAAAAGTTTAAATCAATTTTCAGTGCTAGTTTTGATAAAAATTTTTTTGTACCTTTCAGAAATACAATCATGCAATTGAAGCTCACAATATGCAATTTTTTTTATCAGTTTCATAATTGTTATAAATATCTAAGACATATTGCAAAACAAAAAAATTGCCTCTATCATTGTATTTTTTTTTTTATAAAATATAAAAAATAATGTTCCAAATAATTTAGTAGCAGCTGATGAAATTGCCAGAAAGATGCATGACCATAAAAAAAAGTATTATATATTAAATTTTGAAAATAAATTTTAGAAAATCAAATAAAAATCACCATGATAAACACTGCATACCTTTTTCTTCTTTTTTCGTTTTTTATTCCTACTGCAGTTCAGACTAGAAAAGTTATTTCCCATTTCAACTAAGTCAATGCTGTTAATTAATTTCCACACATATAGTGCCTATAATTCAACTGTTCCAGGTCACACTTATTCACTCATCTTTCATATTTCAACCCATGATGTTTCATCCACAAACTATAGGCTCCAAGAGCAGAATGGAAAAACTGTCCAAAAGTTTCTCTCTGCCTTAGCTAGCCGACATTTAAAACACCCTGTCTTTTACACATTTCAAACATTGTAAATTTTACCTATTCAACCATGTATAAGTATACTGGTGAAAAATCAATCCCTTTAATTTGTATTCCATGAAATATAATGGCTGGCACAGGGCCCTATATACAATGCTTTTACATTTCCTGGATTTTATCTGTCTTGTCCACATGTATCTGGAAGACTTTTACATTTAATGGACAGTACTTTTAATGTTGATACCCTAATCATACATCCCCTGAAAAGGGAAAATTTTCTGGACTCTTGCCTATTTTGTGAAACATTGGTAAATATTTCATAAAAGCAATCAATGAAATCATGACCCTCTGCATTGTAAATGGAGAAAAAGCTGGTTATATACTACTACATAATGCAGAATTCAAGATCCATAAATTATTTCTCTACTTGTACAGAACAAATGGATAGATTTGCACTTACCAACATTGTAAATCCTCTTAACATCTCCAGGGTTTTATTTAATTAAACAAAAGGCACTGCACATGCAGGGATTTAAAAAAAAACTTGAATTTAATAATGATGAACAAATACTAAACTGTACAATCTTAGATTTAAAGCAATAATGTACAAGGGTGGTTGTCTTATTCAGTCGAATACCTTTAATTATTTTGCATTTGTATCTTTTTATGAATGTCAATCATTTATCCTGGAGTAAATGTACAAAGATTGTGTGACAATTGTGTATTTTTAAATATCAACTAATCTCCATGATGTATCTTATACTGATTTTTTTTTAAAAACTTTCCTACTATTTATTTACATGTAAACTTTGATTGTCCATTGTGGCCCCGCCCTACCTCTATGGGTCATCATTTGAACAAACTTAAATTAAAACTCCCTGAAATTTCTTCAATGTTGATTTAACTAATCATGCCTTCGATTTCTTCATCAGATTTTAAAAGTTTTTTGCTATGTATTTCTTAGTTCAATAAAATTATGTAATGAAGCCCCTCTTTGCCCTAGTGGCAGTCATTATTTGAACAAACTTAAATCTCATATCACTAGTAACACTATCTGAAGATGTTTCCTTATAAATATGACTCACCATTGCATGATTTGAAAAAATTTAAATCAACACTACCTTAGGGTGTTTCTTTTTTAAATATGCCTGTTCACTGCTTTGCTGTTCTCCAGAAAAATATTTTTTTATATAGATTTTTTCAATAAAACTTGGATCATCCATTGTGGTCAGATTCTAATAAACTTGGATCTACTCCATGTAAGGAAGATTTATTTTCACAGTTACTATTCCACACGATTGCATTCGCAAAATATTTTCACAACAATATAAAATCTTTAAAACGTAAAAATTAATCTTTTGACCCCGCAAAATAAAATCGACGAACAGTTATGACCCTTCTTTTGAACAAACTTTAATCCCCTTCACCAAAGGATACATGATGTGCCAAGTTTGGTTAAAATTGGTCTGATTGTTCTTATTATTAAGAATGACATGAAAATGCGAAAAGTTAATGAGAATAGAAACAACAAAAACAGACAAATTTTCTAAGAGTAAAGCTCAGTTGTTATGAGCATTTGGCTCAGGTGAGCTAAAAAGAGTCCTAATATGTTCAGCCCTCAGTTGGACACCTGAGAGAAAATGAAAATTCCTCCAAGATTTTATGGCCCAAACAAAATCTTTTTGGTCAACAACAAACTTTTATTGAGTCTCTGTTGCTAAGATATGACCCTTAGAAGAGTTTCACATTTTTTTTCTTTCTACTCAGCTTGATGTAATATTTCCAGCAATAACATTTTGGTGACAAACCCTTAGTTTAAACCTTAATTCTTTTTCTTTTGTTGAAGATCCAAGTTTTTTCCCTTATTTCTTTTTTTTAATTATAATATTAAAGTTCCTGCTGACATTCATTCAGAGTGTTATGTTTTTTATTTCTTTTACAGTCTGCATCAAATTCAGCTGTTAATTAGTTAAAAAAGTATTTCATCCTGGCTATATGGCTAATGGGGTGTGTTATTCTTTCAGCATTGTTTCATTTTTTATAGTCAATTTTTAAAATTATTAGCTGCAACAATGTCTGTCCCCAGTGCCCAATATAAAATAATTCTGTTATAAATTTTTCATGAAATATTTGATCTTTTGTTTACAATAAACATTCAGTTTGAGATGGAACATTTTTGTATATCTCTGTTTGTTCTTAACAAGTTTATTGTCAAACCAAAGTGCAGAAAGTTTGAAATCCAGCAAACAGTTGATCTATGATAGGCTACAACAAATTTACTTAACTTAATTAATTAATTTATTAACTAAATTAATAACACACATTCAAGTGACATAAAAATATTATTTCGAGTTGGTTGTCAATTTTGTTTTACATAGCCATTCTGCATCACACAATCAGATTAACATCACCATGGTTATAATTACATTTGGCCTCATGGATTTACAGGAATATATATGTGCCAATTAGTTGATGACTTAAATCTGAAGTCTGTAAATATCAATAGACCAACAACCATTCTGGACAATTTTTGATTCCTCTGCACTGTACCAATTTAAGAGTTGTTCAGGACCAGTTTGCCACTTAATTCAATTACTGTATAACAAAGAGAGACCTAGTTTCACATTTTACATAAAATTGCTTGTCCCTATACTTTAAGTTCATTTATTCTTTTGGTCATTTTTGAAGAAAATTTCAGGATATGGTCATAAAAATGCAATTCATGACAACATAATGCATGTGGAGGGCTTAATGTGAAATTGTAACATTAATGTTTATTAATTTTTAAAGTACTTTGTCTTTTTAACCTTTATATATGTCATCATCCCTGAATTCAAAAATTCAACACATTTTAAACCACAGAAACAGTTATCTCTCTTTCATCGCAGCCATGTTTGGGCAATTTTAAGAATGGCCAAAATCATCGGCAAGTATAATAGACAACAATAATACAAATAGTAAAAAACTGTGTTAATTGATATGCATTTATTTTTCATTGAGCTTTAAATTTAATATGAAATTGATTGATCACTAAATATAAAGTTTATATCCTTTGGAAAAGTGAGCAGGTCAACGTTATAATATATCTTAATGAAATTCATTAGGCATTGGTATTGCTCAACATCTCTTATATTATGCTTTTGATTTGTAACTTTTGTTACAGGATAGTAAATAAACTTTATTTTAAATTAAATGTCAAAATTATTAGTTTATAGTAAAATTCATGATAAATCTGTTCCATACATTTTTTTTTTTTTTGGCTGCAAAAGGGAGTTTTTACACTTTCCTAATTTTTGGTCCTAATTGATTTAAGCTTCACACCACACTTACACCAAGCACATAAAGAAAATGTGATAGTAAATATTGCAGTTCCTTTTCAGTCATGAAGAAAATTGATTTTTACCTCCTTTAATGACTTTCATCTTTAGCAAATTTGCTTGTGACTGTGATAGAAATCATTGTGAAAAGAAACATTTCCATCAAGCAGGATATAAGTTTGATTTTTCTTTCTCAGAGTCCATGTATTTCTTAAGTTAATTTGATGGAAAGATGATGTTCCTTTGTGCAAAGGTTTCTATGTCAGCAATTGCTTAGTTGACAAAGCAAGTCGACTTTTAATTGATAAGTTTGGTTTCAAATTTTGGGGGTGGCACATACATAGATTGTTTTGAACATATTTCATTGACAAGCAAAAGGATAAGAAACAAGTTCTAACAACTTACTAGTTCTTCTCCTTAACATAAACACATAGTCATGCAAAAAGTATTTTTACCTACAAATATTATGACTTTAATATATCTAGAAATTTGCTTCATTTATAAATTTGTGAACAGCAGCAAAAATGCCAATCAACTTCAATAAAGATTTTCGTTGCCCATAGCATGGTGTACATTTATGATGTTACATTTGAAAAAGATAGTTTCTTTGAGCATTAAGGTTTTTTTACAATTGCAAAGAAAAAATGATAAGCATCTTCCATGTTTGCCACAAGAGCAATTTTGGATTATCAATATATTAGTTTAAATAAGTCTTGTTCAATGTTGTGCCTTAATTTAGTATGAATAATGTTAGAATCTCTCTACCAAACAAAAAATATGTTGCTTTAGTTATTATCACTTATAATCTTTGAAAATTGACTGAGATGGCTTGTTTTATTGTAATTCAATTTACATTTTTTAACAGCATAGGTATAGCAAAGTCATCTTGTCTCCAGCTATATAAATTTAATTACTTTCTAATTGATACGGTTATAACGAATTATATATAGCCTTCTTAATTTCACTTTCTTTTAGGTCCCAAATAATCTTCTTATATATGGTAATTAATTGGTAATTCAAAGTTACTTGTCAACTTCTCTTGCACTGCCAATGGGATGGAATATTCATCTTGATCTCTATAAATTCAACTAAATTTGGACAAATTTTGTCTCATTTTTTACTAAACATGCAAGTGGAATGAAAGAAAAGAGCAGAAAACAATACATATAAATATTTATTCATTGTAAAACACTACCAAACAGATCTTGCTGTACTCAAGCAATCACCTGCAGACTTAAAATAATTTCTCTGGAAAACTTTGTATAAAAAATGTTGAAATCTGTGAAACAATTTATATAATATGGACAACAAATAGTACTGGCTTGCAACCAGTTCATGGAAAGTACCAATTCTCACACAATTAAAGAACTAAAATTTTTATAAATTTAAATATATTTTATTTATAACAATGAGGAACGTAGTAATTTTCAAAAGAATTTTTTGTCATCAGGTCTACACTTTTACAACTGCATTTAGAAATTGCTTTGAAATTTTGTGATAACATGCACATGCTAAATGCCTTTGAAAATATGAGAACATTTGAAATATGGACATGCATTCTATAGAGAGAGACTTGATTTAGATTTGGGATTTGAACAATTTTCATCTTTACGAAAAGATACAAGTAAGAGAAAAGGTGTCCATCCGAGAAATGGTCGCCAGCCAGCAACGTACATCATACAAAAGATTTAATTAATTAAGAGCTCAACTAAAATACTATCCATTGGACGGAAATTTGTGTATACAACAGAGAACTACTGGTTACACCAATAAATGCATTATAATAAATATATATAAATACAAAATTATATAAATAAAATAAAGGTTTATCAACTTTGTGTGAAATTTGTATGCACCATTGTTGTTAAAATATTGTTGATTTTTCAAAACATATGTATCAAAATGCTATCATGTTCACATTTTCTTTTTGCATTTTACCTAATTATATCTATCAACCCAGCTGATTCTTTGTTTTCTCTCTACATACAATCTTTAAATGTTGGAGGCATTTGACCTACATGACCTCTTATAAGTAATTTTTTCCTCAAAAAGGTGATCATTTTATAAATAATCATTGCTAAATGTGTGCATGTTAAAGAGTTCATCGTGTGCAGTTTGGGAACATAAATACATGTATAATGCTGTATTGCTGGGCCAAATAAGAAATTCTTGACACCATACTTCTTCTATGATCATAAATTCTTAAAAATCAAATGTTGTAATAGCTTGAAAATGTGTCTTTTTGAATAACAAATTGATTGATATATTATTTTGCTCATGCACATTTATCTCATATGTTGCATTTCTTTGTGTTGTGTGTTCCCTATATATTAATTATTATGTATGCATTTTAAAAGCAACTTGTCTATAATTATATCTACTATTTAACTAATATTTGATGCTTATCTGCTTCCCTTCTTTTGGAAGCCCAGGTTCAAATACATGTATGACTTCATATATATGTCATCAAGATACGTACATGAACAATGCATCAAGGGACACTATTCATGTGTGCAGTTCACACAAACTTTAAAGGAACTTTGATTTGTTAAACAGTATGACCCTGCATGATTCCATAATTCAAATGAGTAAGGGTCACATCAGATCCTGACCCTGTGTCTTGTTCTATTAATACCCCAGAACATGAAAGATTTATTTGATAATTTTGTTCATTACTTCAAAGAATACCTGTATTTTATAAATAATATCACATGAATATATAATGAAAACAAAACTAGTTTATCACCAAGATTTTTTTTCATTTCCATATGAAAAAGCAAAACTAAATGTGCTCACACACTATGATGAAACAATTAAAAGTAATGCATTCCAGTGTAAAATTATCACAAACATATTCTTTGCGTATATTGTAATGTATCAGATCTTTTAATATATCACAGATTAAAATGGCAAATTTACCATTCCAGTAAATCACAACAAAATATATCACAGAAAATATAAAAAATAAAAACCTCAAGGAGACAATATTACAGTCACCTGAAAATCTTTATTTTTGTCAACATAATGGGAATGTTTACCAAAAATGCTTCAAATTTAAATGTAATGGACTGTAAAAAAAAAAAAAGAAGAGAGTATATAAGTTTTGGACGGATGTTAAAAAACTGCTTAAGAATCAAAGGTAATGTGGTGACTTGCTTCGTACCGGTATTTATTCTAGATAAAAAATGATGAAAAGATATTTTAGCTCACCTGAGCTAAAAAACAAAAAATATAAAAAGCAAACGTATAAAATGAAACATAAAAAAATTGTAACTAGATTCGATTTCATTAACAACCAGGGTTTAATGGAAATAAATATACATATCAATTTATTAATTAACTTATAATTGTCATCTTTTAAGGAGATCATCTCGCAGAGAGTCTTTCATTTTCTGAGACATCTTCCTTAACTGTTTAGCTGCACTGCACGCCTCTGTAATGGCGTCCTCGATTCCGTACCTATCCAGCGTCTGAGCATGCCGCCGCCTACTGCGTCTTGGAGCAATACCACCATCATATTCACTCTCGTCGGATAGAAAACCATCATTTTCATCTTCAAAGGAACGGGGGAATTCCCTGAAGGTAACTCTTCGTGGTGGTGGAGAAGCATAAACTGGCACAATGAACTGTGGTGGTGGCGGTGGTGGGGGTGGTTGAGGCAGTGTTCTGCGAGGTGGTAACTGGTAATTATTTAGCCTTTGGATGCGATCGTTTATATTACTTATATCATTCATTGTTATATGTTGACCTGGATAGGGTGCAGTTCCATATGTAGGTGGTTCAGGCATGTTCATTGACGGAATGAAGCCTTCTGGCATGTATCCATTATGAACACCGTTTTGAGCTGAATGTGGTCGAGATGCTCCAAATCGAACGGGGGAATTTCGATTTGGAGCAGCTAGGTTTGATAATGGTCTTCTCTCCATTGGGTCTCCCATGGCTGAGGTTTGCTGAGATCGATAGTCCTCCAATGGAGATGCAGTGTTACTGTTTGTTTTTCCAGCCTTCAAGTCCTTGACATCATCCATTAAGTCTCTCAGTCTGCCATGCCTGGCATTTCTCACAGGATCACCCTCGGGGAAAAGCCTCGGCCCTGTCTGAGTGCCTTGCTCATTCTCGGTCTGAGTAGCAGACTCCCCATGAGCTCCATGCTCTTTTAAGGTACGAACATCGGTAAGAATATCCCTGAGCATGCCTTTCTTGAGAGAGGTTTCGGAGCCAAATGGAGAGTTTGAATTTTCACTTGGACTGTTGAGTCCTCTTTGATTTTTCATTGTTTTTACTTCCATTAAAATACTCTTAAGCAAATCAGTCCTTGAACCATGTGATCTTCGAGTCTGTGCTCCAATGGATTGTAAAGACTGTGTGGATCTATTCATGTATCTAGGTAATCCTTCTGTCTGAGTTTCCATGGCTCTGGGCATTTGAGTACTAATGTCTCTGAGACTTCCACCCCACATTCCGCTTGCAGTCTGAGTACGAGCGTGGCCTAGAGTTTGAGATTGGGCATCTCTTAAGTCCTCTGGATTTGCGGGTGGAAATTCACCAGTAATATAACTCACAGTCGATTCGTTATCGGAGAAGTGGTTCTGCTCCAGTCCTAGTGGCGTTCCTGGCATCGTGGTTTCAATTACTGAATCAAACGCATCATTGTCAAAACTGGAAGCATGCATCGTATAGTAAGTTTCACCATATCCGGATTCTTCGCTTTCCGAGTCTAAAGCAGCTGCACTTGATCCTTTTTTCAAGCTGTCATGAGATCGGTCAAACGGTCTTTTTCCTCTACGGGATCTTGGAGTGGGCAGTTGTCGTCTAAGGGAGGACTTGCTTTGGGATCTTGATAAATTTTTAGGTGTCACTGGCCATCTAAATACATCATCGTCACCATCGTCGTTATCATCGTCGTCGTCCGACCCAAAATTCCCTCTGCGGGTGCCACCTCGTGGTGTTTGCGTGGATCGACACTTTCGTCTCTGTAGTGTAGATATATGGAGAAATGGCAGTTAGAAAAATGCATCAAACAATACTTTTTTTAAAACTAAAAATTTGATTAGCCTAGTATTAACAGACCACCACCCAGCATCATACACAACACACAAAATACAAAATTATAAACTAGCACACCTAAAAGCAAACTGCAAATTAAGTGTCTTGGAATCAAGTTATTATCATTACACTACGTTATTTTAAATATTATTAAAACTGTTCTAAAAAATATTAGTTCCTTGCAATGTTTTAAGTTTTTAAGTAAGTATTAAGTTACTTAACACAAGCAAAGAGTCAAAGCAGCATACCAAATACATGAACCAATATTATACATATGCTAGATTCTCAAGGTTGCTAACTTGCTTTGCATGAAGATAATTTGCTATAAATTACACTGTACATAGGATTAGAAGTAATATGTTTATTAGCTCTGATGCCCTTTTTAAAAAATTTCTGCGGACTTGAAAACTCATACCTGATAGAGTAGTAAGGATGAATTGAACAAGAACGAGTAGAAATTTTACAATCCCCCAAAATCTTGAATGGTTTCCAAAAGCAGAATGAAAGAATACAACTAATGTCAATAGTATGCAGAGTGTATATGGCAAGGGTATAGATAAGTTTTATACAGCGCTATACAAAGGATAGAAGAGGTAAACAAATGTGAGGAATTAAAACTTTATAGTCGTACACTACAGCCATATTGTAGTAGTACAAAGGATATTGATAAATCAATCACCCGGCCCATAATACACAGCCAGCCATGCACTGATATATATAGAAAGGGCAAACATATTGATTTTAATGTAAGCTGCTTCAACATGCTTCAACATGCTAGGTAACTGTATCGCGCCAATCAATTTTCGTGTTTAAAGTACACGATTTGTGAATCTTTTTAAATTTGTCTAACTGACAGTGAAGTGTATTATGAGTTAGTGCTGACACATGATCGATTACTGTTAGAATTGATGCTACACTGAACAGTTTGGCTACATTACAAGTGGTATATATATGCTAGACAAGAGAAAGAGAGAGAGAGAGAGAGAGGGAAAAAGGGTAGATACAACAAACCACCAGGCTATATAGTGTTAGATACAGGGGGAATACAGGGGGAAGACAGGATATGCACAGTGAATACAACATTCCAAAATAAAACAGAAGGCAAAAAAATTATAAAATGATTCACAGAGAGAGATCTAAGAGAGATACTTACAAAATCAACTTTTTTACAGTTGCATTAGTTTTCTAACTGCCAATTTCTCCAAGTATGACCTACACCACTAAAACAAGTCATATGTCACCCCGAAAAATTCCAGTCTTTAAAAGTTTTTAAAAACCAGGCGCAAGCAAAATCTCTGAGAGAGAGATTATCGGAATGTGTACAACTTCAACAATGTGCCATTAAAACAATCGAGTGAAACACTGATCCTCTCTTTGATTTTCATATTAACTTTCTTATGCGTTGTTTGAGGATAATAATGGCCCTCCATTTAAATTTACAAGTTCTAGCTTGTTGTTTAATGGCATGAGACCAATATTCCTTGTAACCGTATGGATACTAGTTATTATTGGAAGTGTGACAATGTAGAGCTTATTCAGCAGTTTTTCAATACTACAGATATGCAACCTTGGACTTCTTTAAAATTCCAGGTGCATATATTTTTTAAAAAATAATTATCATGCAATTCCCCTCATTTCACCACTTATGTACAGATTAATTACTGGTACAGGTATCAATAATTTGTTTATTTGTATACATAAGAAGATATAAGGCATATAATGAATGCAACGCTGCAAGTAAAGTATAATGTCCTAATGTGCATGGAAAAGAAAGTTACACATCAAATATCATTCCTTTTTTAAATACAAAATTACCATTGTATATGTGACAATTTCTATCTAGAGCCATTTGGTCAATAAAATTTCAACCATGGCACATAGAAAATTGTCTAATTATTTAATTATATTATCTATAGGCATGCAAAGCAAGTGGGCAAACTTGATGAACATCACTATAAAAAGATAGATATTCATTCAAATTTTCCGTTTTCCCATTTTCATTTATATTTATATATAAAGAACTAGTACTCAATCACCACAACTCAAGCTCAATACACACACAGTCAGACAGACAATGGATTACCTGGCCAATCATAAAAGGCCCTAAAGCCAAAATTGCCTACCTTAAGTTTAATGAGGCATGTGCTAAGTATGTATTACATACTTAAGTTAAATGTAAGATACTTACAGGTAATTTAATTTGGAAACATTTTTAAAATTAAATTTGTGAATCAACTCACTATTCATGAACTATAAAGCTTTGGAACTTGTATCGGGTTTTTCATAGGAATTAAACTAATACAGGCATACATTTCACATTCTTGTGAATTGATTTGAATACTGCAACAGTTCACAAAAGCAGAATAATATATAAAGACAATTAGTATTTTTTTTAAAGAGTGGAATTTAAAAGGAGATATTTAATCAAAAAGAGGAAATTGTTCACTGCAATTCTTACAACTGTATTCCTGGTAACTAATTAATTCTCAAGAAATTAATCCGACAGGACTTTTCAAATTTAAGGGAATGAAACCTTATCAAACATTCTTAAGATTTGTGAAATGGTTTGTTAAAATAAATGAAAATATGACATGCAGAAGTACAAGAAATTAGGCACATGTAAATGATGTGGCATATCTTCTCCAGTTTTAGGGGAGAGGACAGGGTGTTGATACAGTCAAACCTCAATATAACAAACTTCCAGATATCAGATTTGAGATATCAAGGGTAGAATACTTAAAGAATCAGTGATAGGGACTTCCAAAATGGTTTGACAAAGCCACACTATTTGAAATATCATTTTTCAAGATACCCAAGTTTTAAACTGTATTGAACCCTATATGCAGCATAAAGTTGAGTAGAAATTATTAATTTTATGCACTTCCTTGTTCTTTTTGTTTGATTTGTTTATCAATAAAATACAGTGTACATTGATTTCAACTCAAAGCCTGAAGAAAGTGTCTAAAATACAACTTTACTTTCATGGATAATAAAATTCTACAAAATAAAATTTCACATTATTTCCTTCATGTATATCCTCATGTATAAAGAGCTTTTTGCCCTATACCCTCTATGATTGGCCAGATTCTCCTGTTGTTATATATAAGTGAGTGAGAACTGACCTTCAGTTGGTTGACTTTATCTGTCATGCTGGCCTCAGCAGCCTCTATCTTCTCTAGTTCTTTGACGAAATCTTCCAAGTCATTGTCCATTGTATTCTGGGCATCTTGTAATTCCCGGCTCGTCTGCAGGGCTTGTTCTCTCTCTTCCAGTAAGTTCTCGATCTGGCCCAGGAGCTCGTCCCAGTCGTCCCGGACCGCCCGCACCACTGGATCCACCAACGATGGCTTGTGTTGAGTTAGATCCCGGTAGTTATTTACAAATTTCTCTATCTCTGGGCCCTTTGCTGTGACCTCTTCTCTGAGAGTCTGTGAAAAAATATAAAGGTTAGTCTAAAATGATTCAGAACCTTTTTCTGTGATGGTCAATGAAAAACTGCTGTAAAATCATAAATTTTCGTAAGTAAAATTTTTGAGTTCATGGAAATTTGATTTCATGGGTGAAGAAGTGCTGAATTGTTATATGAATGAAATTTTGCATTTCATGTCCGGCATGGATTTGTGGGTCTCTTCATACCACAAAATTGGTGTAAATTAACCCTCCCCTATGAAAATTAGTGATTTCATAGTACTTGTTTTTTTTTATTTTAAGTCTTTCAGTAATAACAATATTCTGCAGCAACAACCCACTTCTGCAGCAACAACCCACCTGTAGGTTTGCGATCTCTAGCTCCGCTGCCTCAGCGTGGAGTTTACTGGGTCTGTTCTCCAGGTCATGCAGTTCCTCCTGCTTACTGTGGAGCCAGTTCCTCAGGTCATTACGTGTACGATCAATGGTCTCCCACTGGTGGATTATGTCGCGGATGTCATTCATCCGTCTCTCAGTCTGCAATGTAATCATTCAGATTTCACAGTAAAAGTCAGTTATCAAAAACATTTCTTATAAGGAAATCTCAGTTACAAGGAAACTTATAAGGAAATCTCAGAGAAAAAGAAACTCTTATGAATCCCATAGGAGACTTTGCATTATGTTCCTTATACCAATTTATAGAACCATTCAAATTAGTAAAATTCAGTTATGAAGGACTTGCTTAAAAGGAAATCCAAGTTACAAGGAATATTAAAAGAAAATCTTACATGGTTACTATAAAATTTCAGATACATTTTTAACTGATGATTTGCATTCATTATGTTTCTTATGTTGAAATTCAATATTGATACAAGGAATCAAAAATCAAAGTAAAACTGATTTTTCCCACTTTTGACAAACTCTGTAAAGTCTTTACCTCTCCGATGGCGTCCTGTACGAGTTCTGTGACTGCCTCGGCTAACTGAGCCACGGAGTGTTCGGCCGGCTGGTCCGCCGTGTCCTGATTATCAGTACTTCCTCCCAGACTCTCACACTGGTGGGCTGCCATTACCTGTTCCTGCTTCATAGAAGTCAGTCTCTCCCACATACCCTAGAAAAAATACAAGAAAAACAAACATTCACCCATGTGCCAAAGAGCAAAGTTTTTTTATTTTCACAATATTAAGTAATTTAAACAGCTGAAAATAGGGCTGCAAATATTTCTTTGAAAAATTCTATTTTCGTTTAAGTAAACATTGATACATCCTACCCTGACAAAGAAAACAATAGAGAATAGATATGTTTAATTACATACCCTGACAGTTTCCAGTTTACTCTGTGCATCATGGAGATTGTCTGGGATACTTTTGTCTGTTTCTTTGACCCACTGTGGAAATTCTTCATTTAGAAATTGTTTATCTCTCTCCAGCAGGCCTTTGTATTGAAACCATTTCTGTAATACCTCATCCAGCCTTACCTAGAATCAAGGAAAAAGATGACAAAATTAGTACAGAACCAAGCAAGGTATAACAAGATGTCTTCAAGTCTTAAAAAAAACAATTAAGTATCAAGAGCATTGCAAGTTACATATACTGTTGACGTTCTTTTTTCCACGGGGTCATAATTCCGCGGAATCTCAATTTCTGTTTAATCCGTGGGTAGAAAATTATGCGGATTTTCTAGATTGTCACTATATGCCTTTCATTTATATCAAGTACGCTTGGACAAATTTCCACGGAAAATTTGTGACCGTGTACATAGGGTAAATTAATACCACACGGAAAAAAGTACTTCTACAGTATGCTTGTATTTTCTTTATCCATCTGGATGTTATGATCAATTTCCTTAAACTGCTGTGTTGAAAAGTTAAGTTTCATCCCCTTTTTTTCCTGGCTTTGATAGTAGATGACTTTTCCAAAGAACTCTAAATCCTGATTAAAATATACATTTTCAACATGCCTTCATGGACAAAATTTGACAGAATGGCCTTTTAAATTGACAATTCCAAAAAAAAAGAACATTAGTCTTACATTCAGACTCTTTCATCACAGTGAGTTGTCTCTCTTGTCAGAGGGTTTGATGAACCTTAAAATGTCCAGAAGTAGAGAAGAATTTCAGGGTACTATTCAATTTCAATCTGTCCAACTCTCCCTGGAGTCATGACTTCCATGATTTCTGTCTCTAGCTTACTGTTCATTACAAACAAGCAAAACTTTGGGAGCTTGATTCCAAGAAAGAATGCATTTCTAGTACATGGTTAAATACATGAACCCTGCACCCCAATGTCATAAAATTTCATCATGTTCTTAAGAGCTAAATGGCTAATGTATATTCATGAAAAGAATTTGTAGTAAGTATTCAAAGTGAAGAACATTTTTAAAAATAGAGATACTGTGAGCAATGAGCTCACAAAATGATACCCCCCACCTCCTATATGAATGTAATGGCAGTGTCCATGTTTTGCTATGGGAAACCCAAAATATGTGTCAAAAAGTAAAATAGGAGGTGCACAATGGCAATATGTAATAAAGATTCTGTGAAAGTCAACATTACAAATTTCATTCTGTGGTATGAGAGTTGTGGATAAGAGATGGGTACCCCAAAGCATAACAAACGGATGGACAGCTATACAGACAGACCTCCCGATTACTATATAGCCTCCTGGTTTTCAAGCCGGGGGGGGGGGGGTATAATTACATTAGATTTGCTGCTTTTTGGTCCATTTGGGTATATGCAGCAGTAGATGCATCAGAATATTCAAACTAAGAATGACAGAGAAATCTTTTCATAAATTTCAATATTGCCACTCATATTGCGTAACAAACCAAAGAAAAATGTTGAAAACCTCATAAACTTGGTTTAATCAATACCATATTGCAGATTTAATCTCCAAAAATCTCAAGCACTGTCATTTGTCTTCTTTAAATATTTATGAAAATAAGTGAATTTCACCTGAGGTTTGTAATCTATTTGTAATAGCAGTATTGAATTGAGCACTACAATTTGCAATAATAATACAGCTTGGCTGTTTTGCAAAAATCTAGATAAGATCATTCGTAGATAAAACATTGGATGTCATTGGAAACCATGTTAGGTGACAATCTGATAGTGATGAACTGCATATCCCTATTTAATTTTTTAACGCTGAACATATATATCTATTGATCTCAAATGAAGGATTTCCACTTTTTTGAAAATAAATATGAATCTTCATTGCTTGTCAAACTTCCCCATGTACAGCTGTATAGTCTTGTGAAATGGCAAGTGAATAAATGCCATGAAACAGACCAGTATTTGAACCCAGGGCCACCTGAACTCTGTCAGTCACTCTACCGTCTGAACTTTTTGGCCATAAAGCTGCCTACTCTCCATATTCCTCTCCCCATTAAATGGCTTTACCCTATAAAGCACCACTCCAGACTCCTCCCTACCTTCACTTGTTTCTTCCACTGCATAGCTCAGCAAAAATTGTAATAAGTAGGAATAAATTATGACTGACCAAACCAGGATTCAGATTTGTAACTTTGGACAGATTTTATGAATGAACTATTGTATCTCACCATTGGCAGACAATCCTCCCTCAAGAGGGGATTTTCCTGTTTATATTTTGAAGTAAAATTAACTCTATTTTTGGGAATACATCTGTCCTACACTATACAAGGACGCTTACATATCTTATAGATAAACTGAATTCTTATTCTAAAAATTTCAGCAAATTTTTATTAATCTCTATCCAAAGAATCTCTGCAAAATACACTTAATTGATTCTACAAACCACGAGGCAAACTTAGTAATTGTAAATCCCATTCTCTAATAGATTACTTATTAATTACCTAAGTATATTTCTTATTAAAAATTAATCCTTTCATGACAAAGGTCAAGATAACAAGAAATCTGTGAGCCAATGCTCACTAGTAATACCCCCGCTCTGATGTAAATAAGCACTATCATGTTAATATACACAAGTTCAATTACAGGCAGATGCACAGGAAAATATGAAGTTGACATCAGATTCTTATCAAAATTAATCCCACCATATGGCATGCCTCAACAAAGAGTGTAATAAAATTTCAAGCATCCGCTATGAATAGCTAATTAAAAAACTGCGACGAAGATTTGTTATGTATGAAATGGACAGACGCACAGACAAACAGGAAGTTGATATCCGATTTGAACAAAAATGTATCCCAACATATGGAATACCTTAGAAAAGATTGTGTGAAAATTTCAAGAATCTACAATGAGTAGTTGCAGAGAAAACTGCGACGAAAATTTGTTATGTATGAAATGGACAGACGCGCAGACAAACAGGAAGTTGACATCCGATTTGAGCGAAAATGTATCCCACCATATGGCATGCCTCAGAGAAGATTGTGTTAAAATTTCAAAAATTAGTTGCTGATCCAAAAATTTGTTACAGACACACAGACACACAAGGGTAAAACAGTACACCCCCCTCTCCTTTGGAGCGGGGGTATAATGAACAGCAATCAATCTCATAAAACCTACAAACAATACAAATATGTGAACAGGACAGCAAAACACACAACACCTGGAAATTCAAGAGCTGGGCTCAGGTGCCTAGGAAGAGTAAGCATCCCCTGTTGATTGTTCACACTTGTTGCAAGTCCTATCTACTGATTGATTGATTGTATATTGCTTTACGTCCCTCTTGAGAATTTTTCACTCATATGGAGACGCCATCACTTGCCGATGGAGAGTTGCAAATTTTGTCCTATACTTGGCACTCAGGGCCATTGAGCAGGGAGGGATCTTTTTCGTGCTAGCACCTACAGCGACACAGGACCTCAGTTTATACAGTCTCATCCGAAGGACCGGTCTCCAAATCCCACATTGGGATTGGAACTCGTGACGTACTGATCATGTAGAAGGAGTAATGTAGGGATCATTTAGAAGGAATAAGCCATAGACAGATTTTTTTTAAACAATCAATGGCCTTACAATTGGAAAAAAATGCATTTATATCAGTCAAAATCCAATGATAGGTTGTATTTGCAAACAAGGTCATTATAATGACAATAGAATTTATGAAATGCTGACATTGAATGAGGTTGTTGAAATCCCTGTAAAATCAACTTATCTGACCGTAGTGTGTCTCAGTTGGTAAAGTGAATGTACTACAAGCATGCTCTTGGGTATCAAATAAGCAGATGATTGTGGAATATTACATGTAATACAGTTTCTACAATAGCAAATTAGCTGTTTTAAGATTAATCTCTTGTTTTAGATTCTTTATCACTCAAACAACATGCTAACCCCCACGTTTTTTTTTTATTTTTGCTGTAGAAAGGTAGAAAAAGTGCCACTTTTTAGGTTTATGACTGTCTACACTATGATTTTTGACCCCATGACCTTGACTTTAAAGTTTGACCTACTTAAAAAAAATTAGACTTAAGATTGGCCAAAATTTTTGAATGAGAAGAGATAGGGCTCTCATATTAAACATGCGTATTATCTGTGACAAGACCTTTTTAAATACATTATGATTTTTGACCTCGTGACCTTGAAGTTTGACGTAATTTTCAAAAACTTTAACCTTGCTCAAGACTTTTGAATGAGAGGACATAGAGCTTTCATATCAAACCTGTGTATTGCTTGTGACAGGACCTTTCTAAATATACTATGATTTTATTTTGGGTCTTTGTGTCCTTGTCCTTGAAGTTTGACCTTATTTTCAAAAATTTTAATTTTTCCTTATAACTTTTGATCGAGAAGAGACAGGGCTTTCATATTTGACATGTGCATAATCTGTGACATGATTTGTGCTATGATTTCTGACCCCTTGACCTTCAGGATTGACCTAATTCTTAAAAAAATCAACTTAGGTGATAACTATAAAGGGCTTTGGCACAACATGCCATAAAAAATGACCACAATTCTTTGAATTTGCTTGTTCTAATAAGGGGGACAAGGACTTTTCAATTTGAACAAATCTGAAATTCTTAATCCCCATCACTTACAAACAGATGTTGTAAGTAAAGTTTGGCACAGCAGCTCTTGGGAAGATGTTAAAAGTCAATACTTGACAAAGAACAGGCACCTGGCAAACAAACAGACATCAAACTTCAATCCAAAAAGCTCACTTGAATCCATGGATGAGAATATATCTTTTAAATTTGGAGATCAAGCTTAAAAGCTCATTCAAATTCAATATATTAGCCATATAATACATACAAAAGTAGAATAAAGAGAAAAATGAAGTCATTCATAAAATTAATTTATTTGGTAAAATATGATGTAACATTGCATATCAATGTCAAGTGATTTAGACTATCATAAATAAAAAATATTATATATTAAAAAAAATTAAAATGTATTCCACATAACAGGAATATCATTCTCTGGCAAAGCATCACAGCATACATCATATGTGTATAACATCACAGAATAATAAAACAAAAACAGAGAAATGCAGCATACAATACTTGATTCATGCTTCTAGACTTAGCAGCATGCATCTATACTTCACATGCTTCTGCTCAACCATAAGAATGCTCATATAAGTTAAGAAAGTTTTAATAATTATGAGTTTAGTTAAATATAATAAATATATCACATGCACTGCAGTTCACAGAAGGTCCATCTTTGGCATACTGTTTTGTGTTGATTTCTGATTGTCATTATAGAAGTCAATGTCGTAAAACTTCTAGCTCTTTCACACAAATTGTTAAAATGTTCATTGTACACTAAATTTAGCATTTTTAAGTGTTAAAAAGAATATTATAAAAGTAACTCCAAGTATAAGCAGTTTTTGTTAACCCTATGTGTTAGGTGTTAGCATCAATTTTATAAGTTTATTAAAGAAGGGGTACTTGTTGGAAAGTCAAACTATCCAATTCATAAATTGCTACTTGATCACTTGGACAACAATGAAAGATTTTCAGTTTTATTTTTTTTTTAAGATAAACTGAAATACTTTATGGTAATGTCAATTCTTTAAGATTTTTTCCCTGATGAATAATGATATATAGCTGCATTATGATGTAATACTGAACTTGGATTTCAGATTGAGTAACTAGCCAATCCATAGGAAAGGTAACCAGGTATGCTATTCTGAAGGATGTTCGACACCCCCCTCCCATTTTTTTTTTTTTTTGATTTTTGAAAAGCTTTCAGAAAATATTAGCAATATATAAGTACACACACAACTACTCTTAATCATATTGTCAGAGAAAAAGGGTAAATTGTCTGAAAAGCAGTGTTAGAGCAAAAAAGAATACTCTCAAATAAATTAAACTAGTCAACAATTGGACGGATTCAAACAAATAAATACTGACATTTATATATAAAGGTAATCTTTTCATGGAAGGACGGATAATTGAAATAAAAACTATATATCAAAAATAACTATATAGTTTATAGTTGAATAATTCTCGTCATCTTAGTTAATAAAATTATAAGCACCAATGTATACATGTATATATGGATGAAAATAAATCAAACGATAGCCAACAATAAATATAATAATAAATATAAATCACACGGTATACATGCATTTTAACATGTGATTACATCATTTGAAAAAAATGTCATGCAAGCCAAATATAAAACCAATGTCTGCATTAAGTCTGGTGTAAACAATTGTATCACTAGTTACTTTTTTTAAAAACTGGACATGACCAGCAGAAAAAACGTAATGTAAAGTCACTACATGATATTTACACAACTGAACAACTAGAGTCTATAGTAGCACATAAGATTATATATTTTATAAGCATCTGTTCTGGTTTTTGGGCTCCTCGCGGTGTAAGACTTCAGAGTTTAGTACCAATAGAGATCTATGTGATCTAACACCACCTGTCAAGAGCCAAGAAAAAATTCACACTTTTAAAAAAAAATCCAGGTGAATATTAAATTATATCTACTCTGGAACATTATTTTATATTGACTTCATCAGAATTTTTTTTTTAATGTTGAAAGTATTCTGCAATATATATATAAAATCTAATCAAGCAACCAATGGCACCAGAAGTCAGAAGTATATATATAGAAAACAGTGCAGAACATTAGTTGATATAATCTACAGAGAAATCTACATAAAAATAAAGTACTACAGTAGGATGGTCAAAAAGCCAGCAACACTTGACATAGACTCACAGTTATCAAAAATTCATTCCAAGATAATACAAACCTAAATTTTAAATTAACAATATACTGTGGTTTTCATTCATGTGTGTAAACATCATTTTTCAAGGAATTCACAATTCAAAAAAATTAATTCACTATTTCAAAAAAAAATCATGGGTAAGGCCCCTTACAAAAAATATGTAATAATTCTTACTTCAAATATTAAATTTTTTGGATTGACTCCACAATGGAATCAAAGAAAATGGATGTTAAACAAATGAGCAAACCACCGTAAATAAAATTTAATAGCACTTTCAATATTCCAAAGTCCTTCACATCTTCAGATTTCAATAATCAGAACTTTAAGCATAGCTATGTCAAGTGTATACAGACAAGTTTGAAGGAGAATATACATGGGAGAGATATATATACTGGTAGATATAATATAAACATGCAAAAGTGTTCAGTCTTGTGTAAATACAGCAGCAAGGCTTTACATTCCAAAGTATTAAACTACCGGATTTCTAAAAATTTCTCCACTCTCTCACAAATTTTACCATTTACAAGAATACTTAGAAACTGCCGACTTAATGCAGACACGTATATTGCATGAAGACATGACTCAGTATTGTAGAGGCAAATCTGGTAGACTAAGGATAGTTATATATAGTACTACGTGTACATGGGAGTTTTTTTTAGTTTGGGTTAACTTTTTGACCATCTTGCTGCAGAACCCAATGTCCCCTCTTATTTTTTAAGTCTTCGAGAGATTTTATTGCATACACCAAAGGTATAACCAAATCACAACGCTACAAACTACACCACATGTTCCGCGAGTGGTTAAAACACGTGCTCTGATTAAAATTAAAACCACAGTCAACATAAAGATGTGTTCTGCTACCAATTATAAATCAGTGTACAGAGGTGTTTTTATACCTACCATTAGTACAACCAAGTACCCAATAAAAACAGGCCCATAGGCTACACATGCTCACCTGATCACACTTACTAAGTAAATTATTAAATATTAAGGCAGATAGTCATTTTCATATGGATCATATTTAATCATTGACCATAAGACCAAGATCCAAACTCGGATTAATCTATTGACCTTTTTCTCTCCTACTAAGAAAATAATATGATTTAAAAATTTCTCTTTTCCAAGACTACTATTTTTTTAATAAAATTCTGAATGATCAACTACCAAGTCTTTTTATGGACAATTTGTGTTTTTTTGTTTTGGTGGGCAAAGTAGATATCTATTTTAAGATTTTGCCATATATTTATAAACATTAATGGACATATACCAGTGTGTATTAGATAGACATCAGACAAACTTTGATGAATAAAAAAATCCTCCCAAGTAAGCAAAAAACTTCTACTATCACCTTCCATAATTCTTAAGAGATAACTAAAATGATTAAAATAATATTTACCCGAATTTGTTCCGCAGTTGACTGTAAATTAAGATAGCTCTCTTCTAAGTTTTGTAGTTGGGACTGTATTTGCTGAGCGAGTTTCGGGACTCTGATATTTTCATCGACTAAATGACGCCCTCTCTTGTTCACATTATCCAGTGTCCTACGATAGTCTTCTATATCTGCTATCAGAGCCTGCATTGAGAAAATTATCAAAATTTTATATCACAATGTATACTCAGAAATGTAAAATCATGGTCAAGCTCACTCATACAGAATTTTGCTTGAAGACTTTAATGATTTTTTGAAGGAAATTGAATTCATGATTAAATGTGCAAAATTTCACAAAACTTACAAGCAAGGCAACTTACAGAAATGGCCTTTTTACTTGAAAATTTTACAATTAAAAAATTATAAAATTTTATCCTGATGAGAGCTATCTCTCTTATCAGAGGGTCAATGAACCTTAACCTCTCTTGAAAAATGAGTATATTTTACCCTATGCTTGTCAATTTGTCTTTGAGTGAGTTCCATGGAGCTGACATTCAGTGAGTTGTGGGACATGAGTTTGAAGGAAGTCTGAAGCAGCCATTTTTCACTCTCTTGCTGAGATTCATGAAAATCCAAATGATCGTGATAGGACCTCTCCAGGTTGGCCACTATATCCTGCAATTTTAAATATAATTTTTTAAAGAAGCATTTACATTTATTCTTCGATAAGCATAATTTTCGAGAGTTAATAAGTAATGTACTTGTAACATTCAATATAAATCTTACATTTTAATCTAGAAGGCTCAATTTAGGTACCATTAGTTAATTTTGTGTATAATAATATTAATATCTTTCTTTTAATTGAAAATAAAAATGAACATTGTGCAGTTGATAGCAACACATTCAAAGTTAACTTACTCTTGTGTTTCTTGACTAACCAAAAAGTCAAATATGTGTGGATAGAAGGTGCCTTGTCATATCGTTTTTGGACATCTTACATTTTAATCTAAAAAAGTTCAAATTAGGTACATTTAGTTAATTATATGTGTAATAATATAATTTTTTTAGTGAACCAGTTGCCAAATTCATAAACTTACTCTCGGGTTTTCACTTGGACATCTGCTAGGCTCGGAACCTCTGAGGTTGGCCACTCTCTCGGCCAATTCGTTGACTAGACGATGATGATTTTCAACATCACTCAGAACCAGGCGGTATTTATCTAGCTGCGTTTTCTTTTCCACCAACTGAGCCTTGGGCTCTGGTTCCACATAGAGTGTATTTTCCATGTCTGCTAGCCATTTCACCAGACTGCCGTAATATTCCTCATAATCATTCCATCGGTCCTGAACTCCCTCCAACATGGAGCTACATTCAGATATGGCCATGTTGAGTTTCTCCCACTCGTTTGTCAATTCAGTCACCTGCTGTTCTATTAAACGTTTTCCCTCTGAGGACGTATTTGGCAAGATTTTTTCTGCTAAGTCGCACACCAGGTTGACTTTTTGTAATCCCTCATCCATGCTGGCAGTGATATCCTAAAACAAACAGTAAAATTTTTCTATTAAAATAGTCACATTAATATACCAACGCCCACATCCTCATTTTTTTTCCTTAAAAGGTGAAGAATCATTGGAAAAGATATTACAATTTCAACAATTTTCTATGAACATCCAATTTTTGTTGCCTTTGTGATCTGTAGCCAGATCATAAAATTAATTGATTAAGGAAATGCAGAATTTATACCGGTATGTCTATGAATTTACCAAACAATGAAATTTATTCTTGTCCAAAATTTACACACAAATTTGATCCCAACAAACATTAATGATGCCACAATAATTCAGTGACGATCAAATCTTCATAAATTACAAAAATTCAGGCAAAAAAACTTACTTTGATGTCTTCCATGCGTTCCTGTATGTTATGCCAGTCGCCACACGTGTCATTGCATTCAACAACTCGTTCATCCATGTCAGCCAACCAGTGGGCGGCAGCATCAAAGGCATTGTTGTACATCTTGTGGTCTCTGGCATTCTCTGACAGCTTCTGAATCAAAGTCTGAAAACAAAGACATTCAACCAATGAAAGAAACCCTGCAAGGTAAGATTTAGGTAGCTCAAATACTTATACCTATAATGAAAGCTTACAAATATTAAGAACATCTTTACCTTTGTCTGAGATACCAGTCCTTGGTATTTGGCAGACAGCTGCATCATATTGTTTGTGACTCGTGGATCAGTGCTTCTATGACACACAGCGTCGCTGCGCTCTTTGACATTTTCAAGGTTCGCCTTTTTCTTTAGAATTTCATCAAAAAGGTCCTAAAAAATAGAGAATTCATGAAATATCTTGCTTTTGTACACAATTTTGTCATAGTGCTGCAAATAACATGAATACTGCTCTACTACAAATTAATCCTTTAATGATAGCACTGTTTTCATGAATTATATTAATTTTGAGTTATGTCTATTCAATAAATACTGTATGTCTTAACAGTCCCAGATCAAACCCAAGAGAAGTCAAATGACAGTTAAAATTACATTTACCCTAACAGAGTAAACTGATTTTGGCTCAAAATTTAATAATATTAAACAGTCTTACCTCTCCTTCCAGTAACTGTTGCTGTTTGCGCTGCTCGTCAGGCTTGTTTTCCATGAGGCCCTTAATGCGTCCCTCCATTTTGTCGATCCATTGTAGAAATCTTTGGTATTCCTCATCCAGATCGTCCCAGTTCCCGATGCAGGACTCCAGATTTCCCTCCATTTCATTCACAGAGGAGGCGAAGGTGTTCCAGTCCTCTTTCAGGTTCTGAATCTCCTTCATGATGGCCTCCTGACCTCTAGGGGCTGTAGAGGTCATGACCCTTTCACCTTGCTGAGTGGCATTGTTTACCATGTCTTGTCCTTGTCTCATTTCTCCTTTGAAGTCCTACAAAACAGATTTTGTCAAAACAATGTTCAACTACATGTACATGTACATACAAATAATCTATAAATAAGTACCAGTGGTTATAAATTCAGTCATTCTTTATGAATGCATCATTCAGACTAGAAGTTAATCCCCCCTCCTTTTTCAGCTTTTGGAATCATTCAAATATAATCTGCAGGGGGAGACACTAATTAATAATTTTTTTTTTGATGTATTTTTTTCATTTAGGAGGAAAATGGAAAGAGGTCTAAGCATTTTTACTTAAGTTGTACATGTAAAGTATGTTTTCACCTCATAATCAGTAAATTAAACTAATGAAAGATAATGAATTCATAATTATGCTAACCTTGAGTTGCTGTAATCTGTCCTGTAAAATCTTCTTATCTCCTGAGTAATCACTAAGTCTTTGTAGTCTGTGTCTATTATTAGCTAGCCAGTCCAGGCAAGCTATGTAGGCCCTTCTGTACTCCTCGTGTCCTTGAACTTGTTCATCGAATCGCTCGACCATCTCTCTGGCCTGAGCACCTAGTCTTGCGTAACGAGACTTCAGATCTGATACTAAGCCGCGAGGTCTGGGGTCTTTTAATTGGTCGGACTTGTCTTCTAACTTGTCCAGAGCATCTTGATGAGCCAAGATGTCACTTTGAATGGCCTACAATTTAATTAATAATTAATCAATTTCTTTGTAATTTTTAACAAATTGCTGAGGACAAAAACTTGTGTTGTCTTTTTCATTACAACAAAATCAGTAGTGATTCCACGAAATGATTCTGTTTTTATTTAACAACTTACCTTATATTTTTCCAAGCTAGATCTTTTCTCTGGCAGGTCAACTCGTAGCTCGGGATCCATCTTCAATTTCTTTTCCACTTCCGATAACCAAGTTAGGAACTGTTCATGAGAACGGTCAAAGTCTCCCCACTGAGAGAGTGCCGACTCCAGATTCCGCTTTCCTTGTGACACATCAGTCAGTAGATTCTCATACTCTGACTTGGCAGTCTCAGTTTCTTGCCTAATTATCTGACAACCTCGCTGACTAGTGTTGGGTAAAGTTCTCTCTGAACTCTCCAGTAGACTGCGAAGATGAACATGACCCTGGTCCAAAGCTGCCTGTAGATCCTGAAACATTACAGAGAATTGGTTTTTATTAAAACAAATATCTCGATGGTATAAATAGTACAAAACATACATCCCAAGAAAATTTTTAATATCATTAGATGATTTCACTGACCATAATTTTGCCCAGTTTGCCTCCGACATCGTCCTTGGTTCCAGACAGGTCATGCACATTTTTCAATGCCTGTTTTGTCTCAGTGAGCCATGCCTGGAAGTCTGTGTAGTTCTGGTTGTAGTTCAAGTGATTTTCATAGAAAATCTCCAAATTCTTCACAATGTCCTTAAAAATAAAGAATTCAATTTGTTAACAAATCTGTAACAGATGTAAAGAATATTGAATAATTTAAGCAGATTTTTTTTTGGCAATATGATTCTTCAAAAGAATTGACTGATGCCCCCCCCCCCCCTCCATTTTTTTGATATATAGGTATGAAAATAGTTTTTATTGAGTCTTAAGTAAAAAATCAAATTATTCTAACCTTTGACATGCTAATAACACTGTGGTATCTGGTTGTTAATTGGGTAATAGCGTGAGATGTTTTAGCGTCAGCATTGGTTTGCAGCAGAGCTTGGGCTCTCTCATTGACCCGATCCAATGAACTCTGATGAGAGAGAACCTCCTCCATATAATTCTGTAATTAAAAATAATTCATACTTAGTTATCAAGTAAAATGAAAACAATAGGCTCATGGGCCTGAGTCTGAGTGTTCATGAGCCTTAGCTGAATGCTCACCTGAGTTGAACTGCCCTTACTGATAAAAGAGTTATTTTCCATTTTATACTAACCTGATACTGTTCCCAGTGTTTTTTCTTCTCCTCTAGGTTATTCTTCAGATCCAGATCCGATCTGAGGAACGTCTCGGTCTCCTTGAGCCAGCTATTGAACTGATTATAACTGTCTTCAAACTCGTTCCAGCGAGTGAGACACCTGTCGAGATCTTCCTGAGCCTCTGTGAGCATTGCTCGATACTCGTCAAAGTCCCTCTTCATGACGCCCAGTTCCATGCGTATCTTGGTCTGGCCTGAGGGGGAGGTGGTGGAGAGAGTATTCTCCCCTGCCTTTGTGGCATCATTCAGTCTCTGGGTGCCTTCTCCCATATCTGCTTCCAGAGTCTGTGAATTAAATATAAACAGGGTGTTTACTACATGAAACATTCTTGTTCTTGCCTCCCTTTACAATATTGTTAATTTTGGCTTATTCTTTTCTCAGAGTCAGGTTCTCTTATGAAGTTTGATGACTATAAAGCAAAATTCTTAAGCAAATGAATAAATAAAATTTGATGTAGGTGTGTCAGAAACCTGCTGAATGACTATTCACAGCATCTGCCTCAAGCAGCCTTGTTGATTGTTAGTTTAAGTGTGCTGTTCAATCAAGTGATAAATTAGGTTCAGATCAAGCTATCTAAGGGACATTGCAAAACACTGGGACAAGAACACTCACTGGACTTTCGTTTGTCATGTTTTTACTGGATTACAGACACACACACAAACAAAATGATTTTTCTTTCAGATGTTGGTTCTTTTGACGAAAAATCTACACCAGTGTTGCATAGGTTAAGATATGTGTGCCCAAGAAGGAAGCTGGACATGGCCTTTCATTAATTTGACCAGTCATTCTTTCAATCATATTGTTATAGTTAATGGAAAGTGTGAAGGGTTTCAGGGAAGTGAAGGAAAACTATGAAATTTTCATAGTAAAAGACAACCAGTCTCCTGCCTTTGACAAGACAACTTTGTAACTTAAACTGGAGTCTCTGTCTTTTGTGAAAACTAAAACCGGGCAAAACTCAAACAAATCAACCCTCACCTTTGACCTTCTGGACATCTATAAATTACAGGGTTTGACAAATACAAGGCTCAGATTAATTTAACTGATTGTCACTGTTAGACACATTATTCTGATAAATGATTATACATTATGAAGTAATAAACTGGAAAAATTAAAGTACCTTTGCTCGCTCAATTTTGGTCATTATAGTTGATTTCTCTCCAAATGTGTCGGAACATGTTGCCAGTTTTTCACGTGCAGCTCTCAGCCAATGAACAAAGCTGTTACAAGAGTCGTGGTAAGCCTGATGCTGGGCAACACAGCGTTCTGATTTTGACAACATATCCTACAATGCAAAAAAAAAAAAAAATGTAAAGCGAAATTCCAAGCACAAAATTGCTTCCGAAGTCTCTCAGACTTTTTAAGTAACACTGACCATGGCTTGATCTTTGATGGCCTGGTATTTTGACAGAATCTGTGATGTGTCTGTGGTAGCTTTGCTGATGGGATTCTTGGAGGCCAAGTCTTCTGCTTTAGCTCTGCCTGACTCTATCATGGGCTCATAAGACACAACATCTTGGTAGATACCCTGCAAAAAATTTATTCTGATAAATAAACCAGTTTCTCTTTATGGAAAATAAAATAATCATATGAACTGAGTGACACATTTCAAATGACTAAATCAGTGGTACATGAATTATTCATGATGTTACTGTAATCAAATATTCACTTCATCAACCATAAAAACATTTTATAAAATGTTGGGTTCAAAGAGGATCTGGTAAAGTGAATCTTTAGTCAGTTATGACAGTCTAATCACCTTAAGTCTCTGTAATTCAGACTTTTTCTCTCCCAGGTCAGCCTTGGGCTCAGTCTCCCTCAGCCTTTTCTCCATGTCTCGGAGCCATTTCTGGATCTTCTCGTAGCTGTCACTGTAGTCGGACCACTGCAGCAGACATGACTCTAACATGACCTTGGTGTCCATGACCTCCGAGATCATGCTGTCCCACTCCTGCTGGAGTTGCTGCAGCTCTTTACGGATCATTTCACGCCCCTCCATCGACGTGTTGTTCATGGTCTTCTCTCCCCAGGTATTAGCTGTGTGGATCTGGAGCTGCCCCTCTTCTTTGACCACAACAAATTCCTGGGACAGATTATTAAGATTATTTGTAAAGTTTTCAAAATGACACAGACTCAGCATTTACATGTATATGACAATTCAAGCTTACTATGAAGTAACCTTAATGTGTAATTTGAAGATGCAGCATTAACTTTTTGAAAGTACTTCTGATATCATTTTCAGGAATGTTTATCAAATGGTGGAATGATTATCATGTTTTGGAACTACTATCAATTTCAAATTCCGATCAGAGTTAATCAAAAATTATATTTAGACTTTCATTCTGATACTGCAAGTATCCTAAAATAATTTTATACCTGTAGCTTTTCTAGCTGTGCCTGTATTTTGTATCTGTCACCAGTAGTATCAGCACAGACAGACAGACGGTCCTTATTGGTCTGTAACCATCGGGCAGCATCACTGTATGCTTCTGCATACTGCTGGTGATCCATCGCATGCTGTTCATAACGCTTCAGCAAGTCCTGAATTAAGAGAACAATTTTTTTTGCATAGAAATACAGGTAACATCTAGAAAGTCCAAATTTGACAATTACAAATATCTCCTTGCACAGGTGAACAATAATAATATGCAATGCATTACAATAACGAAAATATACAAACCTTGGAGGAGGCTATTAAGCTGGTGTATCTGGAGCTGAGTTGAGTCAGCTGTGAGGTGACTCGGTTATCTGTGGTGGACTGTAGCAGAGTCTGAGCGCGCTCAGCCAGAGAATCAAAGGCTTCCTGTTTACTGAGGATCTCCTCTTGTATAGCCTGTAACAAAGTCATAGAGATCAACAACAAAGTAATAGAGATCAATAACATACATGTAGTAAAAGAGATCTGTAAACTAAGAGAACAACAACAAAGAAATAGAGATTGAAAACAAACAGATCAAAAACAGAGATCAGCAAATAAAAGAGAGCAACAATAAAGAAATGGAGATCAACAGGAAAGTGACACACAGATCAAGATCAAGGTACATGTAATACAAATCAAGAACAAAATAGCACAAGTTGGCTTTTGCAATAAACATATCAATGACCTCATAAATGTACAGAAAAAGATAATTATATTTTCCTTACGTTCTGTTTCCCAAACTGGATATTCTTCTCCTCTAGTGAGGCTTTCAGCTCAGACTCGGCCTTCATCCTGTTTTCTGTGTTCTTCATCCACTGAATGAGTTCTTCATACTCATCCTCATATCTCAGCCACTCCGCCAGTAACTTCTCTGTAAACATTTAATAATTAACATCAATAAATGTTGTAAGAAAAAGGGCTTCAGGTGAGCTCAAAACTCCTGAATACTAAGCTTGTGACTCGGGTGAGCTAAAAACTCCTAATAAATGAAGGATGAGAGAAATGATTGAACACAAATCTGTATTCATGAGATAATAATACCTAGTGTGTCTTGTAGATCATCACAGTCCTGCGTAAATCCATCAAACTCTGTTGTAAGCATACTGAGCTCTTCTCGTATCAGGTCCTGTCCTTGTTGAGAGGTTTCTGGTAAAACCAAGTCACTCTTTGCCAAAGTCTGTTCCAGTTTCTCTTTTCCAGAGTCCATGTTTGCAAATACATCCTAAAATAGGAATACAAAAAATTCAATTTCAATAGCACACAGTGGAAAACTCAAAAAGAATCCTTGAACTATTTTCACAAACTTTTTGGATGTGAAATACACAATATATCCACCAAACAACAACTCTGTACAAATCAATACTGGTCCATTCTGCAACGATATACCTGTAGTTTGTGAAGTTGTGCTTCGACCACAGTTCGATCCCCTCTGACGTCACTACAAACATTGAGACGATCCACCATGGAGCTCAGCCAGTCACTAGATTCCATGAACGAGTCGCGGTACACCTGGTGGTCTTTGACATTCTTCTCACATCTGCTCATTAACTTCTGTAAAAACAAAGGGAAATTACGCATTACTTAAAGAAAGTTTTAATATTATTCACCACAAAAGTCATATTTTATACTATACACCTTTTCAATTTGCCATAGTTTAACAATTTACCTTGACATTGTCTAGAAGTTTTTCGTATCTGAAGACCAGCTGTTTGATTTGATTTCCAAGGTTGAGGTCTTTACTGGTAGCCTTCAGGTTCTCTGCCTTGTCATTGAGGTTATCTATGGTGCTCTGCTGACTTGCAATGTTCAACTGCTGCACCTGTATGAAGTGTCATACATAATCGGTTTTGATATAAGACATGGAACTCATGCTCATCAATAAACAAATAACAGGGGCTGGTTTTACACAGATTTACATGAATAACTTTAACCTTAACTGATGTAGTAAGCATGGGAAATGACCTATGGGAAATGATCTTGGTCAGACACATACCTTGACCCTCTCTAGCTGTAACTTTTTCTCCTGTAATGTATTCTGTAGCTGGTTCTCTGCCTCTAGCTGGTCCTCCAGGTCTCTCAGCCAGCGACTCAGCTGCTCGATGCTGTCATCGTAGACGGTCCACTGAGTGAGCGTGCTGTCCAGTTTACTCTTCAGGTCGTTAATGTCCGCGGACAGACTGTCGTATTCGGACTGTAGGACCTGCATCTCGCGGCGCATGGTGTCCCGGCCTGCCACTGACGTGTTGGGTAATACAATTTGGAGGTTGTCCAGGGAGATTTGGAGCATGTGTAATCCTTCTTCTTTGTCAGAGACAAGTTCCTGTAAAAAAAAAGATTTTTTTCATAATAAAATAGTTCAATCTTCTTTGAGACATAATCCCATCCAGAGAAGAATTATTATCAAATCATTAAACATGAATATTCTACCCCAATTTTTAAACTAAATTTATAAAAAATGAAAAATAAAAGTAATTTTTACTATTTTATTATCAAAATGTTTAAATAAGGCATTGTGAAAATAAATTCTATTGACTTATTCTAAGTTTAACTGGTTTTAAATGTTTAATCTGATTAATTAATCAAAATTCTGTACCTTGTTTACTTTCACATTAAGAAGTGTATATACAGTGCAATTTGCTTATCATCATCATTCCAGTTTAATATATGTATGTACAAGGCTGGTTATAATCAAATACATTTGAAACAAAAATAATTTCATTTTAAATTCCAACCAAACTGTTACTATAAAAAGGTGTAAGTACTACTGTATATTTATATAGAGTTATTTTCGCCCCGTGTTATTTTCGCCCTTTCACACTTGCAATCAATTTTGCCCCTTTTAAATTCGCTCAGTCATATTTTTGTTTTAGAAATTACTAGAAAACTGACCAGTCAGCAAGGGCTCCGCCATTGGGTAGAATTAAAAGGGTGCAGCTTACGGAATGATTAAAAAATGTACGAAGAATAAGCAACAGCAACTGTATTCTTAAAACTGTATTCTTAAAAATTCCTGAATATTCAAAAACCTGAAAATAATATCCTTGTATTTACATTAGGCAGTAAAGAACAATTTAACATTGAATGTATTAAACAATTATGAAGCTTGTGTTATATAGAATGCCAGCCTTCAATGAATGCAAATATCATGAAGGTTTGACCTTAACTTCAAACAAACAGCAGTTGCAAACAAAGGTTTTCATTAATCTTAAAGATAAAGAAAAGCCTACTAAATTTTCTGCAGCAGGCTAGATAATTGATCCCAAAGGATTAATTGTACCTCTCTCATCATTTTCTTCTAAAGTTACAATAAGAACTTTTTCAGTATTAATGATAGAATGGGGTTTTTATAAAACTACCTTAAAAATTAATTAACATAAAGTAAAAAAAAGTAATTCAAAAAATCTTCTTTAATCTATTTCTTGTTTTTAGAATTCAATGAAATCATAACTATTCAACAAAAATAAATTATAAAAATTTATACCTAAATCCACATTTCACAGTGTTCATAGCATTCCAAATTGACTTAACTTCAAAACAAACTTCATTTGCAGACAGAGGTGGTAATTCATCTCAATGTGACAGATAAAGATAATGCTCTGGATTTTCTTCAGGAGGAAACCTAATTAATCCCAAGGGACTCATAGCCAGCATTCATTTCACAATGGGAACATCTTCAGCAGTTATCTCTCTTTGCCAATGCATTCTAAAGTTAAGGAATCTACCCCACCACCCCAGCTCCAAACCAGGGGACATAGAGAACCAAACTTAGCATCAAAATATGTATTTCTGTCTACTGAACTAATATACCAAATTTGAACTTGATTGGGCAACCAAAAAAAAAGTTGCCCATTCATTCTTATGCATAGTAAAGGAATCTACCCCACCACCCCAGCTCCAAACCAGAAGACATTGAGAACAAAACTTAGCATCAAAATATGTATTTCTGCCTACTGAACTACCATACCAAATTTGAACTTGATTGGGCAACCATAAAAAAAGTTATTAGAAAAAAACAGAAAATTTGTGGATGGAAGAGAGACAGACGGACAGACAGAGTGATTACTACAGGGCACCCGCAAATCCTTGCGGGGCCCTAATTATACTGTATTCTTTGAATTCGCCCCATTCTGAATTTGCTCAAATGAGGGTTGGGCAAAAGGGGCGAAAATAAAATAGAGGTGAAAATTCCTCTGTATACAGTATCTTCAAAAAACTTCACACCATAAGCTTAGTTAGACCCATATAAATGGCTTGATTTCCATTTCGAAAATTGAATGAACTCCACTGCAATAACTTGAACAAGTGAAAAGTAATTTTGAATCATACAAATGACTGTGAATTACTGAATGTATATCATTGCAACGCTCTTGGGTGAAAAGAGAAAATTTTTGGGTCTAGTGTATGTAGATGCATCTGTATATTTGTAATATTTTATCAAAGACTTTTGTTAGACTGCTTTGTATGATAATTTGGAGGGGGAGGGGGGGGGACAAGTAAGAGAATTGCACTGTATATACACTGAACTACACCATAATAACCATATAAGCTATTCACTTGGTACTAAAGAGAATGGTTTTCCTCATACTAATGATGAAATGTGTAAATGATATTTCCATGACATACGCAGTAGATATTAAATTGGCATACATTAAATATTATGAAAGAAAAGTATAGTATGTTACTTAAATTGATATGGGAATCAAATCAAATCAAACTTGGGTGAAAGGTCATTTTCAGAGTTATAAAAGCTAAGATGGCATGCCACTAAAACATGAATATGCAAGATGCTTCCATTTAATCCCCTATAAATGTTCCCCTCTTCAGGCTATTCTGTAAACCATTGCCAAATTGTATACCAGGTATATCGTCATACATAATTCACTAACCAAAATAAACTTACCTTTATAGCCAATTTGGTTATCTATTTATGTCAGAATTTAAGAATGAGTGAATAACTTTTTTCTTTACTGAGGTAAAACTCAAATCAAAGTGATGTACACATTTTCAATGAGCAGCTTTAAAATTTATCCTTTAGTATGCTTAGCAAAGTTTTCAATATTTTGCTTTAAAATAAAAAAAAAAAAAACAAAACAAAACTTTTACCAATTTTTTTTTTTAAATTAAATAAATAATGTACAAGATGAAAGAGAATGTTACGCCTATCAATTTGATCATCGATGACAATTTCCCTAACAGATTTATTTTTAAATATCCCTCCTTCAAATTCAGTTAACAATTGCACAACAGATAGAAGAAGCCAATACAGTATATACCTGGACCAGCTCGAGCCTGTCCTGAATCACCCTCCTGTCCCCGCTGGTGTCAGACAGATGGTGGAGTTTCTTCCTCATCTCACTCAGCCAGTTCTTACACTGGTCAAAGGACGAGTTGTAGGCCTGGTGATCCAGTACATACTGCTCCCATCTCCTGCACAACTCCTGAAAACAAAATAATAATTTTTTTTTAAATCCAAATTCAACAGGGTAATGCAATGTATTGACTTTCTAAATAAAATGATTGCAGGCACACAAAAATTTTCTATAGAAAAATATATCATCTGGTTTTATAATCTTGTTACTTGTATAAATGGTCTGATACTTTGACACTTGAGAGGGGGGACCTTGTCATTTGTATAAATAGTCTGATATTTGGGGGGGGGGGGGCATTAACCTTGTCATTGGTACATTGGTATAAATAGTCTGTTACTTGGGAAGGGGGGGGGGGGGGGTCTGTATACTTCATATTAAATAGCTTGATAATTTGGGGTTCTAACCTTGACATTGGTATAAATAGCCTGGTACTTGGTGCCCAGCTGTGAGGCCTGACTGATGACACGAGTGTCCGTACTGACGCGGACCAGGTCCTGAGCTATGTCACTCAGACTGTCTATATCGCCCTGGTGATCTATCAGGTCCCGGTGGAGGTACTTCAGTTTGTCCAGTTGTGACTGCTTCTCCCTCAGGGTGGCCTTCAGTTCTGTGTCCCTGACCCGGGCCTCCAGGTCCTTTAACCAGGCTGACACCTTGTCCTGCCAGCTCTCAAACTCCTTCCATTGGTCCATACAGTTCTCCAGGTCACTCTTTGTCTATGAATATAGAAAATGTTACATCAACTGACAATATCATCCTCCTTAAGTCTACTACAGTAAAACTTGCTTATACAGAACTCTGATACAAGAAAATCTCAATTATGCAGTTACATTGTTTCTCTACCCCTTATAGCATTTTTTCTTTGGATATGATTTCTACAATACTAATAAAATACCATGTATGCGGGACTTAATTTCAAGGTTTACTGAATACACAAGATACCTTTCAAAACTACTCTTTGGAGGTTACTACTTTTATACATTACCTTTTGAAGAGCATTAACAAAAGCTTCCCAATCCTGATGCAATGCATCAGTCTCCCTCATAACGATGTCTTTGCCCTGGGGTGCAGTGTTTGGAAGCACTTTTTCTGCCAATTCTAGAACATTCCTCACTTTGGGTTCGCCTTCCATTTTGGTTGCAACGATATCCTAAAACAAATAAGTAAACATAGGCTTTAAAATAAATTCTACTTTGACATTAAGAGCAGAAAAAAGTTGTTTTCATTATGATAAATGATTAAGTCAATTCAGTTTGTTTTCATTGTGCTGTGCAATATTTCTAAGATTGAATAAAAATTTTATTCTAGTGAGCAAAAACCGCATGATAAAACATCTAGTGAAAACACTACACAATTTTTTAAGATAACTAGCACAGGCTTTGACAATATGCTAACAGAATATAACACTATATGTGGTCTTATTCCGGCCCATGCAAAAAAAAATTGACAGTTGTAATCATGGACTAATTAGTGCCATCACTAATTAGCAGTGAATGTGGAAAACATTTATGGTATCCATAAAAGAATTCAGGTTTTGGTGATGATCAAGAATTCAGCAAAAAAATGGACTATGCATTAGGTGCTTAAATGGCATTGTCAAAACGCCATTGGAAAATGTCTATTGAGATGCTGCCAAGATGGTAAGTGTCTAATGCCAGATGCCTCTGGAGGTCATATCCAAGGGCAAATAAAATGTCATGGAAATAAATGACTGATCGCACTCATATTTTGCGCATATTAAAAAACGCTAAAAAAAAAGGGGAAATAGGAAGAACATTGAAAATTCCACATTTGCCTAAAAAAAATGTTAACTTAAATTAAAACTAAAATCTAATTTTCGCTACAAAATCACCCATACTCCCTGTAAACTATACACACACATTATTTTAATATAAAGACAACTAAAATGTATAGCCTTTACCACTAGCTTGTCTCTACTTCAACCTTAAAAGTAGCTAATTCTCAACTTCTTTTTATGGTACAAATACCTACATTTTCAAAAAACATATTTGTACACATTACTCACTTCTGATATTTTAGAGAGTGCTGAATTCTAACAAAAAGAAGAAATTAAACATGGTTGCTGTTTTAAAAACACAAAAACTGAAAAGTAATGGCTACAATGCAAATCAACTCAACACTCAAAGTCTACCCACAGATGTAATAAATTTAGGAAGTATGATAAAATAAAATCCTTCTGGGGAAGGGATGGGGGATAAATATTTCCTTAAATTATCATGCATACAGTGTTAAATAGCAACATGAGATCAAGCTTTACTGTCATGCAGGAAATAAAAAGTCTACGTGTCATTTTTGTTTCTATAGAATCTGCTACATGGTCATTCACAAGCAAGTTGTTTTCTATTTCTGCAGTCAAAAGTGTAAAGTGATTGAGTGAAAGCTTCAAACATTCCAGAACTTACACAACGTCGCTGAACATTAAGCAAAAACAAAATATAAACAGTTAGTGAACGACATGTTAGCATTCCAAGCACACAGAATTGTCATGCGGTCATTATCATTAGCTTATAAACCCCTACCATTATAGTTAGCTGATAAAACCCCTCCCATTATCATTAGCTTATATCCCCCCTTCTCTTACTCTAGAGTAGAAGTTACTTTCACTTTCTTAGTTTAATTAGTTCATGACTCCTGTTAATGACCAACTTAAGTGTATACATTTTGTACATGACACACGCAACACTCTCCTTGCTTACACTTTTTAACAATCCAGTGTAATAGGTCTGAAAGTGAGTCATATTAAAAAATGAAGAGAGTTGATGTATTTGATATCAATGTATGCAAAGACTAAAACTGATACATTTATATTTGAAGTGTAAAACTTTAACCAAAATCTTTGAACTTTTTAAAAATCTTGTTTTAAAATCTTCTGATATTGTGCTTCTCACTTAACCGGGGTTTCATGGTTTGAAGAATTGTTGTTCACCAAAAAACATTTCACTTATTATAAAAGGTAACTCAGTAAAGAGTCTCATCACAGGCTGCGACTGAGGCGCTATTAGTGTGCATGTATGTAATGAACATATGATTGTGTGTGGAAACATTTAAACATTAATTTGAAAATGAGAAGGCTGATATTCCATTCATCTACCATGAAGGCTAAGAGTCCCATTCCATCACATAGAAAGCATATCCTATGCATAAATATACTTGTATTTGAAGATACAAGTCAGAAAGCACTTTATAACATTCAATTACTTTTTCTTTTAACAAACAATTTTAAGTAAATGGATGAAAGAGGACCTACCTGTATTTTATCGAGTCGACTCTGAATGGTGTGTCTATCACCGGCTACGTCTGCACACACGGAGAGCTTCTCTCGTATGTTGTTCAGCCACTCTATACAGTTATTATACGCATCATTATACTGCTGGTGGTCAGCCACGTACTGCTCGTAATCATGAACATGTTCCTGAAAAAGCAAGTCAAAAGTCATGCTTAATGTTCTTTATTCAATAACTAATGTAAACAAAGGCAGAAATTTTTTCAAGTGAAAATTTGAGGTTTATATTCATGTCATTCATATCTGGGAAAAATCCCTCCCCCAAAACACTTCTTCCAATATGAAATTTCCTTCCTGTTTACCAATTTTCTTGAAAACGTTTTATCACACTTTAATTCCACAGTAATATACTGTAATTATTACAAAATAACCATTTACCTTAGCTGCGGTACAGAGTTTCTGGTATCTGGCTCTGGCCTGGGTAACAAACTTGGACAGTTGTGGATCGCTGCTACTGTGAACCAGGGACTGGGCCTTATCACTGACACTGTCTATAACACGCTGGTAGGACAAGACGTCTTGATGCAACACCTGATACAGATCAAAATATTACCATTTTAGCCTCACAAAACTTGCAACAACAATAACGAAAAATTGGCCCATGGGCAATAGCTCTTACCAGCAATCATTCTCTAATTAACAAATGACTGAAATCAAATGTATCTTGATAAATGAAACCTCTTACTAACATCACTAAAGAATTAGAGTTCAATATTTTACCAATAACAATTTACAGTGTTTTGAACTTTTTAAACTGTGACCTTTTAGATTTTGTGACTTTCAAAATAATCTTCAATGTAATCCATAAAACCTATGATAATATTCATTTTTGAAACAAATTTTCTTGCCTTAAAATGTATTGATATTTCATAATTCTTTCTTATTCTTTGAAAAAGCCACCAAGAAAACAAGTAATCCTGACTATACCTTGTAGCTCTGCAGTTGAGATTTCTTCTCCTCCAGTGTTGACCTGAGAGGCGTGTGTCCCTCCAGCTGAGATTCCATGTCCCGTAACCAGTGCTCCACCTGTCCGTATGAGTCGTCAAAGGAGGTCCACTGAACCAGCGCCACCTCCATCTTCCTCTGGGCCACCGAGAGGTCATCGAACAAGCTCTCCCACCCGAGCTTCAGAGCTCGCAGTTCCTGTCTGATCACCTCGCGGCCATCAGCCGCTGTGTTTGGATAGAGTTTTTCTCCTGCCTCAACAGCTGAGCTTAACTTTCCAAATCCAGTGTCTCTCTCTGCCACCAATTCCTAAACAGCAATAGTTAGAATTTTAAGATCTCTTGTTTATCAGTTAACAACTGATAAAATGAGTGACAAGATATGGCAAACAACAAGAGGCCCTGGGCCTTATAGGTCACCTGAGCATTATTCAACAACTTCCCAGTGACTGAATTTGATCCATGTTTTAAGCCAGATGCTATAGCATTTACAATCTGGTCATCATAACTATACACTTAGCAGTTCCTTAGTTTGGTTACTTTATACCCATAGGCAGGGTAGGGGAACAAAAAATGCATTTCAACTAATCAGTAATATTCAGCAATAATCAGTAGTGCCGCTACCACACATGAACCCTTGACTCTTAGGCCTAGATCCACACATTGCACTATTTTTGGAAAGGCATACTTGCTTTTCAAAAATATTTGATTAATACCAAGGAGCACATTTCAAACAATTCATTCATTTTCAGTACATAAGTACAGCCTCCCCCCACTATGGTACAACTGACCCTGGGGCCTTGAAATTTACAATTCTTGAAGATTAGGGATTGCTCATAACTATATAGGTAATACGTAATATCGCAATTACTCTGCAGTTATCTAACTTACTACCGCTCTTTAGCGGGGGAGTCGAGAAAGCTCAAATCTCACGAGATTACAGGGGCACATGGCTTTGTTTACAGTAGTGACAATCGAGTGATTTGAACAATTTTATGCCAAAAGTACAATGTATTGCTAAGAATTTAATTCCAGATAGTAGATTATCAAATAAGGAATGTTTAGATTATTTTATCAGCTTAAAAATACGACGATTTTCAATGAAAATTTAATTAGAAGAGCCCGCTTGATTAAAAATATCGTTAAAAATGTAACATTTTAGGATTAGATCCTCTCAAAAATTAATTAGACTGGTTCAGCGATTGTTATGCAAGGTATTCCACCAGGATTTTTTACTTATCTGTCCTTATAAATTCTACAATGATCGATCTTGCATTGTATTCAATAGCACAGTTGTCCACAGCCAACAGACGTTTCCTACCTCCATCGCAAAAGAGTTCCGCTAAGTTAATTAAGTAATCGCGATATCAAGTATTCATCTGCTTAAAACCTAGGAGCAAAGAAGAAAATATTCAAAGATTTAATGTTTTTTCACTATACATGTATAATCAATACAGCCCCGCCCTAACACCAGAATCCCTGACCCTGGGGCCATAAAAATCACAATTTTGGCAAAGGCACTCTTGTTCATCATAACTATGTACTTAGTTAGTTTATTTAATACCCAGGAGTAAAGAAGAAGATTTTCAAAGAATTCATGTATTTCCTCTATACAATCAAAAGAGCCCCACCCTGACACCAGAACCCCTGACCCTGGGGCCATAAAATTCTTAATTTTGGTAGTGGCACTCTTGCTCATCATAACTATGTACTTAGTTAGTTTATATAAAACCTAGGAGCAGAGAAGAAGATTTTCAAAGAATTCATGTATTTTCACTATATAATCAATAGAGCCCCGCCCTAAAACCAGAACCCCTGACCCTGGGGCCATGAAATTCACAATTTGGTAGAGGCACTCTTGCTCATCATAACTATGTACTTAGTTAAATTATATAAAATCTAGGAGCAGAGAAGAAGATTTTCAAAGAATTCCTGTATTTTCACTACATAATCAATAGAGCCCCGCCCTAACACCAGAACCCCTGACCCTGGGGCCATAAAATTCACAATTTTGGTAGAGGCACTCTTGCTCATCATAACTATATACTTAGTTAGTTTATTTAATACCCAGGAGTAAAGAAGAAGATTTTCAAAGAATTCATGTATTTTCACTACATAATCAATAGAGCCCCGCCCTAAAACCAGAACCCCTGACCCTGGGGCCATGAAATTCACAATTTTGGTAGAGGCACTCTTGCTCATCATAACTATGTACTTAGTTAAATTATATAAAATCTAGGAGCAGAGAAGAAGATTTTCAAAGAATTCATGTATTTTCACTACATAATCAATAGAGCCCCGCCCTGACACCAGAACCCCTGACCCTGGGGCCATAAAATTCACAGTTTTGGTAGAGGCACTCTTGCTCATCATAACTATGTACTTAGTTAGTTTATTTAATACCCAGGAGCAGAGAAGAAGATTTTCAAAGAAATAATGCATTTTCACTATATACTTATTTAGCCCCGCCCTAGTACAAGAACCCCTGACCCCAGGGCCATGAATTTCACAATTTTGGTAAAGGACTCAATGCTGATTACAATCATGCAAACAGTTTGACTGCTTGATGTCCAGGAGTAAAGAAGGAGATTTTTGAAGATTGCATTAATTTTAGTGGTTTTGGCCCCACCCCCAGGCCCCAGGGGGGCAGGGATCATGAAATTCACAATTTTTGTTCCCCTTCACCCATAGATGCTTTGTGCCAAATTTGGTTGAAACTGGTTCAGTGGTTGCAGAGAAGAAGCTGTTCAAAAGTTTACGACCGATTGACGACGAACGATGAACGACGTACGACGAAAGACGTACGACGACGGACAAAAACAGATAGCAATAGGTCACCTGAGTGACTCAGGTGACCTAAAAATCAATGTGATATAATTCCTCTGTCATAATAACAAAAGTCAAAGATGTATTTCAAACTGATGAATTGTAACTTGGTAATAATTAAACATAGTTGGTTTCCCGTAACTCTATAGACGCCATCATCCATTATTACACTGTACCTGAATTTTATCCAGTTTATCCTCTAGCTCTGCCCTACTTCCTGTCGTGTCTGCATTGGCACCAAACTTCTCCTTGGCCCTGATTAACCACTGGGCACAGTCAGATTGTTTGTCCATGTAATGACGATGGTCTGCTACATTCTGGTCGCACTTCTTCAGAATGTCCTATAATAGAAAAGATACCATTATAATTGTGACAGTATTGTTTCTTTCTGCCTTAATATATACTTTTATGACCTATGCACAAGTAAAATTTAATCTTTAGTTTGATGTGTTTTATCTTGTCTCAGAAATTTTAATTTTTTTTCATCTTTATTTCAATTAAGATAGAAATTTAAAAGATATACCAAATATCAACATACCTTTACTGCCTGTTGAATTGTCTGGTATCGAGACACGAGCTGAGAAATGGACGTAGCTACCCGAGACTCTCCTGTCATTTGTTGGAGAGTTTGAGCTTCGTCGCTGAATTTATCCACGTCTCTTTGGTGGCTCTTTATGTCGGACATCATATCCTACAGAAAAATGAATTAGTATATTAACCTTGATATGTAAACCAATATCTATTATAAAAAATTTAATCCCCATATACAACCAATACCAAATACAGCAAGTATTACCGTTAAATCAAATTTGAAATACATGTACATTACCACTTAAATGTTTAACAGATTAAGAATGTATATGAAAAAGGAATATTTTTGTGGCTTTAACATTTCAAAGCTTGTGATTTTTAAAACTGTTAAAAGCTGCTATAAAACTGAAAGAAATAAAACTGCACAATGTCTGGAGAAAGGCTGAGCTTCAAAACAGAATGTAGTTCTGGTTAGTTCTAAAATCCTCATGTGTTATCATTTAAAGAAGAATTTTGTTGACTCCATAAATATTTTATTATCCAATGAACATCTTATCAGAAAAAACCAATTGGAGAAAAGGGTGAAGGAGCCAAGATTCTTGCTCATGCAGAGAGATCCAAGTCCTGCTAGATACCACAAACACAGAGAAAGGAATAAAATATATAGGATTCGTGCAATCCACAGACAAATTACTTCAAGCTGCTATTTATTTTACATCATTAACAAAAGCCATTGTTTTTCAATGCTATATTTATATGTAGCAACACAAGTGAATTCAACCATTGATGTGTACAAACTTTATCCAAAAAGTAAAATAAAATTACATGTAATATCTAGCAAACAAATCTTATACATGTACCTACTATTTAGCAAAATTCGTCAAAGCATTTTAAAATGTCAAAATGTATATATACAAAATCTGGAAACACAAATGATATAAGAACAAGCAAATTACTTCCACATGCTGGTGCATCTGATCAAAGTCTAAATAAAAGATCACGTGACAGAACCAAAACCATCTATATTTAATAGTAGACCTAAAATCTTACAGCTTTCAAATGCTCAAAAGCATCCATGGTGTGTTGGAATCCATGAATTTCAACTGCTAGTTCCTGTATACACATAGGCCATTACAATATAATGATAACATATAAGAATGGAATATTCAGTTATAAGAATATATATAAACAAATCCCATGATCCTTTGCAATTTACCTGATATCTGCTGTATTGTTGTTGTTTTTCCTCCAGGGTTGACCTGAGGGGGAAGTCCTTGACCTTTTTCTCCATGTCCCTGATCCAGGAGGAGATTTTCTCGTGCTGGTCGTCGTATTTCCCCCACTGTCTTATCGCTCTCTCTAGACTCTCCTTCAAGGAGCGGACATTACTCGCGTACGTCTCCCAGTCGGATTTCAACATGTCCATCTCCTGCTGCATGTTCTGACGACCTTGGAGAGCAGTGGTGTCCTTGGAGCGGGTGCCAGAATTTTCGGCAGTTTTCATTTTAGCCAATCCTTCAGGTAGCAAAGCAAGAAGTTCCTAAAAACAAAAAAAATATCACATAAATCTTTCACACAACTGCAAAAAAAGAAGTTATCCCTCAGTTATTTTGACACTTTCTCAATATCTCCCTGTTTTAAATTCGCCTATTCATAGTTCTGTATAAATAAATACATCTCCTTTGAATTTGTCCATCTTAAATTTTGCCCATTTGTGTCTAGAAGAAAAGGGGCGAAAACAAAATAGAGCCAAAAATTTTCCTTATACGTTAGTACAATCCTATCATTACAAATATAAGTAAATGCTTTACCTGTACTCTGTCCAGTTTGTTGTGAAGCGTATGGCAGTCACCCGAGGTGTCGGCACACATGCTGAGTCTGTCCTTCATCAAGGTCAGCCAGTCCACCATGGCCTGGGAAGCGTCGTGATACTGCTGATGGTCCTGTACATTCTGGTCACACTGTTTGATATGTTCCTACAGGAAGAAAAAAAAGAAATTTTAAACTGTCCTATACAGTGTCCTTTAATCTTCTCAACGTAGAAATTGTCCTGCTTGTATTTCAGAAAGCCTTCCAAACAAGAAATTTTGCTATTCTTTAACTGTATTCTTTTTTCCAGAAAATTCAACAGATCTTTAAAAGCATATCAGCTATCCTTTCTATTAACAAATTACTCCATTTTAAAAATTTTAATAACACAGTTTTATCACAAATTAGATCAATACCTTTGCAGTTGTGGTAATGTGTTCATATTTGGAGTTGATTTCTCTGATGAAAGCAGCCACCTCGGGGTTGTTTGTGGTTTGTAAAACACCCTGAGCTTTCTCCACGACTGAATCCACCAGTCTTTGATGAGAGGTAATGTCTTGTAGCAGAGACTGAAAGATGACAAAAATCGGAATAATTGATTATGGTATTCTGTTGAAGTAAAACTTACTACAGACAACAGTTAATGTGGTAAAATGAAGATATATCTTAAATATGCATTTTACTATGCTTTATGAACGAACAAATTAAACCTGTATTTTTGGTTCCATTTGCATTATGCTCTGAAACAAATTGTTCCAACTCAAGCATAATTCAAATGCAGTCTTCCAAAAAACATCATATGATTCTGTAATACTTTCAGAATCCTTTCACTTTTAAATCTCTTGCCTACCCTGAAATTCTGTAACTGCAAGCGTTTCTCCTGCAGTGTGTTTTTGAGGTCCACGTCGGACTGCAGTAAGTGTTCCGTGTCCATCATCCACTTGTGTAGCTGATCCTGGCCGTCCGCGTACGAGGACCACTGCATCAGGAACGAGTCGACCCTGCGCTGAGCGTCATGGAGGTTGCTGTTGAGTTGGTCCCAGTCCTCCTTGGCCTGCCTCAGGCTCTGTCTGACCTTCTCTCGCCCGCTGGCCGCGGTGTCCGTGTACAACTTCTCACCAGCCTCCACCGTGGCGTTTAGTTTCTGGAGACCGTGTTCCTTCTCTGACATCATCAGCTGAAAATATTCAATGCCGGCAATTAGTGAATGCTTAACAGCACAACATCCTTCCTATTCATGAGCCTCTAAATCCATAGATAGACAATTATTTATCTGAATCATTGTTCTAGACAATACCTAAGTCATTTTTTTTTTAGATAATACCTGAATCATTGTTCTTCTTTCCTCCATGGTTTCTTGGTCAGCAGCTGGTTCCTGACAACATTCTAATTTCACTTCAGCATTGGAAAGCCAGGTGTTAAATTCTTCTAGTCTCTTGTCAAAAGCATGATGGTCCTGGGCATACTTTTCCCATTTACTAATGAGGTCCTTCAATAAAAATACAACAAATGCATCAATAATCAGTGTGCACGTTTCAAGAATTAGTGTAAAATTTATTAAAAATCTTAGTCATACATTGTCCGGGAATAACTTACCTTAATTAAAGAAAGTAGTCCTCTGTATCGGTTTGTCAAATGAGACACCTGAGTGCTCAATCGAGCATCTGAGCTCGTGTGCATCAGGTTCTGAGCATCATCAGTAAATCTGTCAATCTCGGGTTGATGTGATAAAATTTCTCCTTTTTGTTTCTGCAATAGAAACAGAAAAGATTTTTCAAGACTTTAACAAAAGGTAAATTCAATTAAAAGAGCCGTAAAAACACAAATTCCTCCCTCCATAAATTACCCCGCAAGCCAAGGTCATAAACAAAGAATTAACTTATGGCACATATTAGGAAATACCTTGAATTTTTCGATTTGGACCTGTTTTTCCTCCAGTGTGTTTTTTAGTTCATAGTTTTTCACTTGTTCCTCCATATCCTTCAGCCATGAAGAACAAGCGGCAAACTTGGTCTCAAAGTCTCCCCACGTGAGAAGGGCTGTGGTAATATCCTCCTCGGCTTGTGAGATTCGGGCCAAGTAATCCTCCCAATCACACTCTAGGTGCTCACAGTCTCGCTTCAACACCTCACGGCCACTCTGAGAGGAGTTGGCGGCAGATTTGGTGGCCAATTCCTTCAGTTTCTTCAACTTTTTCTCTCCATCGGGTATTTTTTCTTGACATTCCTAAAATTTCATTTATTTCAATTAGATTTATGAGAAGAAAGAAACTTAATATTTTGAGAGACAAAAAAGGATAAAACTACTTTTGGTTCCCATGGACTGTACACAACAGTATGCTGACTTAATTCTCTTTAGACCTTTTATTTGACATCTTGAAACATCACAAAGGATATGTGAAGAAAGACAATCTCATAACAATAACTAAATGTTCACTTCAACTAAGATGTTGTGGATACTTTACTGGAACTACTGGGATTTAACTTTCTATTAATTCTGTACATACCCTGAGCCTTTCCAGCTTGTTCTGTAGAGACAGTTTATCCCCTGATGTATCGGAGCAGGTTTCGACTTTCTCCCTGGCCGAGTTCAGCCAGTCCTGGAAGTCCTGATACACATCCTGGTACTGCTGGTGGTCCTTCACCCCCTCCTCAAACTTCCCCAGCATCTGCTGGGACGTACTGCACAGCTTCTTGTACTTGCTTTGAAGATCGTCCACAAATTTACTGATCCTGGCGGTGGGAGTGGAGTGGCTAAGATTCTTGGCTTTGTCCACCAGGTTATCCAGGACATGCTTTCTGGACATGACATCTTGGTGTAAAATCTGTAAAATCACCGTAAGTTTTAAAATTTTAACCTTAAATGGGTATAACGTTCACAATAGGGGGATTCTCAATGAAAAAATTTGATGTGACATATTTTTTCATGAAAAGAAATAAAAGCAAGTTTCAAAATCATTCCATTACAAACATTAACTCATGGCATTTGACCTTGTAAATGGAGACAACTATATAACAACATAAATAAATACCCTGTGATTTTGTAGTTGCGCTTTTTTATCAGGCAGTGTGGTTTTCAAGTCGGTATCCTCTTTGAGTTGTATTTCTGTATCCAGTAGCCATTTCTGGAACTGTTCAAAGTTTTCATCGTAAGAAGACCACTGTAGCAGACAGGAGTCCAGTTTACGCTGCGTGTCGGACAAGAGGTCACACACCTGTTCCCACTGCTCTCGTAAGGTCCTCAGTTCTTGTCGTATAATGTCCCGACCCTCGGAGGCAGTGGTGGGGTACAACTTCTCACCACTTTCTATTGTGTAGTGTATTTTGGAGGAACCTTGTTCTTTTTCAATGATGAGTTCCTACAAAATATATGATACTTAGAAAAAAAGTTACAAATTTTAAAATGTAAGTACACTTTTATATATCAGCTGAAAGATTGCCAAAATAGAAAAAGAAAACAAATTATTGTTTTCTATGTGGATCTACATTCAGGTCAAAATTTTGGTCCATTTCTGTACACATTTCTTCCACAAGGTGTACACTATTTTTGAGGTCACAGAATTTTGTTCTACAACTTATAGTTTGATTTGAAATTTAAAGTCAGCCGTTTTAAGTTGACAATTATTAACAGGTCAGCTGTTAACCCGTAGTTTGCAGATTTAGAACCTATCAGTTTACCTGTAGTTTGGCCAGTCTGTCCTCCACATCGTGTTTGTCCCCTGCCATGTCTGCACACACCTGCAGACGCCTTGCCAACGTGTTGACCCATTCTGCACACTCAGAAAAGTTCTCATTGTAGGCTTCATGGGCATGGACATTATCTTGTAGTTTGTGGATCAAATCCTACAAAATTTGGGGTTGTTCAACATAAATCTCAATATTCCTTCGCAAATGCTATCACAATTTCTTATAAGTTCTGTTTTTAAAGTCATTCCCTTGCTTTATATGTACAATGTACATGAAGTCATTTCGTTAAATCTACTCACCCTTAGAGAGGTTTTTGCTGTCTGATATCGGGTGTTCAGTTGAGTACATAAGCTGACCAATCGAGTGTCGGCCCCCTGTACTTGGGACGCCATTTTATGAAGGTCCTCAAATTCATCATGTTTGCCATGTACTTCTTCTTGCAAATGCTGTAATGTACAATCAATTTGTTAACAAAAGGTATACACAGACGATAGCCAATTATTTAAAAAAAAAAAAAATTAAATTAAATAAAAAATCTGGTAAGTTTTTCTTTACCTTGAATTTATTAACTTGGGCTTCTTTTTCTTGACAAGTGGACTTGAGCTCTTGCTCTTTGACCTGTAGTTCCACATTTCTCAGCCACTTGCTGAGCCCATCACAGGATTTATCGTAGGCTTGTAAGGCCTCTATAGCATGTGTCAGAGATGTCTGGGCATCCCCTAACTTAGCCACAAGTCCCTCAAACTCCTGGGTGAGGCTCTCTAGCTCTATCCTGATCTGTTCTTGTCCAGCATGGGCCGTCTCTTGTAGAGTTTTCTCTGCATGGCTGAATGTAGTTTTGACTTTCTTTTCACCGTCTTTCAAAGAGGCTGTAAGCTCCTACAAAAAATATCCTCACCTTAAAATGGCTACCAAAATTTTGTGTATTTTGTATATACAGGCAATTAAAGTTACGGAATTCAAATGACAGCAACAAATAGCAATACTTTTCTGTTTCTGAGATTTTTCAGAATTACCGTATAAGCAGAATTTTTAGCCAGGAGGATTTAATTTTGGCATTATTAGCGAAAGTGCTGAGATTGCTAAAATTGAATATTGCTAAAAAATAACTGCATATCATATGTAATAGCTTCTTTAGTGAGCATTTTAAAATCTTTAACATTACATCTCGCTAAAATTTGAATACCAATTTTTGAGGACAAATTGCTAAATTTGCGTCTCACTAAATTTTACACTTATACGGTAGCAAAATTTCCATTGAATTACATTACTAGATGAGAAAATATGTTATAGGTTCCTGTCAGTACAGATGGGTTCACTGAAATTCTCTATACCACAGATGTATTCCTGATAAAGCCTGATGTGAATAAACCTTTACTCTGTTTAAATTCCTACCTGTACTCTGTCCAGCCGATTCTGCAGGGCCTGTTTATCCCCGCTGACTTCGTTACACACTGCCAGCTTGTCTCTGGCCATAGTGATCCAGTCCTTACACTGTTGGTAGTGGTCTGCGAAGCTCTGGTGCTGCTCCACCTGATGTTCGGCCGTCTTCACCTGAGCCTGCGCCGTCTGACACAGGGACTTGTAGCTGTTGGACAGCTCCTTCAGTTTGCCCTTGACCTGGGCTGAGGACAAGGCCGTTCCCTTGTCGCTGACACTGTCAATCATGGTTTGGTGGGACATGATGTCCTGACATCTTGTCTGTTGTAGAAACAATAAAAAGAATCACAATATGGGGTAGAGGAATTTAAATTTAAACACTTTCCCCTTTGACATGGACCCGATTTTGACTAATGCCCTGACTCAAGCATTCATCTAAGAGAAAATATCAAGTTACAATGACTGATTTGTGACCTTATTTTTTTTTTTAAATGACACTGAGAAGTCAAATAATTTTATAAACATTAGATTGTAATGGCAATACACAAGCTGTTAATCTGACATATTATAACTAAATCTCACACATATTTTACAAGATACATTAGGAAAGTAAAAGTCATGATAAAACCAATCTGTAAAATAACTTGATCATGCACAAGAGCATGATCAATGATTGCTTTTATCAGGACTATTACTGCATAAACCATGACAGCATTACATGATACAGCAATACCAATTTCCATAACACATTTTAATTCATCCCAAATCAACAACAGACTTCACCTTAAAGAAAATCAGATTACAATTTCAAATCTAATTTAAGGAAATCCAATTTTTTTCAGACTTTGATGCTCTCCATAAGCCTCTTTTTAGTTACTCCATAATTCTAGGATATCTTTAATTACTGCTTGAACCTAACCAAAAATCTGAACAACTCTAGCAAAGACCTTAGTTTCTCTACATTTTCAATTCATAACATTGGTCAGAGAAAAGCTTTTGCTTATTTCTGTATAGCATTTCCAAACTTAGTTATTTCTGGATCTTAAAATATTGAATTTTGAAAGAATCACTGAAGAAAATTGCAAAAATTTTTCATTTGTAGAGAGGTCTAAATATATTTACTAGATCTCTTTCCCCAGAATAATGAATGTAGCTTTCATGATCTGATTATTTCAAGCAAAACATACTCTACATATCCACCACACAAAGAATGCCAAACACCAATCAAATTAAACATGTGTTAGGAAATCTTATATATCACTTCAAAATACCCGGTAATGCTGCAGCATGGCTTTCTTTTCTTGGAGTGTATTGCGTAATTCATTATCATGCTCTATCTGACAACCCATATCTGTGACCCATTTAAGAAGCTGATCGTAGTTTTCATCAAACGTTGACCACTGCATGCGACTGCTCTCAAGGCTTCTCTGGGTGTCATTCAGGCTGTCGTTAAATAATTCCCAGTTTTCCCTGAGGGATCTGAGTTCACGACGTATCATTTCCCGACCATCGTTGGACGTGTTAGGGAAGAGTTTCTCTCCGGATTCCAAAGCAGCATTGAAAAGACCAAGTCCTTCATCTTTGCTCTCCATCAAGTCCTGCAATAACAAATGCAATTTTTCAATATTTTTTTTAACAAGTAACAATTTATAATACATTTGTATGGATATACAGTATCAACAAAAATTTTCAAAAAGATTTTTTTTAAGTTTACAACTGAGTGGCATGAAATATAACAGTGTTGTACAGTAAAAAAAGGAACAGTATTTGCTGTACCACTTGTATGCAGCTTGGTACTTGAACTAAAAGTTATTTCAACAGGGGAGCATGCCTAACCTGCAAGTTCCCTTAAATCTATTCTCAAAAGTAAATCCTTACCTCTACAGCCTGTAGTTTTGACTGTAGTGTCTCCTGATCTGCTGGTCGGTCCTTGGTCTCCTCCAGCTCGAGGTGAGCCGATTTCAGCCACTCCTCGCAGGCCCTCATCCTGTGCTGGTAGTCCTCCTGATCGTTCACATTCTGGTCACAACGCTCAACTTGTTCCTGTCAGGGGAGAAAATCAGAGTACAAGGCCTGCTCATCCTTAGAAACTGAAAACTAAAGACTTTTACTCATAGAATGATGGTTTATACCTTTACTGTGGCTGCTAAGGTTTCGTAGCGATTACACAGCTGTGTGGCGTAAGTCGCCGCTCTGAGATCCCCACTGGATTTAGAGATACTCTGGGCCTCATTCCTCAGATGGTCAAATTCGGGTTTATGATTTTCCACATCCATGTGTATTTCCTAGGAATTGTGAAAAATAAATTTATTATTTATGGAATACAAAAAAGTAATTTTAAAGTTTCCTAGCAAACTTTTCATCCACATGCATGTTTTATTCAGTCCTTTTCTTTCTGGCTCTGAATGTGCGACAATGTCTTTGATACATATTGTTTCAAGGCTCCATTCCAACTTACTGTGAAGAGCTCTGATTGGTCCACTTTACTGGGAAGATCTGGTTTCAGTGTGGACTCGTTCCTGACCTTGCCCTCCGTATCCTTCAGCCATTTGGTCAGTTTCTCGTACTTGTTGTCATAGGCTGACAGCTGATCAACAGATCCCTCCAATTTCTCTCTACAAAGACAATAATTATTTAGAATATTTCACTATGTTGTAGCTCTCACAAAATTAAAATATCATTTCTCTCTACAAAGATGATTAGAGTTATGTAGAATCTTCATGGGGATTTGATGCAAAATCTCCAAAATAACTTGAAATTTAATACTTTTATAATTTTATTTTTCTACAATCAATAATCCTTTAAAAACATTTCAATCCATACTGATAAATCATATCATAAACAAGGATATAGCTAGAAGTAAGGCAAATTGACCCTTTTCCACTGATTCCCATACTAACCTTGTCTTTTCTATCAAGTCCATCAGTTCATTCCAGTCTTTGTCGGCTTTCTTTTTGTTTTTTATTGTCTTTAGTTTTTAATAAAATGCTTGCTTGTCATCTATGTGTTTCAGGACAGATTTGCCCCAGCCATTCCGACTTTGGATGCTGACAAATCTTTCTTCTTCTTTCCCTCACTGACACTCTGCATTAGGTCCTGAAATATTTCAACATAAAAATTTTGAAAAATTAGCCTTCAAATTTTATTTGTATAGAATTTTTCTATTTTTCTTTGTCATTCTAATCTAAAACTTTGTATTCTGCTGTGCCCTCATTAAATCCACTAGGACGTTGCTTTTATTAAACCATTCAGTGCACCTTTTCCAATTTTTCTTTGTTACTATATTTTCCCATAAATTTCTTAATGAGGATGTTGTTTTTATTATTCTAAAATTGTGCTCTTATATATAAACCAGCTGCATATAAAAACCAAACAAATCATAAACTATCCCAGGCATTACAAAATTTATACTCTTGAACTCACTTTAATGGTGGCAAGTTTGGCCTCCATGCTGTATCGATCCCCAGCGATATCCCCGCACCAGGCCACCTTCTCCTTGGCAGCATTGATCCACCTCTGCTCCTGTACCTGCGCGTCCTGGCAGTGCTGCTCCAAGGAAGCCTCCAGTAGGTCGGCTATCTTGTCGCCGCGGTTCTGTACGGCCTCGAATTTCTTCATCAGTACCACTGCATCCTTGGCCAGATTCTGGGTTTCGGCTGATGGGTATTTGTCTTGTAGTGATTTAGTTTTGTCTATTAGAGCCTTGAAATTTTTATCTCTAGCTTTCAACTCTTTCTGGATTTCCTGAAAGAAAATTGTAACATACTGATGTAAAATACTGTACTGAACTTAATACTGAAATGCATTTATTTTCCATAGGTTTTTTAATCTTGGGAAAGGTGAAAGGGTTGTCATATAAAAGAGATTGACTGTGCCACACTATAACATGTCCATTTAAAGACTTGCATAAATATAAGAAACTTCAGAAAATGAAATACTCTTCAGCCAAATCAGTCAAATATCAAATTAGAATTCAGCATTTTTGGACGGGTATAAAAGTATATTTTGAAGACACGGAATCCCTACTTACTTTACATTGATTAAGTCTTTTGACGATATCAGCGTCTGTCCCTGATACATCGTCACAGTTCCCTAGCTTGTCCTTCATCTGGTTCAGCCATTCCGTCTCTTTCTCCATGACCTTATGAAGGCTTTCCCTCTCATCAGAGAAAGTTGGCGATGACGTTTTCCAGCTGGTTGGCCATGTTCGTGGCTCGGTCAAACTGCTCCTGTAGAACCTCCTGAGATTCCACCAAGGCTGGAATGGGTTTGTTGTTGTTTAATTCTTCTAAGTCTTGCATCTTTTGTTGGACTTCATTCAAAACATCTGCATAGTATGGAGACTCATCCTAGGAGAAAATGATTTATTGTATTTAGTATGATATTGAATGTAAATTCTGATTTGATTTATTCAAAATCTTATACTTTCTGGGCGGCACCCATTTGTTACCCAAACAATCTTTTTCAGGTCTATAATTTAACAATTTTATTTAAAATATACATGTAAATAAATTTGATTTCAACTTAACAAATGTTTGATCATGTTAATATCACTAATTTTCCAAATTACATTTCTTGGCTAAAGATAAATACTTGTTTCAAAAGTTGAAGTAAAAACAATACTACATGTATCAATAGTTCAACAAATTAAAAACATACTTTGAATTTCACAAGACAAGATTCCACACTAATAGCATCTTCAAAGTTGTTGAGGCTGTCGTCCAGCTTGGTTGCCATGGTATTAAGCCAGGACTCCACTTCCTCCTTACCAGACTGGATCTGATCCCAGCAGATCAGCTGAGCTTCCAGGTTCTCTTTGTGCTGCTCAACCACCTACAAAATAACAACAAACTCGTAATTAAGCAGGGGCATTCAGGCTTTCCCATCAATAGAAGAAGAGCAATAATTTAATGTACGTCATCACTCCCATCATTCATATAAAATTTTCTTTAATTTTCTTCAATTTTTCAATTTGTTTAAGGAACATAACTTGATAATAATAATGTTCTTTTAAACAATTAATTTCATATAGGAATAATTATTTTTTTATGAGAGTTATTTCTCTTATCAGAGGGCCAATGAACATTAATGTTTTACCTCACTGGAGGATTCCCATTGGTGGTTGATAGCATCCAAGTCCTGCTCTAGAACAGACACATCAAAGTTGGGAACGTTTTTCAATTCCTCCAACAGCTGTAGACCTCTGGTGTTCATCTGATCCAGCTGTGACTGGCTGGCATGTAATTCAAATTCTGCATTCTATTTTAAAGAGAAAAGAGCAACATTACATCAAACCTGCTTATGGCACCAAAAGAATCATTCCATTAAAACTACCCCTTATTTAAGGATTTTATCAACTTGCCTTGTGCTGGTCAAGGCTTCTTTTAACGTCTGGTTGAGATTTGCAGTTGATTTCTTGGTTGACTTGTGGAGCCACTCCATCCAGCACACGGCCAACATTCTGCTTGGCGTCAAGGTACTGTTGCCAGAGATTGGCTGTGCCGCTGTATTGGAGGTGCTTCTCTCCCAGTAGAGAGGTGAGGTGTTCCCAGGCCTTGTTGATTTCCGATAGATGACCTTGGACGGTGGGTCCCCTGGTGGTGTCTGACTGCATGATTTGGCGGCCGAGCTCTCGCAGTTGTTCATACTCCTGACTATGGCTGTACAGATCATCTCTAGCATCCTTTAAAATTTTTAAGGAAAATAAATACATGAATTAATATTTCATAATTGTAGATAGCATCAAACTTTTCGTAAAACATTTTTAATAGTGTCAATGAATTTCTACAGCATTATGACCTAGACTTTCAAACCATATGATCTTGTCTAAATATCATACAACCAATATTCCAAATTAGAAATTGTGAGAAACTGTGAGTCTCAGTATTTTAAGTTACCAATGAAGTTAAAGGGTTACATATGATTTATTGCACCCGAAAACTAAAATGTTGACCAAAGCCAAAGGCCGCGGTCCAAAATAACGTTGCCCAAATCTTATTCATTATCACCCATCAGACCACTCTTAATATGAAAAAGGTTTATGATTTAAAAGAAATTTTATAATTACCTCAGTCTCTCTCACAAGTTCCTTCACACCTTGAAGACTGGAAGTATTTACTGCTGCCCCGCCCACTCTCTCAGCAAGCTCCTGTAACACCGCCAGAAGACTGTCCTTTCTGTTTGCGAATTCCTCCCACAACTGCGACAGCTCCGACAAATGTCCCTGCTTGGTCTGAACATTGACACACACACTGTCACACATGGCCTCCAGATTCTGCAGCTCTGAGTTGAAATGCAGTGTCCTCTGTGTAGCCCGGTCCTTGATGACCATATGAGCTGCGCCCATCTGATCGTCCAGCTTATTGGCCTGCTTGCTCCAAGGTAACATGGCTTTGCGGATGGCTGCCACTTCTTTGTTTATCTTTTCCACCTCTTCCTGCTGTATGTCAGGAGAGGCCAGTTTACTTTGTAAGAGTTTTAACTTTGTCTGTGTGTCTTTGTGATCTGCTGCATACTTGGACCAGTTTTCACAAATTTCTTCACGGTTTTTCATTAGATCGTCCAGTTTGCTGTAGTTGGCCATTACATGATCGTAGCGATCCCTCAGTATGGCTGCCTCTTCTTCGGGACAATTCTGGATGAGATCCTTGAATTCCTGGGTTAGTTGAGTGAACATTGGTTCATGAGCTTCACTGTCCTCTTTTAGAGCCTAATGTAAAAGAAAAACAAAGCAACACCATTATTGACAAATGTATATGTACAATGCATTTCTATCATCCATCCACTTTCAAACAAGAGAGATGTGGAATGTAAGTTTCAGGCATTAAGCTTAATCATCCAGAAAAACTTATTATTTTAAAAGGCTAAATAAAATTGAAGTTACGGCTCTCAGGCCACCTGCATCCGTTCTGAGGTAGCCACATACCATTTGTCAATGTTTAAAACATTTGTAAAATTACCTTTAACTTGGCCTGCATATCCTGTACTTCATCTGCATATATTTCATTGCCAGTATCAAGTTTACGTTGTGACTTTTTAAGCCATTTCTCAAAATCTTGGAGTTGACCGTAAAACTGCTGCCTGTGTTTGACAGCATTGGATAATACTGCCTGCCTCTCTGCAGCATTCTCTACTGTATCAGCATATGCTGCCTTCACAGCATCCAGCTTTGACTTCAAGGCTTTAGCCCCCTCTGGTGAAGCATGCTGTTTGACTTGTTCAAACTGTCTTTGGAGAGCATTTAGATGAGGTTGCTGGCCTTTGATCTCCTCTTGCAAATTCTGTGAATAAAAAAGAGGAGGATTTGTTTTATATACGAAACAAAAGGTTAAAGACCCATATCTTTTCTAAATGACTGCAATTTTTCCATCAAAAAGCTTATGTTAGGACAGAACTAGAGGCTTAATTGCCTTAATGATAATTTCTTTCTAAAACTTTGCCATTATTGAAATTAAAACTTTTAGTGCAAAATTTTACAAAACTTGACAATTTTTAAGGGAAATAATACCATTAAGAGTTATCTCTCTTATCAGAGAAACAATGCATCTTCAGATAGATGTGTAAACAACTCGTAGTGATATTACCTTGCAGAGTGCCAGCTCATGCTCCAGAACTTGAACATCAGTGGAAGCCACGTTGGGTTCTTCAGCAAGCTTGTTCTGAAATTTCTCCAAAATCTCATCAAAGTTGTTGATTTCTTGATCAAAAGCAGACCAGGCACCGTACATTTTATCTGCTTTGTGGCTTCTTTCCTCTGAGTTGTTAATGATGTTGTTCCAGCGTTTCTGCAAGGCTTCAATGTCTCGCTGCATGTTGGGTTGATCCATTAGGTAGCCTGCCTCTGTGTTTAACTTCTCAAACACTGGAAACTGCTCTTCACACTCATGGAGGAAGGCCTGAAAACCAAAATCAACATCTTTATACTGAATTCATTAACAAAAAATTTTGATTTTAATAGTACAGTAAAACACGTTTAAAATGAACTGACCAGATTGAACAAATTTGCTTTGTTATGAATGTAATTCGTTATTTATATCTACTTAGTTTACAAACATATTTTAAAGTCAAAGGGAATGAAATCACTTTTATGTACAAAGAGTAAATACATTTAAAGCATGTTGGCTATAAACATGTTTTACTGTATTATCATTCAAGAATGAAAGAGACAAAATTGATAGAAATCTCTAACCTGATGAAGTTCATGAATATCCTTAGCTTCCTCCACAGAAGAACATTTAGGAAGTTCAGTGGCACAGTATTTCTCTGCCTTTTCTATCCAAGGCATCAGTTGCTGATTGAGATTCTGGTACATCTGCCAGTGGGCCACACTTCCAGTTAGAGCAGAGCTTCTGTCTTTGGCACGAGAACACAGATTTTCCCATTGCCTTCGAACACTGGATAATTTGGTTTTCAAGGCTGAAGTTTCTCTGGAGCGGAAGTTTTGAGACATCCCCCTAGCGTCTTTTTCAAGGGTTTCCAAAGTAATGTGGTTATCAGCCACCTCTCCAGCTATTGCCTATAATGAAGCAAAAATATGACTGTAATAAAATAACCACTAGCAGTTCAGGTCTAAGGCCTTTGAGTATTTGTAACCTGTGCACTTTCTTCAGCTGTCAGTTATCCAATATATTCATAAAAAACATGCTCTATATCAACAGGTATATACTGCTAACTTATTGGGCTAATGTTCAAGAACTACATGTATCTATGATCGTAACTTCACTGTATATTTCCAGGTAACAATTATCTCACAATACATACTGTCGCTTTTTGAAGTTGTTCCTCAGGAGAATCAGATTTGTTTTCATACACCTCGTTTAATTTAGCCTCTTTTTCATTCAGCCAATCACAGAAATGATTTAGTCTCTTGTAGTATTCTGTCCACTTAGCAATGGTGGCTTCCAGATCACTGAGTTTGGCGTTGAGTCTGACAGACACACCATCCAGCCGTTTATCGATGTCCGTCATTTCCCCTTTGAGAGGCCCCCTTCTTTCCTGGCTAGCACCACTACACAGAGCTTCGTTAAGTTTCTGCATATCTGACAAGCTGCTTTTTAATTTATTCAGCTTCTTTTGTAATTCCTGTGTTGAAAGAAATGAAAGATCATTTAATGAAGATCGTTGCATAGTATTATTTGAATTATTTCTTGAAGAAAATGTTAATGGTTTGAAAACCACAAGCGTCTTCATGTTTATCTGAATCACATTGCTATGATTTTATTCAAAATGAACTTGCAATGAACTCACAGTTGATTTTTTGGCTCCATTTTGCTTATATTGTCACTGGACAAATTTAAAATTACAATTTAACAGAAACTTTATGATTTTTTTTCTTTAAATATGACTGTGTCTGCGTGAATTTTAAATCGGGGCAAGTTTTTATTTACCATACCTTCTTAGCTTTGAGGTCTTTTTCTGCCACATCTTGTCCGGTGGTGGCCGGGGGCTTCTCCAGCTCTTTCTCAGCCTCCTTTAAGTATTGGAGCAGATTCTGTTTTTCTGCCTCATACTGCTCCCACTCCTTTACTTTTTGCTGTAACAAAGACAAAGTGACTTCATGATAAATAGATAACTATTTTGTTTTTGAAGTATATGTAAGAGGTTATAAAATCTTTATCATAATTTTGTTACCTAATAATCTTTCCTTGGTATCAACATTTGCAATTTACATCCATTCACAATTGTTCTTTAAAATTACTGCACTAAAAATATTAAAGGTTTCCATCTGTTAAACCCCTCCCCCAAATCTTGGAGAGAAAAAAAGTCCTTATGATGATCTCCCCCACACCCCAACATTCTTTTTAAAATTGGATATATCAAATGCTGTTAATTGTTTGTGAAATAGGTAAAATTTCTTACATTTATAGATAAAGATTGTTTACAAGAAACCTGTTTACAAGAACCCCATACATTTTTTTATTTACATTTATCTCAATTCCCTGTTTTGAGCCTAGTTATATAATGTCCTACCTTGAGTTTTTCATGTTTAGCCCTGGCTTTGTCGTTGGTGTCCTTCCATTTCTTGTCCAACTCGTTCACCTGTTCAGCGACAAACTTCGGTGCGTTCTTTTCCTTCTGGAGTCGTTTGCCAGCTTCTATGTCAGCCTGAATGTTGTGCTTCTCTGAATCCAGTTTCATCATAATATTCTACAGATAGAGAGAACTTACTACATTAACCACTCAATTTCTTGATCCTATAATCTAATCTGATCAGCCACCTATAGGCACATCTCATAACAAGATCGGTGCTGGGTAGTATCATAATGTATCAACACAGTCAATCAAAGCTGCCAAACATACACAGAATGAAAACAAACCCTATCAGCTATAAACTAGAACTGTCCAATCAGGACAAAATACCTCCCGCTGGGTTTTTCAGAAGTAAGTTTTTGCATAATAAAGATATGTATCAAACACGAATATAAAATTTTTCTTCCAGTGACCTTGAACTTCCCCAAATGACCTTGGGTCAAGGTCATGACACACCCTTGGGTCATAGGCAATCTTTGAGTGAAATAAGAACCTACCAAGTTTATCAATAAGAAAGATATGGACCGGACAAATTATTAAATTTTTCTTCCAGTTACCTTGAACTTCCCCACATGACCTTGGGTCAAGGTCATGACACACCCTTGGGTCATGGGCAATCTTTGTGTGAAATGAAAACCTACCAAGTTTATCCTTAAGAAAGATATGGACCGGACACGAATTATTAAATTTTTCTACCAGTGACCTTGAACTTCTCCAAATGATCTTGGGTATAGGTCACGACACACCCTTGGGTCATGGGCAATCTTTATGTGAAATGAAAACCTACAAAGTTTATCCATAAGAAAGATATGGACCGGACACGAAATATGAAATTTTTCTTCCAGTGACCTTGAACTTCCCCAAATGACCTTGGGTCAAGGTCATGACACACCCTTGGGTCATGGGCAATCTTTGTGTGAAATGAGAACCTACCAAGTTTATCCATAAAAGATATGTGTCAAACATGAATTTTGAAATTTTTCTCCCAGTGACCTTGAACTTCCCCAAATGACCTTGGGTCAAGGTCATGACACACCCTTGGGTCATGGTCAATCTTTGTGTGAAATGAGAACCTACCAAGTTTATCCATAAGAAAGATATGGACCGGACACGAATTATGAAATTTTTCTTCCAGTGACCTTGAACTTCCCCAAATGACCTTGGGTCAAGGTCATGACACACCCTTAGGTTATGAGCAATCTTAGTGTGGAGTAGTAGATTCTAATGTCCCTCTGTAAGAAAGATATGGACCGGACACGATTGCACAGACAGACGGACAGACGGACAGACAGACAGACGGACAAGGTGATTCCTATATACCCCCCCAAACTTCGTTTGCGGGGGGTATAATTAACATAATTTTTAACTTCATTTGCAAATGTGCATTTTCTAAATGAAATCAAATTTGAAAATCCCTCATGGTTTAAGCATGTAATGATTTATGTTCAGTAAGTAATATGAATGTGAACAAATTCTTCTTTTTATTTTTAAATTGTCATACATTTTCTAATAGATAAGGTAGCCTATATTTACCATTCACATATCTAAGCATGTAATGAGTACAGGTAATTTTTTGCTACTGAGTTTGCTTAGAAGTTGGATAAAGTAGACAAATACATTTATAACACGTTAGATTTTGATGAAAATCTGTATGCATATTTCATCTGACCACAGTAGAGTATATGATATAATCAAAATTAATGCTTCTATTTATACAATTTTGCCATTTGATATGTTTAGATATGCCATATTCCTGTAATCCCACTTTTTAACAATTGTTAAAAAAAAATTTCAAGCAGCTGAGCTGTTCTGGTCAAATGTGACCCCTTGAAAGACACCCCACCCCCTTTTTTCATTCTTTTTTTTACAGAATCTAGAAATTTTAATGAGTTAAGGTTTGATTGTTAATGCATGCTTTGTCAAATAAAAAAAATCTTAAGATTCTGTTTAGAAATAATTATAGGCTGCACATTAGTAAATCTTTCAAGGGCCATTCCTTGTTAATATTCCTGAACCCTTTCCCCTAAATCGAGCCTTCCTGCCCAACACATGCATGAAGTGAAATGTTTCTAAGATGAAAAAGTATGCATATATGTCTTTTTATCTTTCCTAATTTTTTACCAGATTTGTTACCAAAAGATTCTTGACACAAAGCAGAATGCTTCTTTAATACGCTAACGGAATAGAAAAATTCTGATCCTGAAATCTTGACATCCAAGGCATTCTAAATTAACTGCATTTTACCTTTTCACTGATTAATTCAAGAACCCATATAATTAAGCAAAAATATATTTTCCCCATTTGGCATTTCCAAATGGCCATAACTGTTAAAAATATGCATAATAATATGAAGTGCAACTTGTTCAGCCTCTCAAAATTACATAGCAGTGTGCAAGATTGCCTGTTATCTATGATATTGTTTATTTTATATACCGGTATTCTGAAAATTTTTTACTTATTTTTACTTGCTACATTCTTTCACACCACCCTTAAATTTTTCATATCAGAAGTTCACTCCCTTCAACCCTGTAAAACCAAAAGCAATATCTCGTTTTTCTTATAAGAAATGTTTTAAAAACCCATCCATTTTCAAGTCATTTCATAAAAATAAACTTCTATTTTTAGCAACCCCGATGGCAATTTCATCATGGTACTCTTAAAATCAACCCTTGATGCAAATATAATCATTCTAATCTTAACAATTCACTCACTTATTGCACAAAAAGCAGAGACTGTTGAATGGACACAACACTGATAGCCACATATGCCCCCCCTTTATAATGCCGAGGGCACCACAAATAATTTGATTTTAACACCCCCCCTTTTCATTTTTGGTAAGTAACTGATCCAAAAACCATGTTTTTTTTCTACTTTAGTAAAAAGATCCTCAACAAATCATCTCTGCAGAGAAAAGCAGTCAAGCAACACACCAAATAAAGAAAGGGGGAAAAAATAGATGGTTAACAGTGAGTTGGTAAAAATATCATGAAAAGACAGTCATATATAGATACTCCATCATTGCCTAACTCATTATTGTTTTTCCCATGCTTGAGGTGCATTTAGTAGTGTATCTTTTTTTCAGCACAATATCAAATCAACACAAGCTCCTTATATAAGCAAGACCTGGACACTTACAGCACATATCACCAATCTACTCTACAGGCAAAACCAATCAAGTGTCCAGAACTTGCTTGTCAGATTGTAGAAAGCAAAATGGTCGTAATTTCAACTTAATTTCAACTTGCATCATGACATGTTTTTTTTGGTTTGTTTGTTGGTTGGTTCCCATCATACTCATTATACCATCTCAACCCATTTAGCACCCTCTTACTCAAAAATCAGAGTAGACCTTGAGATATTGATAAACGTAAGATTAGACAATACATGTACCTTAACAACAATTTTCTTTACAAAAGTTATATCAATATTTTTGATATTTATCAATGCAGTCCTCTTTTTTCAAAATACCGTATGTATGTACCAACTATGCAATCTAGTCCAAATTTCTATATAAATGTACCATGGTATGAGTTACTTGTCTGGAAATCAGTTTATAAAGGCGATCAAGTAATCCTCCCCACCCCGTTTATTTTCCAATTGGTTAACAGGTGCACAATTGGGTTAAAAGGAAAATGATGACAGAATTTCCCAAAATCCAGTTCAACACATCTTGCTTTCTACTTTCACAACATTGTTATACATGCATCAGGAGCTTTGTGTTCAGAGATAAAAAAAATTTGAATTTTCGCACAACAGAATTTTGTTTAAGCAAGGTAAAAATTTGAAAAATCAAAAGACACACTTCTGAATACAGGAGAGGTAAAATAGTATAAAAACAATAACTAATATGCAATGTTTCACCAAATAGTCCGGTAAAATACTAACATAGCCCTGTATGAAGAAAAACATGAAAAACATCAGCATTATTTCAGCAGCAAAGGCTACCCATTCAACTGCCTATTAATAAACATCTCCACAAACAAACTATTCTATTAAATCACTTACTCTAGCTATACAGCATTGGCAGTTAAATTCAGTTATTAAACTACAAGTAATTTCATTTCTAATCTTGTGAGCCAAAAAAATAAAAATAAATAAATAAATATCTAAATAAATAAACAAAAATATTTGTAACAATATGACATGGCACTGAAACAGTAGACTATCTCTACGTATTTAATTACCTCATGTTCCTGTAGGTACGCCCTAGCGTCCTCGAGTCCATCGATGCTTGGGTCATCGCTGACCAATCTCTGGGTCTCGTCCAACCAATGGCTGCGCTTCTCCAGACCGTCCCTATAGTCGTAAGCCTTGGAGAAAATGGCCGACTTCTCGGACACTCTATTGAGATCTGGCTGCAGTCCGGAGAATTTGGCCAGGAGGTCTTGTAAGCGTTTCTCTTCGTGCTTAGTGTCGGTGTCTCCGTTGTCTTGTAGAAGTTCGTTCAAGTTTTCTTGTAGCCACTTCGCGTCATCTGACAGTTTACCCATGTTTCTTACAGCTCTCTGTAATTTTCAAGTATTTTGATAATCATTAATATTACACTCATTCAAATGTTTCTTTCATAATATATTTCTACATGTACATTTAAAAATGTGCACAAAAATTTTACATTTTATCTAAAATGACCTCTTTCAGCAAAAGTAGTTTTTTTTTTTTAGAATTTATTTTTTAAATTAAGCTGTTTTATTATCACAGAACTTAATAAGGATATAGCGTATAACCCACTCTGCTCCAAAAAACTTACTCTGTTAAATTCAACTTCGTTGAGGTGAGCTAAAAACATACATGTAAACAGACATCATGTTTACAAGTTCATCGTGATTAGTGCTTTGTTTATAACCAGCTACATGGGATTTAACTAGCAAGTTTTTTTAATGCATTGATAAGTTTTATTGTTGTTTATTATGCTAATACAGTAAAAGTTGCAAATTATTTCATCCAAACTTGTGTGGTGTGATGTCACTGTAAACTTTTCCCGAAAGTTAAGCCTGGCATATGTCAATATAATATTGCATGTTTCAGTAATGGAATGAAGTCATGTGAGCTGAAAACTCACATTATACACGTAGATGAAGAAGCCTCTCACCTGATATTTAGCTTGTAGATCTTTGTATTCCTCATTAGTTAAATCTTCTTTCTGTAACTGTGTCATCAAATCCTGGATTGTGGCAACATTTGTAGCAAAGTCATCAAGTCTGTGAAAATATTGTTTCATAATTAGAACTTCATACATGTACATTCAAATTTGATGCCAATTAACTGCCTATCTTATTGAACTGCATAATATATAAATCAACCCAATCTGATTAAAAATTAGTTCCAAATCTGCTACTACTTCTCAAACATCTAACAACATCCCAGTTTGGGTCACTACAGGGTGACCTTTCCATAAGCCAGCGAAATCTTCATGACAGAAATATTAGCTGGTAGTTCAATTCAACTCTGTATGCTAATATTGCCTAGAACCCTTACTTTTGGTTGTATTCCTTCCATCTTTCTGGGAGCTGCTTCAGTTCTAAGCACACACTGTCCATGATGGACAGGAGTTTGTCCCAGCGAGCCTTGTTATCCTCGTATCTGTCCTGTAAGCTGTGATCTTTAGGGTCCAGCTTATTTAGATCCACCGCCAGTTTCTGCATCGTCTCGAGATTCTTGATGCAAGTGGGTCTAAAGGGACCTTCATTGAACATTTGCTGAATAAAGAAAGAAAAATGTGTCAATGTACATTTTGAAAATTAAATATCATGCAATGCATGTCAATGTAGCAAAAATATCATTTATTTCAATTTCTAACCGTGAGATAGATGAATAACTGAACTATTAAAAAAAAGTAAATTTGCTTCCTACTAATGTTATACATTTTCATACAAACGTGAAAAAGATATAATTGAAGTAAGCTTTAGATTCTTATTTCATTAATTTGCACAACAAATTTCTATTCTCTAGGGGGAGAAAAAAACCTACTCTGTGTTTCTGAAGTGTTGCCTTCACATTTTCATTTCGTTGAAGTTGTGCTTTTTCTTGCTTTAATGTCTCTTCAGCCTTTTCTACATTGGACACAAAATTCATTTCTGGCAGGAGGAACTCCAGCTTCAGTAGACACACTGGAGCTTCTGCAAGTATAGCCTACAAAAAAAAGAAGAGGATTATGGGTTATGGCTATCAAATGCACATCTTGAACTTTCCAAGAAACTTTCTATAGCTTAAATTCCTTTAAAATCTCCTCTCAAATACCAACTTTTAAATGGAAAAAAAAACCCCATAAAACATCATTTTTTTCAAAGCTGAAAAGCTGGAAACTAAAAATTTATAATTGTCCATGTTAGGTACCTTCCATCTCTCATTGATGTCAGCCATTCTTTCCTGAATTTCCACTTGATCACACTTCTCTAGAACATTCACAATGTCCTGACCCGCCTTCAAACACTCATCCTTTATCCTGTGGTCCAGTTTGTCAAAGAACTTTTTGTGTTTGCGGATGCAGGTTTCAGGGTCGTCGGCTTGGTCGTCCAGCACGGCCCTGGCCTGCTGTATCCAGGCGTCTACAGCTGCCTCCTTTTGCTGATAGACCCGCCATAACCGACAGAGATTCTCCAGCTTCTTCTCCCAGTCCTTAGCACTTCCTATACACTCCTAACAAAAGTTACAGGATAATTAAGTTTTACTTGTCATGGTATATAATCAAATTATACTGCAAAATGTAAGCCATGAACAATTTAATGCAAACAAGAATTTATAACACTATAAGAATTGCTATAGATCACATGTACAAGAAATATCACACTTTCAAGGCATCATTAATTAACACACTTATATTAGCTCTATGGGCTCTAAGAGTAAATATTTTAAAAGTATTCATAAAATTTCGAGTCGGGTACCAAAATTATACAGTACCTGAAATCTTTGATTGAGTGCAGACATGGGATCGTCCACTGGACTGAAATCTACGTTTTTCAATTTGGACTTTGTACTGGTCACCTTCTGATGAACTTTGTTTTTGCTTTCCACAATGGATTTCTGGTAAGTTGTTTCTTGAAAGAATGCCTTCAAAGAAATTAATGTTTTATCATCATTCATAGTCTGCTTTTATGGTCAAGATGAAATATATCAAATATTAAAGATTAATTTGTTTTTCTGTAATTTTTTAACTAAGCCAAGATAAAGTAAAAACACAAATACTGAGAGTTAGCTCACAAAATGATAAATGTACCTCTCACACAAAATATTTCAAATTATTGGTAAAAATTTTTCTTTGATGAAATTGCAGATTGTCATATTAGTACACAGTATTTTACTTTCCAGTCAGGGACCTATATCTTGTCAAATTTACATTGGGTCAAGATCAAACTGTGTTTGCCAGGGAGGGGGGGGGGGGTCATAATGATTACAGCCAACATACCTTATGTTTTTCTAGCATCTCCTCAGCTCCTTTCTGAGAGCCCTCCATTTTGTTGGCACTGAGTATTTTTTCTCCTTTATCTAACCAGATATTCAGATCCGAGATGCCTGTTTCTAGGGACTCTACATTGGGAAGCACGGCTTTGAGGTATTTGATGCGCTCTGGGATTTCCTTTCTCAGTCTTACTATGACCTCTTTCTGGATATTAAGAGTCTGTAACATTTCGTTGACCACATCCTGATTGCTGTCTTTGACTAGGGATTGAGCTGTTTTGGTTGTGGTTTTGAAATCGTTTTCCATTTCTGGGATTTGATTCCCACACATCTGCATAAAAATACACACTTATTATAAATGTAAATGAAGTATTCTTTAACAAAAATAAGTACCGGTATTTGTTTATGTCGATATCATATGCTCAGCAGCATGACTGTAGCTCTCTATAAAAATTTTGAGATAAATTCTATGCAAATAAATCAGAATTAAGGAAATGATAAATAAAAAATCTAGAAAGGATTAAGTAAATTACAATCAACACCATTGACAGGGTAGATATACATACCGTCATGTCCTGTAAATGTTCCTTTAGGTTTGAATGAACACAAGGTATCTGTTGCATCATCAACTCCTCTGCATTCTTCAACCATTCAGAAAGCCTCTCTACGCCTTCTGCATACTCCTGTCTTCCTTTTCCAATAATTTCCACTTTTTTGAATTCCTCGAAACTCTCTGTAACATTTTTAAATTCCGTATTCAGTAGAGCTAGAGTCTGTTCGATTTCCTCAGCCACCGGTTCACGACAGACACGGATGAGATAATTCCCTGATTCTGTGACCTGCTGAAGTTTTTCTTGATAGACCGGGATTTCACTGAAATGCTGCTGTTTTTCTTCGTTTGACCGGGACATCACCGATTCCCCCTCATTTATAAATGCTGTCAGTGTTTCAATGTTTGCATTATACTGTTTCCAGTTTTCTAAAGCACCTTCTAATTTGGGTAACACATTTTTAATGTCCTCGGAAACATTTTTCCACTGAGTCCTTTCCTCTTTAAGAAAATCCAATATTTGCTGTTCACCTTCTTTCCCTAGAAAACGAAACCAGTTAAGTGTTTAAAATTTGTAAAATTTCATTTAAAGACCTATTTACACTTTTCATTCTGTCAAATTAATCTCAATATAACTTAAATCTATGCCCACTGAACCACAACTCTGCCTCTTTGAACTGTGTAATACATGTATACTGTATCAAGTGTTACTTTATACCTTTTATACCTGCAAACAGTTTTACCCCATTTTAAATTCACCCAGCACATTTGTGCTAAAAAGTAAATGCTGTCTTTCTTAAATTTGCTTCAAATTTTATATTCACTCAGATATAAACAAGAGCCAACATTTCTCTCAGATTTTGACTTATACCTGCTGATTTCCTCCAGACTTCAGCCTTTTTGTCCAGCTGAGTCGAGAGCTGATTGTAATTGTTAAACAACTGCTGAGCATCCACAAAGTCATGGTAGTCCTCTAACAGCTGCTCCACTTCCTCCTGTTGACCTAGTTTCTCGTTCCAGATTTCCAGCTTCGCCTCTGCCGATTCTCTAAGGGCCATTACCCTCTGTTGATATTCCTCAAACTCTAACCGTTTTTCTCGTCGTGGATATTCCTTCAGTAGACTTGTCAGGCGACTGGCTAAGCTTTCCATCTGAGGTTGAATCAGGAATTCTCCCTCGTATTTTCCAGCTTTCTTCACTTGATAAAAGAATGTTTTCCAAGATTCTGCATCTTTGAAATATTCCTGTGAAAAAAAAAAACATACATATAATGTATACGAAAAAATATACATACATAGTATATTTAAGTTTTTTCAAAAAGGATAAACCTATCAGCATTTATCAAACTTTACATACATGTATGACTTATTTAATCTTCATTTTTAAAAATATTACAGATCACTTCAATACCATATCACATTTCATTTTTGCAGTCATTGAATTTTCTAAGGAAAACTAGAAATATTTTTGCATTTTTTTTGGTCATCTCAGCATTTCCCTTAGAATGGTTCAAAAATAAGAGAATCGATACTCTCTACCATTTGCTTCCTTTTCTTGATTTTAATTTCTTTAAATGTCCCCTTGATTCCCAATAGTTTTATCTCATCCCAAACAAGCATGTACAGTGTACATACCACAGATTCCTGAAGCAGTTTGGCTAACTGCTGTGCCAGATCCTGTCTGTCCTCCGCGTTTTCTGGCTGTTGCTCCAACACTTCCTCCCCCTGGTTTAACCAGTCTCCAAACTTTCCCAGCTTCCCCGGCAGACTGGCGTCTAACTTCCACAGCCACATTCTGGTTCGCCTAGCAGCACTGCACCATTTTGTGTTCAATTCCAGCCACATCGGTTCTGTGATTTTTAAGGCTTTTTTGGCCAGACATTTCTCCTCCAGTTTTTTATATACAGCTTGTCTTCTGTCAAGTTCAGCTTTAAAAGCCAAATAGTCCTACAAAACGCCAAGTATTTTTAACATGGACCTTAAAACAGCATAAAGCTTGTATCCTAGATCCTCAAGTTACTAGGATAAAAGTTTTTAAAGATTTTTCTCGAAAAGATTTTAGACATCAATCATAGATATAAACAACAACCTGTTAACTGACTTTGATGCTAACATACCAAATTCCTTGCAAGCACTATTGCTTAAAAAATTATCCCGTACAAGCAGTTCATTCATATATTAAACAAATATGGTGATTGAATATAAGTGACCAGTGGTTATTTACCATGTATTCCTGTTGCCTGTCAGTGACGGGCTGGTCCACTATCTGTAGGACCTCCTCAGCCTCGGTACTTAACCAGGTCATAAGGTCAGTGTAGTCATTCATCTCTTGCGTAGCAGGGTCCTTACTTCTTCGTCCCAACTGAAATTTAGAATAAAATATCTAAAGAACACCAGAATTTAAGTAACATTTTAAAATCTGATATTCATTTCAAAGTTGTTATAGGTATATGGATTCATTGAGAAATTTCCCATGTCATTTCAAAGTTGTCAATGTCTGAAAAGGCATAGGGTCTCAATAGTCGATATTTGTTATCTTATCAGGGGATCATATATATATTTACTCATAATCTTAATATGTTCATTCTCATTTATGGATCCCCCATCTCAAGTATGACCTTATATGTTTACTTTTGACCTTACTAAATTTGTTCTCACAGCTGGATCCTCTCTTCTACCTATAGGTGACCCCAACACACTCACTGTTGACCTTTCTACATTTAGTCTCCCTTATAGTTGGATCCTCCCCACCTAGAGGCAATCTTATAAATATTTACTACATTCATTTAGACTTACAGCTGGATCCTCCCCTGCCTCGGGGTAAGCTTTCAGGAACTGAGCCACATATGTCATCACAGATTTCTCATCAGGTTTCTCAACATCCACATCTGTAACAGGGAACAATTTAAATTTTTAGAAACAACACTTATTTATTTTATAGATGTGTCTGTAGACAAATTAACACAATGTAATTAGCACTTTCAATGAACAATACATAAAAACAGCTTATCTTACAGCTAATACACAATCTTACTGATCATATACATAATGAGTCTGAGTTAATGAGAATTGACTGCATTTGGTAAACCAGCCCCTAGACTTCCACTTACCCTCAGGATCTAGGAGTCTTGGAATCCCCAGGTGATCCTCAGCAGTGGAGAAGGCCTGTTCTAGATTGACGCGGGCTGACTGGTTCCTCACGTTCTCAAAGTCTATCAGATCTGGACGGATTGTGTGGACAATGGCATTGAAGGCTAAGCCATCTCGCCAACTTTTACCAAAGTCTTTGATTTCAATTCCATATTTCCTACAATATCACATGAAATGTGTCAAAAAAGACCTTGACAACCTATATAAAAAGCATTTTAAAATGACATTATTTACTAAATTTAACATCGAATCGTTTTGGAAATACAGTGAAACTTGGTTAATCCAGATATTGTGTATTCTGAAATCTTGCCTAATATGAACTAAAAAGTAAACTAAGTTGTTTAAAATGTCATCTGATCTGGAATATTGTCTAATCTGGCAAATTTCTTTGTAATCATGTGTCCAAATTAGACAAGTTTTACTGTATATGAAGAATTCCATACTTTGTAATTGCATTTCCTGTCCAAGCTAGAAGTGCCTTTTTGGCATTCATACGGAATTTCTCTAGCGCTGACATAGGTTTGTCTGGATCCTGATCTTGTTGAGCAAATGTGTCTTCAATCTAAAAAACGCAAATTAATATTATTATATCATTCTGAAGAATCTTCAAGAATCCATAATAAATTCTCAGAGTATTTTTTTCAAAAATATTCATAGTTATAGTTTACATTTTGTGACCAGCTTTCCAAATAATTAAAACTTCTGGTGAAATTTGATTCTCTTTATCATTTAGGAAAATAAAAATCAGTGAAGCAATATACTGGTTTGTATAAAACCACACTATATATTTTTTAGTCATTGTGTGCTTAGTAAATCAAACTAAAACTGTAGAAAGTACACAGAAAATTTTATTTTTAGTAACCATGGCAACACCGTTCATCAAAATCAAAAACCATTGCACATTTTATGTATCTTTGTGTTTTCCATCAGCAAATCAAACTAAAACTGTAGAAGGATTAGATTTGAAAGGAATTTCACAGAAAATTTTATTTTTAGAAAAAAATTCATCAAAATCAAAAACCGATTATTATTAAGTTAAAAGAAAATCAATGCTATTCATGTCACATGCATTCTGTAATCAGTACATATAAATATCGTAGAAATGTTAGAAGCCTCTGCTACACTGACCTTTTTCATCTCTAAGAATTTGAGAGCTGTAGATATATTGCTGACGTGATGGACTCGCTTCAGTTTTCCTCGTTCCATTTGCTAAAATAATATATAACAAAGGTTAAAATAATGTCAATAAACCTTAAGCTGATGATCAAAATTTGGTTGTTATGATCAACACTTAGAAGTACGTTTTAAAGGAATTTCAGTATATAAAGGACACCGTATGTCACTTTTTGGCTAGCCTGTGTGCCATATATTGTAAGGTACAAAATTGTAGGAGAAGCGTTTTGTTACAGGGGAAAGATTGTAAACCTCTTTATTTTCTTTTAAAAATCGTAAAGCCATTCAAATATATTTCTTCAGGAGTTTAGATTACTTGAAAGTATAAAATTATGGTCCATATTAATCCTGACAAAATAGAATGTCACAAATTATTATTTGTAAAATGATTAGCAAGTGAAAACTAAAATGCTTCTTTTTAACTTATTCATGTGAATGTCACATGCATACTGTACTCAGTACATAAAAATTTCTATAGAGGACTAAGCTATACTGACCTTTTTCATCTCTAAGAATTTGAGAGCTGAATATATTGCCTAATACCCCTGCACCACTAGTAAATAAACAAAGGTGCAATGGTAGGAACTAAAGGATCTGTGTTACTTTATGCTAGCCTGGTATAGTTACATACAAAAGAAGATGCCACACCTATTTAATTTCTGTTTTGTAAACTAAAAATTCACAGCCCAAACCAAAATGTTATTTGTATTGCATGATTCACCCTCCCTTAATTGTTTTCATTCTCAAAGACAATGATCCCAAATTCTTTTTGCTCCTGACAGAACTTTCACTTGCAAGTCCAGGGGTCAATGACACTAGATTAATGCAACAGAAAAGGAGAAAATGCATGGGCTGAACCAAGAATCAAACTTGGGTTCCTGCATCATTTGTCATGAACTCTACCAATTGAGCTTACCAGGCCGATTTCCACAACTCAAACCATTCTATTTACCAGGAAAAAATTAAAATAACCACTGTAAAAATCTTTGCTAACCAACTTTCCTAAATGGCCAATTTCCACAACTCAAACCATTACATTATGATTTACTGGTAAAAATTAAAATAAATTTAAAAATCTTTTACAGTAAACTGAACAGCATATGAAAGAAAATTCAATCAAGGGTAATTTTCCTATTTTCTCATAACAATTTAAAACTGGACCTTTACTTAAGTTGTTATAATGGTGACAAAAATATTTGTATATTTCAAGACTTCATTTCAACTTGGCTGCCTAAATGTGACATAATAAGGTTAGGTTATGCATCTATCAAACATATTGTTATTAATCTTAAGGGAATGAAACTCTCAGTACATATTGTGGGGTCTAATAAAGAGATACAAATAGAATTTCCACTATTTTCTTTTCAGTAAACTGAACAGCATATGAAAGAAAATTCAATCAAGGGTAATTTTCCTATCAAGGATTGACATATGGGGGCACCTTGTAGCAATCTCATAACAATTTAAAACTGGACCTCTACTAAAGTTGTTATAATGGTGACAAAAATATTTGTATATGTCAAGACTTCATTTCAACATTGGCTGCTGGCCTTCCCTTTAAACCTGAGGACAAGCCCGGACACATTGCGAAGTCTTATATATCTCCTGGGATTTAAAGTAGAGACAAGAAAATATTGGGCAAATCGATAAATCACCGAATCCATCAATAATCTGTTTATTACACATAAAGAATGCTGGGCTTGTTTGAATAACCAGATCATTCTGCATGTACGTATGCTTAAAATACAGCCACATACCATAGACCAATCTTTCAGACCCTGCGTACATGATAAAGGTATTCTGTGTATTGAATTTACAAGATGACAGCTATGATTCAATAAAGTACTTGACAATATATCATTGTTTCTGATTCTTTTAGTAAATAATTTACCACCAGCAGAACAAACAATGAGACCAAAGTTAAAAGAGCTGCACTGTTGAATTGTTTCACACTGGGAACCTCCAATACACTGAATTCCTACACTTCAAAGACGCCATAAAGTTTCAGAGAGCAATGAAAAGACTTAACCTTTGAAATATTGAAAGTATATAGCCATTCCATGTATGTGTGACAGATAAATAGATCCCATCCTTGTATATTACACTTTCAGTCCTTTGCTAATCAGGCCACTCCTAAAGAGCCACTGATTCCCACCCACCCTAAAAAAAGAGTGATATCTGCCTGTCCTCCACCATTCATATAAATCATTTACATTATTTTGCATAATTACTGCATGTAAAATAAGTATTGTTTCACAATGCTATCTTGTCAAATTTTGAAGACCATATTCTGCAAGTACAAGTGAAGATACGATCAATATAAAATTGAGGTCACTGTGACCTAATTTTTTTGAATGCATCAATTGACATCGCTGAGTTTTCTATTCCTTATACTAGCAGTGTTCAAGGTAAGTATGACTCTGCCTTTTCATTTATTCCAAAATAAGATCTTCATGTCCGTACATTGCATCTCTCTACACAAAGAGATGTACCACATTCAATGATGGGGGGTTCCTTACAAGGCAAAATGATCTTACATCTTGCAGGTACAAGACAGGTTTCAATCCAAGTAAATGAAAATTAATATTCAGACATTGAAAGATTCTCTTGGATGATACCAATTATCTTCTTTGAAACAGTCACAATTCACTGACTACAGGATCAAGTGCTTGTGCCATATCCTATTATCTACGACAAATCTTTGACATAAAATGCATCAATTGGCAAGTTATACTGAAATCAGACCTGAGTAAAGGATATGAAAGAAATAAAATTTGACTATGCATTCATTAGTTCAAATTGACCTGCATTTGGGCTGACATGCAATACTGCACCAAGATGTATAAAATGACAATCTTCAAAAGAACAACTTCAAGGACACCCAAAAAATATGGATTGAATGAATGTAAACAACTCTGGACATTACAATTGTGTAAAACATTCCATCAAGCAAAAAAATGAGGACATATTCTGAATTGACCTTTAATCTCCAACCATTCTTCTGGAATGAAATAACACATTTAAATCATTCCTATATCCCATATCCTAAAAATCAAGAATTGTTCTTGACAATTTTTGGCAATAAATACTCCTTTTTCTGAAATAATTTCAGGTTCTTTAATAGTTTGTCTAATTGACTATATACAGCCTGAGGTAAGTGAGATACGACCAACTTTTCTAAATAATGGCCAACTTTGCCCAAATATTTACACAAACTAACAATTTGTATTAAAGGGTTAACTGAAACAACTACAATAAAAATCTCTGCTTGGTTTTGCTTTTTTCCTACAGAGGCAATACTCACCAGTTTTTCTCCAGACAGGGCCTCTAGAAGAGACAGCAGGTACACTCCATCTTTTATGTCTTCAAATAAGTTCTCTACTTTCATGTTTTTCTAGAAGGAAAAATAAATGAAAATTCAAAATTCATGCCTTTGGTATACATGTATTAGGAATAGATATTTCTAAAATGAGTCCTTCATTTATCTTCTCAAATAAATCAATTTAATTACAATGCACTGTATCACATGTTTGGGTGGGGGGATATCTTAGAGGGAGGGGAAATAACTTGTACCTAGCTGTTCTCTATAACCTGCAGTTAATAGTAATCTTAACATCAAAATGTTTCAATTAAAATACAAAACTGTCAAATTGGACAAAATTTGTAATATTTATCTTATTTCCCTATGATGTTGAGGGCATGCAGGCTATAGTTTACTAGATGAAAACATGCCTCTAGGTGTGACCAACAACAATTGATAATGGGTATCGACTTTGATTGTAGACCTATAAATAGCTACAAAGTCATTGCCAAGAAAGACATAATTCATTACCCAAATTTGAATATATTATTATCCTGTGACCTTGACCTTTGAAACCTAACTTGACTTTAAATTATTGAATAAAAAACAAATTTTTGAATTAATGTCATTATTTATCTCCTCTCAATGTTGCAGTTTTTTCTGACAATTATTATGATGGATTGACTAAAAAACATCATAGCAAAGTCATCTATCACTATTTTTCTCTAAATAAGAATATATCAAAAAATTTCAATATATTATGTCTCTGGAAAAAAGCCATGTGTTAGCCTAACCCGTGCCCTTGTGTGTGTGAATTTCATAAACTCTTAATCTCGGTTTAAGAGTATACAATAAACATATAGCAAAGTGCAAGGGATGAAACATTTTTCTTCATTATGAATGTAATTCATTACCAGGTATATTTGTCAAGTTTCCCTGAATTCATTATAAGCATGTTCCCTTGAGTATGTGTATGTTTTATGCCTCTGACATAACTTTGCAGTCAATTCTATTCTTTCTGTTAAAGGTTCTGAACTTAACAGGTTCCCTAGGCTGCTGTATCATCTAAACTTAATTTCAGACTAAACCAAGCATGCAGTCACTAAGCTCACCGTACACCTCAGAGTGACAAAGACCAATAAAAAGTCCCTAAAGATCAGCTGTTTGATTTGTTTCCACCTTATACATACATCCATTGTAGCCCCTGTCATCAGCTGCTCTTGTTTAAGTGTGTAAGTCTGGTTAACTAATGATAACTAACAAATCTCCCTTGACAGTTAGTGTGATCTTACATCTGTAAATGTTACTAGAGCTGTGATATTATGGGAGATGGACAGGCGCCCCTTGTCAGGCTCCATTGTTTATTTTCCTCCTGTCAGGTACACGTGTCAGTTTTTATTTTTACCTGTTTCAGGTAGGTGTTCATCCAGTTGGTGAAGGTTTTCTTCTGGACTCTTTCTTGTTCATCTATTAATAAAATAAAATTATAAAGAATTAAAAATTTTATTCTTTAATATATTTAAAAATTAAAAACTTTGCAAGGTACTATATAATAGTGGTTTTGATCAACAGCAATGCTGGTACACTGTAACAAGTAAAAGATTTTTTAAAATTATTGAATCTTTTTATTGAAATGTTTATTGAACATGCAAAATTGAAATAAAAGCTGCAAGCTAGAGTATCTCATATGGATTTTAGGAAAATGAAACCATAATGAACTAAATTGAAATTAAGAAAGGAGCTTGGGGTTGAAAAGTTAATTTCAAAGGAACTTATATTAATAATGCCCCCAGAATGTGTGTCTTCCATTTAAACAAATTAATCGTTGAGGGCAAGACACAACACGACAAGTATGTTTGAAGTACTGAGCATTTAAACACTGCCCTGTACCATAAGCAAACATGTGGAATGTAATTACGCTGAATATGGGCAAAAGAGCTTCATTCACTTTAAAGGTGGAGAATATTTTGGGTATATTTCTGGAGAGATTCCAAAACACCAAACCTAGCTGTCGCACATTGCCCTGTTGAGAACTCTCTCTCTGCACAGATTATTAAATCCGCAAAGCAAATACACTATAAAAAGAGCAAATTTGTCCCCTCTGAAATATGTTTGGACATTTTCTTAGCAGATGATACTATGTGAAGTACTTCCTATACCCAATGGAATTTTTTAATCTTTGTAAAATAAAACACTTGGTATTATGTCCAGCATAACTTGAGCTGATTCCAGGAATTTTAATCCCAAAATTTTTACTTTAACTTTGATAATTCAATGACATATACATGAACAAATTTGCCATATAGCAAGCAATTCTATCAGACTTTCATCTTCATAAAGAAAGCATAAGACATTTTCAACTCGTCCAATTAAAAATCATAATTGATGAACTTCCTACCTTTAAGTGAAAGCACTCGTTGTGCAAACACTCTCTGCACAGATTATTAAATCCGCAAAGCAAATACACTATAAAAAGAAGTCAATGTTTGGATTCATACTTTGTTTATCCAATGGAATTTTTTTAATCTATGTAAAATAAAACATGTGTTGTCTTTATATGTATTGCCAGTATTATTGTGCCAGTTTATGCTTCTCACAAAAAAATCTTTTTCAACAACACATTCAAAGAATCATCTAAGGTAACGAAAACTACATGTCCTTCTGTAAAATCATCGAATTTTTTAAAAATCCAAAAATTCTTTGATTCTCCCAAAAAAAATTCTTTGATCCTCCCAAGCCCCTCAGTACACAGATAGGAGTTCCCCCGACCTCCTATCGTCTCCCTTGGGGCTGGGTATTTCCTGAAGATGTCGGCCCTGCTGTGCCTCTCTCTCTCTGCAGTCTTTGTCACTAGACTGATCAGTTTAACATGGATCTATACAGTCCTGTTGTGTTCTTGTTAAAGGTCCTGGCAATCAATATATCTACCTGTGGCAGTATATACCATTCCCGCCATTCATACTTGGCTGCCCTTCTCTTTACAATGGCCTAATAAACCACCCCTGTTTCCATTAACCAAAAGACCTAAATCCCCCTTGCTTTATTTTCTTTTCTGCTTCAGTTCAATTTTGTTCGATGTTTCCAGTTCATCGAACCACCTTTTATACCTATAGCCATCATATAAGATGTTACTTGTTTAGAGCAGCTAGCAGTCATTTCTGTTTATACATTTCATGCTTGAGTTATTTCTGCATGTACTAAGCAAATGCACTTAAAAATATGCATCATTGATTCATCTGAATCTACAAATACTTGCTTGCTCACGCCATGAAGTATATACACCATGATACATGTCAGGAATCAGATTTACAAGGGTGTATTGTATTTGTGTTCTGAATTATATATAGTACCGTTAATTATACTTCATGAACTATTCATAGGACAATTCCTTATTGATTCTTACAATGGGCTACTTTGAATTCACATTTGATACTGTAATTCTCAAATTGATAATGCACAGTCATGTTACAACGTGAAGGAGAAAGATACATTCAAATTAAGGCTTATAAACAGTGTGGTATACAAGTGGAATTGAAATTTTACTATAAATAAGTAACTTTTATCCTATATGTATTGCAAAGAGCATTTTCAATACATGTATTTATCACTGATCTGGAACATTTTTTTGAAAATGCATCAACTGTATATGCATTTATGTAAGGGTAACTATTTGTGTCATGAATTACATATAGAAGATATATAGTGGGATGCACTAAATTTTGTGCAATAACATTTTGTAACATAAATACATATGCCTACAGTTAGGGTAAATCTGAGTCATAGATTATAGGTTTCTGATAAGTAAATACATGAATAATACATATTATACATATATTTAGAAGTTGTCCTTAATTACTCCACAAAGAGAGATGCTTTGGTTTCGTTTCTCTTTACCCAACTTTTGGTAAGATTTATATGTACCAAAAAGATGCATTAATTTACATGAATATTTATTGAACTCTTAACCAATGGCCAGCAATTTGGATTGACTCCAGAAATAGGATTTTGGGGGTACTGCCCTTTATATTTAACTGAAAGTAGTTGGTATGCTTATTAATTGATAACAAAAATCTCAAAAGCCTAGCCAGAATGATAATGCATTTATCCTTATCAGAGAATGTTATGCTTAATTTGCAAAACCATTTTCCGATCAAAAGGTTTGGAGTAGGTATATGGTAGAAACAGCATTTAACACTTATAAGACTGATAAGAACAATTTTTGATGTGCGAGTCTATATAAGTCTCTTCAAGGTTCGATCACCATAATTTCAAAAGCATCTTTTTTCTTCTATAAAAGGTGGGTTGGAGGGGGGGGGGGGAGGGTGTTAATTGATAAATCAATGTATTCCATAATACAGGTATTATTGTAAATCCCAACATTGGCTTCACTAGAACTGTAGCATTATGCAGGGTTTATATTTTAGTCTTTGGCCATACTCTACAGACCCCATTATGCAAACAAGAGATGTTTGTAAAACACTGGTGCCCCCCTCTCAAAATAATTGGAATTTCTCTAAGTTCAAGGGGCATAACTCTGTCCAAAATGGCTCGATCATACCCAAAAACAGAACCTGACCTAGACATTCTTATGATGCAGCAAAGCAATATGCTATGCCCTCCCTTCTTCGAAAGGTGGGGGGGAAGGGGGGCATGATGAGATGCAATTTACAGCGCAACATTTTTCTATGTCAGATTGTAGAGAATTTCTTCATTTTCCAGCATTGGTCAATCAACTACCTTTCACTCCCTAATTCTATTCTAGGCACATTTTTAAACCAATATGTACAGTTAATTCTCGATAAACCGCCACCTTTTGTAATTTAGAAATCATGGCGGTATAACGAATTTGGCGATGAATTGAATTTCCCATCTTTTAGGAAACAAGAAGTAGAGTTACCGTTCTTAGAAATACCATTTAAAGCGTTTTCTATTCTTATAATTACATGTTCATGTATATAAAACATATTTCTAAATTTTAAAATATTTCAAGTAATTTTTTATGTTTGATTTCTTTAAAACAAAATGTGCAGTTATGAAATAAAGACAAGTACATGTGCATCTATGTACATGTATGTTGTATGGACATGCTGGGTCGATCGAGATATTGGACAGTACGTAAAATGGTTTCTTGAATAAATTTATTGTTTATGGCATCATCGTTAGTGAAACGTTCACAATTTATACCGTATATTTTTTTATAAAGCAAACTTTGCATTGTTTAAAGCAGAGATCATCAAAATAATATCGTATTCGGCGTACTTTTATTTAACAACTACCGCTTTCGTGGCGAAGCCGTGACTAAATGATTTTTTTAAACAAAACAACAGAACAAAATCATTGTAACAGTTCATATTAAAATTATTTGTTCATTTAATTCTAATTTAATTATTTAATTGTGTGTACCTTGTCTGGATTTGCATGCTTTACGACAGGGATAGTGTCAACCAATTAGCCGCGCTGTACTGACCACACGCACCTGTGGCGGTATATCGAGATAATTGACACTTAAAAATGGACGTTTGTTTTGAAAACAGGGTGGCGGATGGCGGTATGCGAATTTGGCGTTATAAAGAGAATTTTATATATCAGGAAAAACGTTCTTGGAAAATCATGGCGGTATTGCGAAAATGGCGATGAATCGAATGGCGATAATTCGAGAATTGACTGTATATTAAATATAAACCTCCCAACTCTTAATGGTCATCTCCACAGACCAATAATTTTGCTTGCTTTGATGTTTTTGTCAGATGGCATAGGTTGTATGACAACGTTAAGAGACAGTAATGATAGTCAAAGAAGTTTTTTTTTAGATAAAAAGATCTTTCTTCTGACTTAACTTCAAATGGTGCAAAAGCAAACATACATTACAAAATCCTCTTTATACCATACACTAAAGTGCTATCTGGTCTAGTATTTTGATGCAGCTAGAGTTAGCTTCCCTTTCATTTGAAATGGAATAAACTAACATCAGCTATGATAAAATAAACATTCTGTAATCAATTCAAATACATTTTCTAACATTTTATTAGACCAAGATAGAGTAAATAGATACTTTATTTGCCCAACTAGTTTTCCCCATTTTAAGTATGCAACAGTAATTTCTGTTCATCAATATTTTGCTAAGAACATTTTTCCTGCAGCAAAATAGCAGCAGGTGCTATATGTTTAAGATGAATTAGATCAACCCAGTATCTTCTCCTTTATACGAAATTATATTCTCAATGTCTAAGAACATTTTTCCTCCATACAAAGGGTCCTAAATGCATGCATTGCTACTAGAATTGATGCTGCTTGAATTTCCGAATACACAAACAATTTGGAATATGTTTGATATCTCCAACTAATGAAAAGATTCTCTATAATTGAAAGGAATAAAGGAAAAGGCAAGTTACAATTACCACTGCCAGACTAAAGGTCATGTCTACATATATTGTCTTAGTTTAAAAAGCATACAAAATTCCTCATCTTACTTTCTTACAGAAGTGTTCATGCAAATGCAAAGATTGCAGACTTGCATTTTGTTTTGGAGTTAGATTCTAAAAATGCAAATAGATATATGGATTAATAATTAATCATACCGACATAGTTTTCAATTTCGTAAATGTCCGATGTTTTGAAATATCGTCCTTTCTTGCAAATGATTTCAACCATTTCCTTTCAGCTACATGGTCCATACTTTAACAGCTCCTTCATTGTCCGTTTATGTCATTTTACTCAGTGCAGTCCCGATTCATTGTCTAGTTCCCATTGTTCCTTTTCCTCTTGTGTCCCTAGTTTATGAGGGTCCTGTCCCTTCAGATAATCAATGTGCATTGACAATTGCTGGTCAATCTAATTATCCATCTGCAAATGTCATTTCTGGCCACATCGAGACAGAATGCATAATTATTGTCACTTATCTCTTATGGTCCCCCTGAATCAAACACTTGACAGTCTGAGAGATACATTGCATTTTACGTATTATTGTTTTTGTCAGCCTTCGAATTACGTCTCAACAAAATAAGTTACATTTTTAAAAACATTCCGAAACCTTCAAGTCGCTATGGAACATCCACATACCCAGTGTAAACTCTAGCTATCCAATTATAACACCCGTTGCCTTCGATTAAATATTCCACTGGAAGCCCACTTCATATTATCTACCTTGATGAAGATTAAACATTGCATAAAAAGTCCCCCAAATGCCTGTCGCAACAAAAGGTCGGTAATCTTAATTGGATTAGTATCCACAAAGTTATTCAAATGTTATGTACGACATTCTTTACTCGGCTTTCTTTACTCGGGTTAACTGTGCCAAAAGTGAGAATAATTATTCTGATTTGGTGAAAACACAACTGTTAAAAATGTTAAAAAAATTCTTTGATGGCTATTTGTCAAAAAAAGGCACATCTTTCTTGTGTTGCCCAATAAATAAGAGGTGAACCTTTTCATTTAAAAACCACCCCTGTTGAATATATTTATCGTTGGAATAAATAAGTCGATCTCCAAGTACTGAGAGAGAGTGTTGACAATCTTGTATGTGAAAAATTGTATCGATTGAAGAAATTATCACCTTTGCAGTGTCTGCTGCGATGTGTATTACAAGCATTGAAAATCAGGTAGCGCAAGGCGCGTGTCCTGCCCATTACGCTACGTACACAACAAAACCGCAAACTTTCATCTTGTAGTAATTGTTGGATATTTGTTTTTTTCCCATGAGGCACATTTTCATTGATATAAGATAAGATTCACCAAGGTGACCAGACAAGTCCACCCAGTGAATGTATATAATAGATAGGTATTGAACTTGGTTTGGATAAATGCCAACCGAACAACTATAAAATAATAAATACACACCTTTGATTTTATAAACAACTTGTATAAATACCCCACACCGGTTGTATATTTACAAACAGTGAATATATAAGTACTGGTTAGAAAGTCAAAGAAGAGTATCATTGAACTTTAATGCATGTTCAAGCAAGCCATCAGTATTCATCGTAATGGACCGTCAACATTTACTGAATTCAAAGTCGAAATGCAACTTGCATTGGTCAGTTGCTAGTGTTCTGAGCATTAAGCTGCACCAGCCAGTAAATACTTTTTCAGCAGAATTCTTATTCCCTGATCATTTCAGGCCAGGCCCCTTGTAAAATTTCATTTCAATAAAAGACACTCTCTGTGAAAATCAATATGCATTGGCACTTGCTTCATTTATCTGGATGAGTAACTCTAGCTTAATGAAGCATCCAGGTATAAACTTCTGAAAATAACTTTTAGTTGCTTCCAAAAATACAGGTAATCTCATATTCAAAATATTTTGAAGTAGGACACAAATATTATCTGAGAAATTTATAAAATGCAAAAAATAAATTTGCATGGACACATATTTAAAAGTCAAGAGAGAAACTCGATTTGTTTTTCCTATTAAAGTAGATCAATAAACTCAATTGTGGGTAAATAGTCTTATTGAATTTTCGTTAGAGTAATAAATCTGAACACACATAATTGCCATTAATGTAATTCATCACAATTTTTGGTAATGGTTCTAACTTTTATGTATGCATATATAATCCTACCCTATCAAATTATCTACCTGAACTAAAGATGAGCTGACAAATGACAAGAAATTGATGTATATTGCCGAATGAGGTAATAAAAGGCAAAGGTCATCGTTCTCAAATGAATAGTTTGGTGTACATTTTTCCCTAAATTTCCCTCAAATTAATGCGGATATAGTCATATACATGTAAATTCATCCATACATGTTCTTTTTCCACTATGGAAGAGTTATACTTCTTAGTGCACTCTTTTGTGAAAAAGTGGGAAAATGTAAAAATCTTGCAGGATTTCTGGGACAAACGTAACATAAAGTACATGTAAACAATTTGTTGAATGTGATGAACTAATTCTAACAAATTACAGATGAAATATTTTAAAATTGGATTGAGATTAGCATGTTTTGTTTTGTCCACAATGCCACTGTGTCCCCGTCAGATGACTTGACCAAACCTGCCTCAATTTTGAAGAGTTCACTATTGGAATTCAATTGCATTATCAATTGTCTAAATTTAGTAAATTATTATAATAAGAAAGAGAGAAAAGACTATCTTTAGGTGTAAAAGTAAATCTTCAGATTGTTGAGACAAAATTGCAGACAAGATAATAGAAATTAAGACCCCAGTCATGGACAATATATGTGGTTGAAAGACCTAAAATGCCAAAAGTGAAAGAGAAGCACTGGGTTGGCCTTGACCATTTACTTATGGCCAAATTGATGTACACTCTTGACTCCAAGTCCAATGCAAAAGTTCCTAGAGAATGTTAGTTTTCATCTGGAAATCATTCAATGAAATACTGTATACAGGGTTATTTTCGCCACGTGTTAATTTTGCCCTTTTGCATTTGCGAACTATTTTGCCCCGTTTTAAATTTGCCCAATCTTAGTTTTGTTTAAGAAATTATGCTGTGTAATTTGAATTCGCACCATTTTAAATTCACCCAATCAGGAAGAGGGCGAAAGGGGCGAAAATAAAACGGGGGCGAACATTTCCCTGTGTACAGTATGTGATTTTATGACCTGAGTTTTGATTTTGAACTCAAAATCAGTAATGTTTTCGTTAAAAACCTCAAAAGCCTTTTGGATCAAAAAATATGATTTTCTGACCTTAATTTTTAATCTTCTGACCTAAAAAAAAATCCACGAGGGACTTCACAATGTCATTGGATGTTATGAATATGTCATTATTATGATTGATAAAATTTCTTTACAAAGGCTTTAAGAGAACAGAGAAGTTATCATCCATATTTGAACACCTGACCTTGACCTTTGACCCTTTGACCTCAATTGAATGATTATGTCATAGGATGCTATGATATAAAAGTCCATTACAAAGTCTTACAGTGAATAAAGGTTTACATCTGATTATTAAGGATTTATACAATATTTGAAGATCTGACCTTGACCATTAACCTCAAAATCAATTGGGGTCTTCTTTAAGTATAAGTATATAGGGAATTATTAATATATAAAATTTCAATGCAAAAACTCAGATATATCATTCACAAACTAAAGTATGACAAACAAATAGAATGACAGATTGATGAATGGACTGACCCAAATCAATTATTCAATATCCCCTAAGAAAGTGAAAGTTGGGGGCCAAATAATGCAGTCTCCCAATAAATACTTTCTGTATGGTAAAGATTTAGACACCTACAGAACTACTGTATCAGAGCAACACACGAGTAAATCTTTGAATTCAATGTCAAAACTGACTAATCAGGCTTTCAAGGATTGTATGCAATTGTCACATCCTGCAATGGGGCTTATTTACATGCCAAGCTATAGGCAAAATAAATTACATGCAAATGAGAATATTTTTCACAGAAACTGCTATGTTCTACTTTGGACAATCTCGAGCCTTCAGTGTTTTGAGCATTGATATTCGTACTTGACATGTAAATTAGATGAATGTACCAAGGAAATGACAAGTGTGTCTGCGAAAGTGTTAACTCTATAAATACGGTAAATCTCCTTAACATTCACAGGCGCGGATCCAGGTTTTGGAGTTAGGGGGGGCGCCAAAATTAGGCAAGGGGTCTGGGGGCCGCCTTGAGGCCCCCAGTGGGTCCAGGGCAAAGCCCTGGTGGGGGCCCCCCCTTAAATCCGCCACTGATTCAAGACAAACTAAAGAAAGAATTTTCAAGTTTGAGGAAGTTAAAATAAGTTTTTGGTTCATATTTTCATATAAACAAGTCCTATCATGATATTTTATTAAAATATTGAATTAATAAACCTTAGTAAATTGCTGGTCAAAGGGACATCATTTAATTTGAAGATAAACTGTAAATTAAATCTTTTCCATTTTAGCACAGAGATACAATTATTAACTAGCAGGCTCAGAAAATCAATCATTGATTGCTCTAAGGTCTTAAAAGTATTTCAATTCATCTCTGGCCTGCTTTGTTATTAAATGTACGAACACATTCAAAACCGAACATAAATGTAAATGTGCAAAGATATCCTTATCAATCTTGGACCAACTCCAGAGCTAGGGCTGGGTATAAACTGTAGCAATCCATTCCAAACATTTTTTAGATTTAAATGTTCAAATATACTTTAACACCAGGAGCTCTACATAAATACATACAGTAGTGTGACATAAATGAGTTCGCAAAATGGCCGCCGTCATTCATGCGTGCGGTGCGCTTGCGGTATATAAAATCTAATTTCTATCAATAAAATAATATTACCACTTACCTTTTTGTGTTAGTACTTTGTTATATAGCCTCTAGAGCGAAGAACACTTCGAATTCTCCTAGGAATGCTTGCATATAAACTCTGAATATAGTGCAAAGGGAGGCTACTCCATATTTCATGGACGATTCGCTCCAGATCATTCGCGTTTCTGATCTCATGTGTCCTCCTTTGTACACGGATTTTGAGCACTCTCCAGACATTTTCTATAATATTGAGATCAGGACTTTGTGGGGGCCATGGTAGAGTGTTAACGTTGTTGTCTTGTTTCCAACGATTTGAGAAAGCGGAGACATGACAGGGGGCATTGTCTTCTTGGAAAATCCAGCGTCGGTTTGGGAAATGACGAGCGATCACAGGCCAAATGCACTCATCAAGAATTGTAATATATTTCTCGCTATTCATGTTCCCATCCACAGTTTTTAAGGTACCAACTCCATTATAACATATGCAGCCCCAAAACATGAGGGAGGCCCGACAGTTTGTTTCCCAATCACCACGTAACCCGACACATTCAGGACGTATTCTTTCCTCACTCTTCCTCCAGACATGAACTTTATCATTATTTCCAATAACTATCTTAGTCTCATCACTGAATATTATGGATGACCAATGATTGTTGACTGTCCAGTGCAATTTCTGTCGACAAAATCGGGTTCTCTTCTCTCTATTCACGCGTGAAACAGTTGTTTTCTTAGAAACTACACACCTCTTGTAACCTTCCTCTGATAATCGCCTGTGAACTGTTCTGAGAGACACATTAGATCCTGTCCTGGCATTAAATCTGGATGTTATATCTTTTAAGGTCTGACGACGGTTGATTTTAATGCTTCGGAAAAGAACCCTGTCATCTCGCTGTGAAGTTTTTCGTTTCACCCCACTTCTCGGTAAATTTTCTATGTTACCCCTTTCCCTCACACGTTTGAGAAATTTTTGGATGGTACGACTGTTAATTCCGGTTAGATTCTCAATTTTATAGCTTGACAGACCTTCATTTGACATCTGAATGATTATTTCTTTAAGATCACTAGTCAATTCTCGACCATGGGGAGCCATATCTCCAAGCAGACGATAATTGTTTATCAAAGGGGAATAATCCAAATTTACAACAATGGACAGATTTAGTTAAGTCGTACCTAAATTTCAGCTAAATATTTTTTCCTTTAAGAGAAGCGATAACGTTGATTCAGCAACTGGTTCACCCCCCTTCTTAAATACTTACGTTGACGGCGGCCATTTTGCGAACTCATTTATGTCACACTACTGTATATGTGCAAGAGCCTTTTTATTAAACTGTGTAAAACCACGGAAAGTTAATCATTATAATATTAAGGAGTGTACACTCTGTTTCCATTGTGTGCATAAATAATGCATCCTATAAGACTACCGTATCAAAGGACAAAAACTTGCACTATTAAAACTAGTTTTCGTCATCAATAATTGTGTGAGCATGCAGTGTTCAAAAAATAGTCAATAATAAGAGATGAAATTAAATAACAATTTTGTTGTTAGGTTTCAATTGTCTTTTCTATCTTTTAAAAGAAACAGATGATCTTTCCTAGTCAATTTTGTACAGCACTAGAATTTCCAATACAACATTACAAAACTTAATTTTATTTCAAAAATTAACATGCATCCATACAAACTGTATGCTATTCAACATGCAATAATTTTGAATACTATCAATTTCAGGAAATGACATACAAATATGCAAATAAGCTTCATTTTCAAAACAACAACTACATAAGGGCCAGTTGAATAATAGATGAACATATCAGCATCTGGTGACTTGTTTCAAACGCTAATGTATTGATCGGATTACGGGCCAAAAACCATTAAATATTACCGATGGTAATCAAATGCTAGGAGATTATTCAGAGCTTGTCGTGTCATACAGAGTTAATCGCTCCTTACTTGCAAGTTGCTGAATCTGCATCTGGATGCCCTTTCCCGACCCCTGGCGCTTCTCCCCCACCGCTGCCGCCGCCCGAGGGCTCTCCACCCTGGGGGACATGGGTGGGGTGAATGTTCCCGATCCAGAAAGGGAAGACAGGGACCCCGTGGATCTTCGGGTCTCCATGTTGTCTTCTTTCTTCAATGGCCGACACTGGATGGGATTTTCACTTTCTTCATACCATTATATCACCTGTAAAAAATGTAAAAAATCAAAGTATACACTCCCGAATATGTCAATTTAACTCCTTGCATGTTCTTTATTGCTTCTGAATAATTTCTAAAAAAAGACTTGCAAATAATCAAAGTACACTCTCGAATATGTTAATTTTAACTTCTGGCACAGTCCACATGCTTCTGAATTATTCTTAAAAAAAAAACATGTAAATAATCAAAGTACACTCTCGAATGTGTCAATATAACTCCTGGCACATTCCACATGTTCTTGAATAATTTCTACTCACAGTAACACTTTGCATAAAATCAATCCGTGTCATTCAATGTATGTGTAAAACTGATGGAATTAAGCACCTTTCGTAGAGAATGCAATAAATGGTGTGTAAAGATTTTTCAATGGTGTGCATTCCTATTTAGTCAAGAATACTGTTAGCTTTTCAGTCCCTATTATAAAATATCTGTGAAATTAAATAGATGAGTGTACTTATATTAATCTGCTTACTGGTCCTAAGCCTACACATAACAATGGTATTCATTATCAAGTGAACAAAATAGATTAAATCTTAAATGAAAATAGTAATTTAAAAATTTAAAAATTGAGCAATGAAACAAAACAAAAAAATCCATTGACTTGATATTGCATGGAATGTTTTGTCAACATTTCCCAAAATTAAAATTGTCAGATTGATACAATCTAATTCAGATACAATCTAATTCAGTCTATAATTAATTGAATAATTAAGCCTTTATTTCCATTTAAAGACAAAAATTTCAGTTAGACAAGCTTACCCTGAAATGAAACCTTATTTATTCTGCTGAAATCCCCACTTACAGAAGTGTTCTAACTTGGATCAAAGCACATTAACACTTTGTATACAAATGACACAAATGGACATAATTCTTTACCGAACGGGAGTAGCTAAGCATGTTTGTACATGTTTCTTATTTTTCTGCCAACAAAATTTTACCTATAGGCCTACAGGTTGAAATAAAATACCAAGAGACGTAATCAATTTAAAAGCGAGAGGAGATGTGATAAAAAAGAAAAACCTCTATGTGAAAAAAATCTCTCTATTTCAATATTGATGAAAGAATATGGGGTATTTAGAAATATGTTTTCTCTACGCATTCATTTACCTCTAATCAACCATGAAAGAGCTATCATTTCAGATGATATTCAAGAGTTTTAGAACTTGAATTGAGCACAATCATTAAATTGACACAGAAAAATAGTTCCGATTTCAGGGGTACAAACACTTCATTTTGTTCTAAATTACTCTTGGACCTCTTCCAGCTTGTGGTGGGATAATTTATTAAATTTCTGCAAGCAGCCGTAAAGAAGGAAAGCTAGTTTTTGTAAAACATAATTAGGAGTAGCATAAATTAGTATCATTAACTGATATTTATCGATAACTGATTGAGTCAGGTTACTTTTTTTAAAGCTAATCTAATTTTGCTTTCTTACCCTTTTTTGATCTAATTCTTAACATGCTTAATTTAAACTGACTATTACATGTCATTTGATACTGGAAGTCGTGTGTGTCCATACTAGATGGCGGAATTGAAATATCATTCAAGAAATTGAGATAATTTTACTAAATTTTGAAACAACAAGATTCACCAAGAGCGTTTTTCGGCCTTGCAAAATTTTAAATTAACTGTTTGATGTCAGTGCTTTATATTTGTGGTCTACTAATTAATACACAGTCTTGACAAGGTCAACCTACCTATGGCTTGCATCAGCTATGATCTCATTTATTTGTTTTAAGGTCATTGGCAACGAAGGGTTTCCGGAGAAAAAAGGTTTATACCCAGGTTTCTTTACTTATGAAAAAAAGTCATTGAGAGTGATCTCCCGTATGGAATTCTCTAGGCGCTGAAAACGAAGAAAGCATATGTAACAGACTGAGAGGTAAACAAAAGCACGTGTGTTTTTTTATCGGATATATTCAACTCTACAGTAATAAAAGAAAAGCAGCGATGGGTTTGTTTACATTGTGTTGAGGGGGCAGACAGTTAACAGGTCGTCATTTAGAATAGGTAAATGATTGCTGGGAACTGCAAATGTGTGAAATAATTATGCTGAAAGTGTTGATAGCTAGGTGGACCGAATTTTTTAGGTTATGTGAATGATGCACCATTAAAAAGTTACTATAAATCCTTGCAAAAATGTTTTTTGACAGTTCGTTTCCAATTAAAAATTATAACAAACAACCACTCTCTTGATCATTATGAATATTGATTAGATGTTTATTACAGTAAAGGGAAGTAACTCAAAATTAAAGAACAGCGCTGGAATTTCTGAGTTTTGTTTCAATATTCGCATTTTCAGCCAAATTATATGCATGTCATCGGAAATAAGGTTTCAACAATGTGTTTTATGTATAAACCTTATGAAATAAATGGGTTTTAGAGAAAACGTATGGTAAAATATAATATAGGCCCATTTTATCAACTTTTTACATAGGAAATGCATTGAAAATTGTAAAAACATTGATCTGACAAAATCGTTAAAGGAAGGCTGGCTTGATGGGTAAAAAGGACCTGAATTGAACATGTTTGGTACCATTAAACCTGTTCAAAAAATCTTGAAAAATTCTATACGAAAACCAGAAACGTTGCCAATGTCCTTAAGATTTTAGATAGATTTTGACAATGTGTTCTTGTTCATCCTTGACCTCAGACAGACAACACAGTGACCTTGACCTTGGTACAGTACGTTTTATAGACAAGTATGGTTTTTTTACTAAGTGAAAATGAAAGTCTGGATTTTTTTCCTTTACTTTTTGTCAGTAAAAAATACAACAAATCTGAATTTATGTGTCATTATTTTGCCTGGCTCTCTTTTCTCTATAATTTGATGCTGTTCAAATGCTCCATTTGACTCTGTCTTCCAAATCTGACACATTTCTGCTCAATCTAGATCTATTTAAAGGGCATCAACAAAATTAACATTTTTAGACGTCAGTGGAGCCTACCAAAACTTTCTGAAACATATTCCTTTTAAATAAAGAATTCTATTATTTTATCATACATATATAATTCAATTGTTATCTTGTCATGTTTGCTTACATTTTCAACTAGAATACATAAGATGACATTAAAAGAAATAGCAACTGTGCCAGTTAAGCCCATTTAAATTGAAATTGATGAAATATTGAATGATTTTGCATCTATGCAAAGTTTTTTGGTCACATACATTTAGTTCTGCTTGGAAACATGGGCATTTGTAGCAACGAACAATAAAATACAGTGGTTAAAGAGTCTATATTAAACATTTACTGCTAATTCCACGTAAAAGACTGTAAATTATCAGTTTGTAGTGATCATAAATAACTAAAAATGGATTTTGTGCACATGCAGTAAATATGTGGTTGTAAAAAGGACCCATATCAAATAATATTGATGTCATCACACGCAGAAAACTACAGTGACCTCACACAGAAGTAAAAATTATACTGATGAATTGATATATGAGAAAAAGGACTGGAGAAAATGCAATGGACCAGACCAGCTAGGATTCGAACCCAGGCCCCTGAACTCTAAACAGGTGCTCCACCAAGCAATCTGGCCATTCAAACTGACAAAACGTTCCTCCCTCCTGAAAGTCTTTGGACAAATAACCCAGATTCTTTGGCTCCCAACAGGACTTTATACACCTACAAGTCCAAGCAGGGGCAGTCAACAGCATCAGGGGAGAAAATGCAATGCTCGAATGGACCACACACCATGCAAGTGTGGCGGTCAGCCTGGTTCGATCGTCGGTGGCCAGATAACTCAGTTGGTAGAGCACCTGACCTGTGATTCATGGGGCCGGGGTTCGAATCCCGGTCTGGTCCACTGCATTTTCTCCCCTCCCGTTACACAAGTATCAAACCCTGGCCACCTAAGACTCTTAATTCAATGGCCACCTAGAAATTAGAATCTATGAGAATTGAGCCTGTCTGATGGCAGTGATGACCATTAATATTTAAAAGCCCTTACTCCATTTGGATCTATGACAGTATGGAAAAGATTTTTTTTCTCTTTCAAAAATTTTAGACAAAAGCTCCACCAACCTGTTATTTATCAACAATGTTGAGGTAAATAACAACTTGATAAAAACACTTACACAACAATCAGAAACTATCACCTTCATTTGATAGAACAATTAAAATTACATTCACATAATAAACATAAAAGTACAGACATCTATGAGAAAATTAAAATAATCTTTAAATAATAAATACACTCTATGACATTTTCCAGGATTTCCTCTAACCGATTCATGCAAGAACCGACACGTTTTAGATCAGATTAAATAACATTTTAAGTACTCATAGAACCGACTTAGACTTTAAAGCTTTTTGGAATAATGATAATACTTGACAAAATGGTAAAAATGACCAGTTTATACTTATTCTCTAATTAGCTTTAAAAAGAAGAACCTTGATATTTCAACTCCAGAAAAAACACTACTTGCGCCAAAAGTAACACCTGCTTCTATTCACCGCCTGAGCGTTATGTACACTGTGTCAATTCTATGTGTACAATACCTTGTTGTCTGTATATTTACATCGTGTATCGGTCGGCATAAGATAAAAGATGTCTACAGTTCATTAATTAACTTCTTCTTCCCTCAGAGAGAGAGAGAGAGAGAGAGCGTTACTGACGTCTCCCGCTTCATACATGTATGAATTTATAAAAAGTATTGTGATTAATTTACACATTAACTCTAGGGGCGAAGCATAATTTTTACAAAGAGGTGGCAGTCAAAAAGTGTTAATTCGAAACAAATATGGCTATACTTCTTCGGGAAAAGTGGAGCTACAGTATGTGCAGGAAAAGAATGGAGGCGTACAAGGCGAGGACAATCCCCCGCTCTGAAAAAAGACATTTACACTAAAAGTTATATTTTTAAAAATTATATGGTTTAAATCATCTTTTAAACATTTAATTCTGTATTTCATTGTTTTAATAATTTATTTTTCACTCATGTTTTTAAGATACTTGGAAACAAAAAAAGAAAAACGCTTCACGGATGATTCGAACTCTCTCCATTGCGTAAAGTTTGGTGCAAAAAACATTACGACTGAATGAATGTCTGTCAGTGTGGGGGTTTTTTGAAGCATACATTTTTTCCAGAATTTTTCAATTTTCATACAGAATGGTTTCAGATTCCATTTTTTTGAAAAAGTTAAATTTTACATTTCCACTTCAGAGTTTCAAATCAATATTACATTATAGTAGCTTTTAAAAGTATAATACGTTTCTGTGAATTTTGAAAATTGAGAGACATTTTGTCTCAGATGGGCATTGTCCACGCCTTATACGCCCTCTTTTTTTATCGAAAATATCCTCATCTGCAAGTGAGGATTGGGCAACAACCGCATTTCGGGCATTCTCGGGGATTAAAAAAAACTTTTACACTTACATTCATCGTTGTTCATCATGGCAGTTTTCATGTAATGATGTAGTCCCATCATCTGAACAAGAAAATCACTGAGGTATACATAAACTCAGACGTTTATTTTGGAAAAAGTTTTAAAGCAAAACTTAATATAATTTGAAGTATAATATTTAAAGAAATTTTCGCAGAATTCTTTGTCTCTAATTATAACATTCTTGGATTTAAAAAGCTTCAGCAGTTTACGCTCAATAAATTTTAATTTTAAAATAGAATGAGCGTAAACTACCGAACTTTTTGGAATCCAAAAATTTTAGCGACCGATAATTCTTCGGGGAGATTTATATTATTTTTCATTTATAAACTGAGTGTAAACTACTGTAACCCGTTTTACCAAAGAACAAATTTAATTATACTGATAACTTTTTAATTTACATATATTAAAAATAGTTTTAATATTTTTAAAAGGAATGTAGTGAGATATTTTTACGCTAGCAATCAGTTTTAAACAGAATCATTATTTTTGCAAAATTTTACAAACAACTTAAGTTTTTTTGTCTTAATCGTAAGTTCTTTTGTAAAATGGACCCCTGAAGTTTTTAAAATCAAAGAAGTTTGATTCTTCTGTGTCAAGTTAAATTCCTTTTCTTTTTAAACGTAAGACGACACGTTCCTCAAATATATATGTTTTGTATTTCTAACTATTTATGAAAAATTATGCATAAATTTTGTCATTCTCTTGTAATTTTTACAATGTTTTCAATATGTTTTTAGATATAAGTTCACCAAAAATTGTGAGATAGGCCATTCAGAATATTATCCATAAAGGTTATATAAGAAATATCATCCTGTGGTATCTTGTCCAAATGTCTGGTAAGGTACCCTAATTTTTTGTGAGGAATCTTGCTGAAGTACCTAGACTTCAAGAACAAATTCTTGAGGAAAATTAAATATTTTTGAGGAACGTGTCGTCTGACCTTTAATAAGAAACATAATGTAACAATGAAAAAATTAGGCGAAAAGAATTTAAATAAAAATGAAACAATAAAAATGAAAAATTATACATTACAAATGAAAAAGCAAATGCATCAAATATTGCAACGGTTGACATGAAGACATATGGTATCGATACATTTTGGTAGGCCAATATTTTCTTTTGGGAGGAGGGGGTCTAGCATTAAAAATAATGGTTTTTAACAAATAATGATTAGAGAGACGGCTAAAATAGGCTTTGCCTACTGCCCAATCCCATTTACTTTTATTGGTGAATAAAATTTTGTAAAGACAAGCGTCCGGTGAATAACATTCGGTCTTTTCCGCCTGGATTCGACTTGACGGAAAAGGCCGAACAATGTTCCGATTGATAAGTTACGTCACGATTTCATGATTCATGACGTCATATATATGGTTGCTCATAAAAATCATAATGTGCAAGTGCGAACTACAAGAAAGAGGAAGACGTATACTTGGATTATTTCTATGCTTACTCGACGGTATATTGGCACTTTCTGGTGCCGTTGTCGGAGCATTAGGTCTTTATTTGAATTACCATTTAGATTCTAAAATGCAGTTTCTAACTGACTATGACACAGGAACTGTGCCGTCATTTCTGATGATTGTTGGATTAGCTATGTTTATTTCTGGTTCTCTTTTTTCGAAAGCAGCATTTGATTGTGCTTATCCAGACTCTAGGGCAAGATTCCAGTCATTTTTAATATTCTTTGTTGCTGCCAAGTTTGTTTTGATTTGGGTGATATTCTCTGCTTCCATGATGTGTTTTGCCCACCGATCTGTCATTGAAGAGTCATTGAGCAATGGACTATTTTCTGTATTGAAGCTGTATAAAAAAGATTTTGAGCTGAAAAAGCTCATAGACAAATTGCAATTGGAATATAAGTGTTGTGGGAGCAACAATTTTGAAGACTGGTTCAAAGTTAGCTGGGTAAATGAAGACTTTCTGGATGTGGAAGACGAAGAAATCAAAAGGTATTAAACCTAATTGAAAATTTGAAACTGAAGTGAATTTAGGCCTAAACATGTATTAACCTAAGTGTCATCATTGTCAGGATTGCTTCACACCAGCAATGAGCTCACATATATGCTTCCTGGCATTAAAGAAATAAATGTACATCGTATTGTATTAAGTCTTTTTGATACCAATAGATCTACCGCTAAGTTAATTTCAGCCATATACATGTACCACCATATTTGGTCTTTGGGATTCAAGTTCCCTTCGAAATGGAAATAGGATGACCATAGATTTATATAGATCATGGATGATCTACCGTAGGATGGAGTAGCTAATGGAGCACTGATTTCAAATAAACTTTACACATGTATTTTGCATTCTATTCAGATCATATAATATATCGTGCCCCCCCCCCCCCACACACACACACACACCCTCTCAACACAAATGAAATTCACAAATCCCAGCATCACTGCATCATAAAATCAACTTTACTTATAATGATGAAGGTAAAAGATGCATTCTGTAATCATCACATAGCAATTTTTTTTGTCTTTTCAGTAAAATGGAATCTGGAATGTACATGGGTCATGATGTTCCCTTCAGCTGTTGCTTTATTTACACCTATAGACCATGCGTTCACACCAATGTCGACCCAGGGTCACGTAGTGAATACACCCATACATTGAATAAAAGAGGATGTGCTGGAACTCTCATGGACTTCTTTGAGTCTTCCATCTTGGAACCTGCAGGAGTTTTCATTTTGATGACATTTTTTATTGAAGTAAGATCATAAGCCTTATCTGTATTCAATTGAGAAGAATAAATTGGGTTTTTATAACAAAACTGTCATGTTTAAACAATGCTCCAATAAACAATGGAAGATTTTATCCCGTGGTGATTAAAATTAGAGGATATGTTACACACAAAAATATTCATTTGTATTAAAAAGTTTTAAAAATTAAATAAAATATAGACCACATGTATCGTTTCGGGGTTTTACATACATACAGAAGTATAAATAAACACCGATGCAGCAAGATTAATTAAGGTCAAACGATTATGCAGATATGTCTTTATAACATAACTGTCATGTGTTACATATTTATGTCAATGTCACCTGTTGAATGCTCAAAATATTAGTCAATAAACAAAAAATTTGATAAAAACATTCAAATTCAATCATTTTGCTAGTCCTTGTTCTGCTACCTTAAATTTCTATACACATATCCAAACTTCACTTCTATAGTGTACTCATAGATAAACTTTGAATTTATACTTAGCTGACTGTTCTGAGTTTTCCTATTTTTGCTTTCATATATATATTTCTTGTTTACAACCAAGATGCAATTTGAAAAGCTAGTACCTGATTGGTTAGAATCCCCAATTCAAATTTGAATTTTTCTTTTCAAACCATTATCATTAATATTCTATCTTTAAACATGTATGTAATATATTAATACAATAGCTGTATTTGTCTTTATATACTTTGGTTTTAGATCCTTTCCACATTCCTTGCCCGCTACCAGCAGACATGTATTGACGATGCCAACTTAATGGAACCAACAGGGCCTGGTACTGCCTGTTTATGTCCTAATATTGGAACTGGGGATGCCATGAAATATGTGAAAAGTAAGTTCACTTTATTTAAGATACATGTTCTTTTTACTGTGAAATTGCTAAATTTTGTGGGGTTTAATTTTTGCCATTTTCGTGGTATATATAAATTATTGAGACCCATATCTTAAATGAAATTTTGAAATTTAAAACAGTTTAATGTTCATTTTTTCAGTCATAAAATAAAATACCCATGCACCAATATTTTCCACCCAAACCATGAAAATTTGACCTCATAAAAATAAGCGATTTTACAGAATCCTGAGAATTTCAGTGTCAGTGGTATCAGAATTATGGTTCTATTTTATGAGTTGCTCTTGGTGAATAATTTTTATACATGTATAGTGAAACTCAAAGTCTGTTTAGAAAATTATTAGTACTTAGTAGATCTAACTCTGAATTAACATTATATAATGCATGAATTGACCATCCCTTTTTATTGAAAACTATAATCTAAGGTTCATCATATGACTTGGTGCAAGTTTTTGCTGCAGACATGATCGAATAGAATGCATGTAAAAATCCTTTGGCCAAAAAAAAAAATTAATTGTTTCTCAGGCCAAAAAATTCAAAAATCAATGCGGCAGGCAGGCTTTTTTTTTTGTTTTTGAAGCAGGTTTTACACTTTTTCTAAGCCATTTGTTCCATAAAATGATAATATCTAATAATTCTTAATTTTTGTTCTCTTAAATTAGTTATAATATGTATTCAACTTTAAATAATATTATTCCAAACATCTATTTAAAAGTGAATTCATAAAATACTGTAAATATATAAGAAATATATTGTTTTTCTACTATAAAAAGGGGAATAACTCGATTTTCTTTTTCAACTTTGAAAAATAGAAAATTGAATTATTTCCCTTTTCAATATGTCAATAAAATTGATTAATGCGGCCGTTTTTTAACTGATGCGGCGGTGCCAGAGAAACTATTGGTTAATTTTTTTGGCCTTATAAGAATTGAATAAATTTTGTAAAATGGTCTTGACAACAATTGAATCAACTTAAGTTGATTCAATTGTTGTCAAGACCTTTGTAAATCATATGTTGATGAAAACTGGCCAACTAATTTACTTGTGTAACTTAGTTCTAGTATATTACTGGTACATGTATAATACATGTACATCATGGTGATTATAAATAACAAGTGGGGAACACCTTGGTGATTATTTCTATCACCTTTCCAATCTTGCATATCTTTCAGTTGTTCAGAGATTGTGAGTCGATGATAAAATTTGACTTTTAATAGATATTTTCATAGATAATTTAAAATTACAGACTGGCATTGCTTTAATATCAAATGAGATATTCGTACTATATAGTCCAAACTATTGATGAAGATTCAACTTAATTCATACGTAAGGGTGGATTTGATGAATCATACTGTACATCATCATGTGTTTCAATATTTTTTTGTCTCAAGTTTTACAAAGGAAAAAAATACATAGCTTGGTATATCTGTAGATTTGGTCAAAGTCAGGTGACTTTGAAGGCCCTAGTTATGTGTTGCCACATATACATGTATTTTCCATGAATCAGAACTGCCTATATGGAGTCAAAACTTTTTTTTTTTTATCTCAAATTAGTCTTTGGCATTCCTTGTTGGGGCTAAAAAAAATTATGTGTACTTAGTTCATTACTACATGCAGTGCTTTGATCTAAAAACAAATCAAAATGCATGCTTATCTTGTTAATTAACCAAAATAAAAACTTAAATTGCAACCTTTAATACAGCATAGAATTAGATTCTAAAAAAGCGGTAACTTTGATAGGCGATACAAAGATACCAACTCCAAAAGATGCAGAAAATTACCAAACTGGTGGAGGTCACAAGGAGAGTAAAACAGATGATGGTGGAGGTGGTGACTTTGGTGGTAACCGTTATGGTGGTGGTGGTGTTAGTGATGATAGTGGAGATGGTGATGATAGCGGAGATGATGATGGTGGTGGTGGACCTATTGATGATAGACAATCAGAAAGGAAAATCAAATCTGAAAAAATGGAAAAAGATAAAAAAGAGAAAGATGAAAAGAAAAAGAAGGAAGACAAAGCAAATGAAAAGAAAGCCAAAGGGGATGAAAAGAAAACTACAAAAGACAAAGAAGAAGCTATTAAAATAGATAAAAAAGATGAAAAAATGAAGAAAAAAGACATCAGTGATGATGATGAGGATGATGATGAGGATGATGGTGGTGGCAGTGATGATGGTGATTTTGGTGGTGGTGGTGGTGGTGAAGCTGGCAGTGGAGGTGGTGCTGATGAACAATCAGAGGGAAAAAACAAATCTGAAAAGAAAGAGAAAGATGAAAAGAAGAAAGATGATAAAGAAAAGAAAGCCAAAAAGGATGAGAAGAAAGATAAAAAGGATGAGAAGAAAGATAAGAAAGATGACAAAAAGGGCAAAAAAGATGACAAAAAAGGCAAAAAAGATGACAAAAAGGATGACAAAAGAAGCAAAAAAGATGACAAAAAGGATGATAAAAAAGGCAAAAAAGATGACAAAAAACCAAAGGAAGATGAAAAGAAAGCTAAAAAAGATGACAAAAAGGATGACAAAAAAATAAAAGATGAAAAGAAAGCCAAAAAAGAGGACAGCAAAAAGAAAAACAAAAGTGATGATAAGAAAATGAAAAAAGAGGACACTAAAAATAAAAAGGGAACATCAGAAGATAAATCAAAGATAACAAAGGACAAGTCACCAGATAAAGGAAAGGACAAATCACCTGATAAAGCTAAGAAGGAAAAAAGTAAATCTCCTGAGAGATCCCGCAAAGACAAATTTGATAAAGAAAAATCTAAATCTGATGGAAAAAATTCAAAGTCAGAAAAGTCTAAATCAGAAAAGTCAAAATCTAAGAGTAGATCCAAATCCAGTGAAAAGAAATCTCCAAAGACTAAATCAGATAAAAAGTCTAAATCACCAGATTCTAAATCTGGAAGTAAATCCAAATCCAAGAAAAGCACATCCACACCAAAAGCAAAATCACCAAAAGCAAAGTCAAAATCACCAAAAGCAAAACCAAAATCACCTAAAGCAAAATCAAAATCACCAAAGGCAAAATCAAAATCACCTAAAACAAAATCAAAGTCAAAGTCACCAAAACGTAAATCAAAAAGATAAAAATTGAAGCAAAAATCTCCAAAACATGAATCAAAATTCCAAGTCATCTCCAAGATTTACCAAAAGAAAGGCAGCTGATAGAAACTGACCAAAATTGATGATTGAGAGGACCCAAGATGGAACAAGAAATTCAGCCAGGATGAAATCTGCTAAAAAGGCAGAGGGAAAAATTAACCCTTGAGTGGGATGCCATTAAAATGTTGGGACTAATCCTATTTAATATCTTACAACTTTTCATATAATTTTCTTCCAAAAAAATGTGTCGTTTTATAAAGATTTCCAAAATTAAATTATTTTTTTATAATTGAGAATGTCACACCTAGATATACATGTACATATTACCAGTATTTATTAATGTAATTAAACCATCAGATGTTTGAAAATAAAACAACAAACTTGTATTTCTTGTTCCTGTTTTTTAGGAAGTGAATTAATTTAAAACCCACTAAAAAGGAAATTTTGGCTTCCTGTTCTAGTTTTATTCAACTTTGGCCCATTCACTCTTGTTGTCTTTGGTTTAATTTGATAGAAAATAAGTTACAACTGTGTTGGGCTAATTCAATAAGGAAGGAAATTGTTTCCCAATGTAATGGGGCAAAATATGGGGGGGGGGGGGATTTGGGGGGTTGGAGGGACTAGTATACCCAGGTATGTTTGTATCAATTTTAGCATTTGTGGACTATATAAAATTATACCGTAACTACTGTTATCCATAAATAATGCAATTTGCACCACTAATGGATGTTACATCATTGTTGGTTCACATGCTTTAAATTTTATATTGATACAATGATCAGTAATAGATTTTGTATGTTTATAGTGAATTTTATGCTCAGAATTGCATAGCTACCATAACCAAATTAAAATGTTTGCATATCTCAATAATGCAAATTTAAAATCCAGAATCAAAACTTTCGTAACAAATTTTAATTCTGAATTAGCTTAGCCAATACTATAATTGCCTGCATTTTGTAATAAATGGACCCTAAATATAGTAAGATGCTAAAAGATGGTAACTTTGATAGGCGATACAGAGATACCATTCTCAAAGGAAGTGGATAGTTACCAACTTGGTGGAGATGACCAGAAGAGTGAAACAGATGATGATGATGGTGGTGGTGGTGGTTATGGTAGTGATGGTGGCGGCAGGAGTTATGGTGGTGATGACAGTGATGATGGTGGTGGAGGAGGTGGTGGTGGTGGCGGTAATGATGATGGTGGTGGAGGCGGTGGTGGTGGTGGCGGTAATGATGATGGTGGAGGTGGTGGCAGTGGTGGTGATGATGGAGGAGGTGGTGGTGGTGGTGATGATGGTGGTGGTGGTGAAAAAGATAAAAAGGATAAAGATAAAGATAAGAAAGATAAAGATAAAAAAGATAAGAAAGACAAAGATAAGAAAGACAAAAAAGATAAAGATAAAAAGAAAGATAAAGAGAAGAAAGACAAAAAAGATAAAGATAAAAAGAAAGAAAAGGAAAAGAAAGACAAAAAAGATAAAAGTAAAGACAAAAAAGATGATAAGAAATCCAAAAAAGAAGACAGCAAAAAGAAGGACAAAAGTAGTGAAAAGAAAAAGGATGACACCAAAAATAAAAAGGACAAATCTTCTGATAAATCTAAGAGGGAAAAAAGCAAGTCTTCTGATAGATCCCGCAAAGACAAATTTGATAAAGAAAAATCTAAAGGGAAAAAATCTAAGTCCGAAAAGTCTAAATCTAAGAGCAAGTCCAAAGATAAATCTAAGTCTAAATCTAGAAGTAAGTCCAAAGATAAATCTAAGTCTAAATCTAGAAGTAATTCCAAAGATAAATCTAAGTCTAAATCAAGAAGTAAGTCCAAATCATCTAAGTCCAAGAAAAGCAAGTCTTCAGGGAAGAAAAGTAAATCCAAGTCACCCAAAGGCAAATCCAAGTCAAAATCAAAATCAAGATCAAAATCATCCAAAAGCAAATCAAAATCAAGATCAAAATCCAAGTCAAAGTCACCCAAACGTAAATCCAAGTCGCCCAAAAGAAAGTCGCCAAAGAGGAAGTCTCCAAAGAGAAAGTCACCGAAGAGAAAATCACCCAAGATGAAGTCACCGAGGAGAAAATCACCCAAGATGAAAGCGAGAAAGTCACCCAAGATGAAATCTCCCAAGATGAAGAAGACAGGATTTAAAAAGCCCAGAATGGGACGCCGTTGATATGAAGTGACTCTAAATGAAACAATGTAATTTTAACAGACATCTTTAACATTAAAGACAGACAATAGTGTGATAAGATTATTATCATTGATTATGTTGCAGCCATTTTTTTTTTTGGAGGGGGGTGGGGGTGAAAAAATGTTATGGATACATTTTTACTGTACATTTTTACTGGTATGTACAGTGTACATATATTTTTCTTTTAACAAAATGGTTCTATTATTTCCTGTATACATTTTATTAACCCCTGTTAGTTTTATCATATCAAATTACATAATTTTGCCCATTCTGTTTACATGTACTTATTTTAGCATTCATATACCTCAATTGTATCTTTCTTGGATCAGCCTCATTTTCAATACCCAAAAAAAATAAACAGATTTTACAAAAATGGTTTGCTAGATTTTCATTCTATTCAAAATGAATCCTGGAGTATTGTAAATGTAATTGCATTTGTGATAAAATATTTTCCTCTGAAATTTTTGCATTTATTATATTATGGTCAAGGTTAAAGTTTTTAAATTTAATATGTGATAACATAAATTATACATTGTATATCATCTAAATTTAATATGTTCATAAATTATACAAGGTAATATAAAATTAGTCAAGGGTGTATGATAAACAAATTAAAGGTAACCAGGGGATGACCTTGTCATAAGAAATACACATGTGAAATATTAAAGCCCTAGCACCAACTGCTCTGAAATTATGGCCAAGGTTGATTTTCTTCTAAAAATAGGTCAAACTCCAAGGTCAAAATTGTTGGTATTTTTTGAAAGGAAGGTCACAAGAAATACAACTGTTGAAAGATAAAGGTCCTAGTATAAACTGTTAGTTATGTCCAAGGTTTTTCAAAGGGGTCAGACTCAAGAGTCATGGTCAAAAATACTGACTTGTTTACCCAAGGAAAGGTCTTGTTATATAGAATAAATAGTTTTCCTAATTCATTTTATCTCAGAGTTATTCTCCTTTGCTGCCATCTTGTAGGGCAAAGTAGGAAATTTTCTTTTTTGAGCAACCAATTTAAACATGCATTTTGCAAGGTAAAAGATTTTACGGTCAAAAAGACATACAGACAGATGGACAGGGCAAAAATCTAACCCAGAATCTTCAATTACGGGGGCATAAAAAAAAAACAGAAACTTGTGGACAAGTAAAAAAAAAAAGTAACACCTTTACCAAACGTGGAATTTCATGAGTAGGTCTTTCATTCACTTCTTTGGCACTTCCTACAACTTTACAGGGGAAGCGGTTTCTAGGGGTGGGGGGATGGAGAGTCCAAGATCATTTTAGTTACTTTAACACGTACATTTATTAACTCCACAAATTCCAGGGAGACGGTGTCCAGCAGACCCCCTCCAACCTCTTTCTAAATCTGCACATGTAACTTAATACTCAAGTATCATGAAGAGTTGATGCAGTGTGCTTAATGTACTTGGTCAGTAAATACCAGTATGACACATGGGATGCTCACTCCCCCATGGCACCTGACCCCACCTCTAGTGTTTTGGAGGTCTGTGTTTGCTCCGCTCCTATTTTGTATTGGACTTTTGAGCTTGAATATTGTTGGTAAAATCGTTATCTCAACATATTTTATGATTACTTATGTTATTTATTAATACAGGAGAAGAAAAGTTTAAGGAGGAGGAAGAAGATTGATAATCAGCGAAGATCTGGCGATACAGATTTCTCTTTTGCTGGTTTTAGCATCACCATTACCTTGGATCCAAATCTTTCTGGATTTATTGGATTAAAGGAAAGACTGTTCAACACAATGAACAAACAGAAGAAAAAAAACTCCACAATGGATTCGCTAGTATTCCGTGACGAGACTGACGATGACAGGGAATTGCATTGATCTGTATAAAACTTGTGAGGAAAAATAAATCACTTATTCTTTAAAATGAGAAAGAGTTAAAATAAAATCAATGTTTAACAGCCTTTGTGCTTACCTGATGTTTCGTATTTTTTTTTTTTTTTTTTTTTGAAGAGTTCCTCTAAGTTGTAGAAAAAAAAACAAAAATAATAGAACACATTTTCTACAAAGAAAGGTATGAGCTAACAAACAGTAATAAAGCTAAAAATAATCCATAGAAAGTTGGAACTATACAAATTGAGAGCAGAGTTCAGCAAACACATCAGAGATGGAATCAGGTGCCATGGAGAAGTAAGCATTCCCTGTTGATCGGTCACATCCGGCTGTGTCAAAACTGTTCCTTGTCAAAATCTGGCAAACGGAATATCCGTATACATTTTAGTTAGTAAATAATAGACTAGTAACAATTAGTATGTATCATGTCAGTCTTTATTCGACTTAATGATATACATAGTACTGTATTGTATTTGCTGACAAAGTCATTGTATCGACCATAGAACTTAACGAAATGTTAATTTTAAACGAGACTGTAGATGTATAATAAAGGTTTCATCACCTTATTTGTCAATAGCTTGCTTCTTTAAATAAATTGCTCTTTGTATAGAATCAACTGGAAGACATAAATTCCATATGCTGGTGGTAGAGGTATGGTGCTTCATAAACAAGGGATAGAAAAATTGAAATCATCACGTTTATCATAAAGTTTCGTTGTACATATGGTTAACATTAACGTTTTTTTCGTGTATTTTTTTTTTCTTGCCTAAAATTCAGGTATCTTTTATTTCAAGTTCACTGGGATGTATATATCAAAGTCAACATATGAATGGTGGTATATAACTGTTTTAAATAATCATAATATGTCATTTTAATATTCAAAATTCGCGTTGAAGGTCACAATAAAGATTTTGAAACCGAGGCCCCGTTTCACGGTAGGCGTAATGGTCCTCAATGGCCCTGAGTGCCGAGTGAAGGTCAAAATTTGAAGTCCTTCACCGGTATATGGCGAAATATCTATATATATGAGTAAAAAAAAAGCTCTGACAGGACGTAGAACAACAATCAATCCTCTCATATTTAAGTTTTTGAATAAAGATCTTCTTCATATGAATGTCAGAATAGGTCTGCTAATAAGAAATTTATTTAGATCTATGAGCACATTGCATGATCTGCAATCAAAGGCACTTTTTGATCGAGAAGAGCTGCTATGAATTAAGGAGGGTTGTAAGAGATCCACAATATGAAATCGTTTTTTTTTTATAGAAGTTTCATGAAAATATTCTATTTAGTAGGAGTTACAATACTCTTTATCTCAAATATAAACAGGTATAAGATTTCATTAATTTAAGGTTCATAAACCCTCTATTTATTCATAAAATGTTTATGCTTTTCCGAAAGAAAAAAATATATAAGTAAAATACTGTCCTCTACAAAAATTTGAATTTCTCAATTAAAATTTGTAAATTTTGAAAAATTCAAATTTTTGTAGAGGATACGAACATATCAAACAAGAGGCCCATGGGCCACATCGCTCACCTGAGAAGCTTTGAACATTCTGTTCTTTACCAGATTTCCCCCTTGTAATACATATTGTGACCCCACCCTACCCAACTGATCATAATTTCAACAATTTGAAATCTACACTACCATAGGATGCTTTGATTCAACATTGTAAAAATTGATTCCCCATTGTGGACCCGTCCTACCCCCGGGGGTCATGATTAGAACAATTTAGAATCTACACTATCCCAGGATGCTTCCATATAAGTTTCAGCTTTTCTGGCCCAGTGGTTCTTGAGAAGAAGATTTTTCCTATATACTTTGATTCCCCATTGTGGCCCCGCCCAACCCTCAGGGATCATGATTTTAACAATTTAGAATCTACATTACCCCGGGATGCTTCCACATAAGTTTCAGCTTTTCTGGCTCTGTGGTTCTTGAGTAGAAGATTTTCAAAGATTTTTCCTATATATTGCAATGTAAAACTTTGATCCCCCATTATGGCCCCGCCCAACCCCCGGGGGTCATGACTTTAACAATTTAGAATCTACACTACCCCGGGATGCTTCCACATAAGTTTCAGCTTTTCTGGCCCAGTAGTTCTTGAGTAGAAGATTTTCAAAGATTTTCCCCATATATCTTTATGTAAAACTTTGATTCCCCATTGTGGCCCCACCCTATCCCGGGGGTCATGATTTGAATAATTTAGAATCTGCACTACCTAAGGATGCTTCCACATAAGTTTCAGCTTTTCTGGCCCAGTGGTTCTTGAGAAGAAGATTTTTAAAGATTTTTCCTATATATTTCTTTGTAAAACTTTGATTCCCCATTGTAGCCCCGCCCTATCCCCGGGGGTCATGATTTTTACAATTTAGAATTTGCACTACCTAAGGATGCTTCCACGTAAGTTTCAGCTTTTCTGGCCCAGTGGTTCTTGAGAGGAAGATTTTTAAAGATTTTTCCTATATATTTCTATGTAAAAATTTGATTCCCCATTGTGGCCCCGCCCTATCCCCGGGGGTCATGATTTTAACAATTTAGAATCTGCACTACCTAAGAATGCTTCCACATAAGTTTCAGCTTTTCTGGTCCAGTGGTTCTTGAGAAGAAGATTTTTTAATGACCCCACCCTATTTTTGTCTTTTCTTGATTATCTTACCTTGTGAGGAAACTTGGCCCTTTATTTTCACAATTTAAATTTCCCATCACCCAAGGATGCTTTGTACCAAGTGTGGTCAAAATTGGCCCAGTGGTTCTTGAGAAGAAGTCGAAAATGTGAAAAGTTTACAGACGGACAGACAGACGGACGGACGACGGACAAAATGTGATCAGAAAAGCTCACTTGAGCCTTCGGCTCAGGTGAGCTAAAAAATCTCAAATCCATTAAGAGTTATTCCTCTTACCAGAGTAAGAATTTATATTTGTTGCATTACTTAACCCGCATACAAAGGTTGTTTATTTTCCTGAGTTGCAAACATTTATTTCCGTTTTGAAAATAAAGTTTCGAGAAATTATATGTTTTGGAAAACATCTTTGTAATCTTTGTTCATTTGATTATTTTGCTCAAGAAACAATTTGATATTAAGTTTTAAAAAAGATAATTTCCAGTGTTAGATATGTACGTACATCTTTTGATCAGACATTTCTGGAGTTTGGACCCATCTTGCCCATTGTATTATCGCAAAATAAAATGTATTAAATGATTCTTCATGTGTCTGTGGGAGCATACAGTCAAAATAAAAGGAATTTTATCCAAAGAGAGTTTAATTCATAATAAAAAAAAAACTTCCTATACGAATACACACTTTCCAGATTCTGAATGATACCCTCAGCAAACAGCTTAAGTTGAAAGAGGTACGTTTTTTTTAATTTCGTATACAAAGGTGCATTTGCACTTTGTTTTCCTTCTTGTCAATAACAAAAATGCTGCATTCTGAATGCAGATCATTTAAAGGTTCTCTGTCAACAAATTTAAATTGTCAATTATTCAGCCTCATATCAACAGACCATGCTTTGACAACGGTTCCAAGTCAACGGAGATTGAACAGTTGGGAAAAAATACGAGAAATACAGATAGCATGTTCGTTTTTCCTCCAATTAATGTCCACGGGGGAATAAATTCTTGACTTAATTAAGGAAGTGACTACTGAATCAAAATTGTCTGTTACAGTTTCATGCCCGGATGAACTACACACTTTCCTGAGCACCAAGGGTAGGACTAGTATAAAATGGCTTTTTATTGTAAAGTTTAAATCTAGTCCCATGACCAATCATGGATTTGCTATTTTTTAGAAAATGATTGAGAAGAAGATTTTTAAAGAATTTTCCTCTATGTAAAACAAACAGCTTAAACTTGAGCTTCCATATAAATATGAAAGAGGTTTTTAAGAATTTTTTATATCTCTAAAAACCTTTTGGCCATTTTGGCCCCGCCCTATACAAAAACTTGGTGCATTTGCTTTGTCACTTTTTTTAAAGAATTTTCCTATATATTTCTATGTAAAACTGTCAATAACAAAAATGCTGCATTCTGAATGCAGATCATATATTTCTAAAGGTTCTCTGTCAACAAATTTAAATTGTCAATTATTCAGCCTCATATCAACAGACCATGCTTTGACACAATGTACTCTTATAGTACACGGAACGGTTCCAAGTCAACGGAGATTGAACAGTTAGGAAAAAATACGAGAACTACAGATAGCATGTTCGTTTTTCCTCCAATTAATGTCCACGGGGGAATAAATTCTTGACTTAATTAAGGAAGTGACTACTGAATCAAAATTGTCTGTTACAGTTTCATGCCCGGATGAACTAAAAACGTTTCCTTTGCGCGAATATCGACATCGAATTCACTTTGATACTTGATGAGCGAAAACATTCAATTGAGAAAATGTCTCCTTTCTTTTTAATTGTTTTATTTTGTTAATTAAAATTATAGTGCCCAAGACATTGCACATTTTTATATTTCGTCGAACAACTCCGTGTTCTTGTCCCATCCAAAGAGGTTGCTTCGTACAAAAGGCGAGTCATGAATCTATACCATCACTCAAATTTAATCAATAAAATTTGAAACATCACAAATTCACTCTTGGTCTCAGAGAGAGAGAGAGAGAGAGAGAGAGGAGGGGGCAAATCAACCGATATATTAACTTATAATATTTAATCTTGTATACAGTAATTGGATAATCATTTTCATATCCATAGAAGAGCATCCATCAAATAATATAATAAACCATTTTCTTGTAATATAAAAATGCAAACACAGAACATGAAAAAAAGGGGGGGGGGTTATACACGCTCAATAAAATGAGCGAGGGTTAATCAACACGTCACTTTTCTGCACCCTCCTATTAAAATTTGGGCGTGCATCTTCAGCATGTTTCAAAAAATGTGTTTTTCTCTCATATAATTGCACATAAAGTACAATATTTAATTCTTTCAAAATTCTCTTTCATATGTAAATAAGTTGGCTGATTCTGAATTAAGTTCATTCAAACGATTGAAGTTTAAAAAGAATTTAACATAACTACCGGTATAAGGTGTAATAATGGCTAGCAATATTTACGTACTCAGTAATTTATGACAATATTAATAATAGTCTCTAAGAGGATTAATTCAAATGTAAAGAGGAATTTATCCGTAAAAGCCGAGTTTGAATCTATGCAAAATTCGAAAGCCTACACAAAAAAATTACGAAGAAAATTCGCCCTCTTTCTATATCGAGATGTGTTTGTGAAATACTGATGCCCCCGTGTGGCAGCTTATGGCTAGAGTTGATTTTTCATGGAACTAATTGAAACTATTCAATTTGAGGCAACTTCAAAATCCGAGTATACACAAGGTCAAACCCCCCCCCTTCACACACACACAACTTTTACGGGAAGTGAAGTGGAGAAAACCATTTAGGAACTAGGAAGAGAATAATAAATAACCCAAATTATTGTTCACTTATTTGCTTTATTAACAAGCATAAATACCAACATTTACAGGATTAAAAGATGTACTTTAGTCATGTTCTTCAGTTGGACATCATTTTACAAGCATTTTGAAGGATTTCTCTGCCATCTTTGTTTAACATTTGAAGCTAAATACACATGAATACTTTTCCTTTTTTTTCAAGTGACTCTGGTTTCTAAAGAAAACTTTTGATTTAAAATGTTAACTAATAACTGCTAAATAGAAAATGGAATTTGATGTGAAAAATTCACTTTGGGGTTTGGCTTACATGAGATTAAAATTAGAGACTTAAAATTTTCTCATTTTGATTGAAGCGATTTCACATAGAGTCTTACAGAATACAAATTTAAAGGCTACCTCAGATGGTTTTTTGACAAAAAGATTACACTAACAGATCATTGTACATGTACAGTATTTGCTTCATATAACTTACATAGTTATATAAACACTCAGTGTTAAAATTCTCCTCCTAAAATATTCTACAAATAATTCAAAATTTGAATTGTTCTCTTTTTTCTTCACTCATGATATTCCAGTTTGGAGAATGTACATCATGGGCTAGCCAATTAAAATCATCCACATCATGCCAATTGTTCTTAGATTTGTCAAGTCCAGCAGTGACAAAATGATCATCTAATTTGCTATAGCTTAGACTATATGGTGCAAATTCTAATTCTGAGCAATCTTCTATGATTGCTCTACTTGTAACATGCAGATAAAATTTGCACTTTGTTGTTGAATGTGTTCTAAGTTGCTGGCATGCTATCACAAAAGTGCAGTTTTTACAATCACTGATGAAAATCGAACTTGACACTGGCCCAGTAATAACAATACAATCAGTCAAATTCTTCATATGAACAGTCGAAGGAGCACCAAATAACTTGATGGTGCAAAAGCTGTTGTCAAATAAAGACACATCCTTTTTTTCCATGGCAGCCTCTGACATTTCTACACATTCTTTGGATTTCTTTTGAATCGTACAATCTGCAAGCTGTACATTTTGGTCCTCATTCTTTGAGGCATTAGTTTTCACTTCTTCTTCCTTTTTATTTTCATCTTGTTTGACAGTTTTCTTTTTCGAAGAAAAGGCAAACTTCTTCTTTGGAAAAAGTTTATCCCGTTTTTCTTGAATAAGTGTATGCAAATTACCGAGAGTTTCCTGGCTCTGTCTTACGTCATATGAAGGAAGAAACATCGTAGAATCGGCATGGAACTTTTGTAGACCTTGAATTCGCTCTGATATTCTGTCAAGTTCAGTTACCATTTCATTTTTAGGACGCGTGTCGACTTGTTCTAGAGCAAGTAGTATATCGGATTTCTCTTTGTTGAAATTCTCAATAAAATACTTGGTACCTTCAAGTGTTGAAATGTTATTTTCTTTCTCTTGTTTTCTCTTCTGTAACTCAGCAAGACGTTCCACTTCTCTTCTTTTTAATCTCTCTGTGACTTCAGTTTTCTTTTCTAGAAGGGTGTCCATGGTTGACAGGTTGTTTTCGCGTATCTGTGTTATCGCTTATATCAGTGAAAATATGTTAAAATTTCATGTATCAAAATGTTAAGAAAATGAATACATGTGAATATTTTCTAATTTTTATTTCTGTTTTTACAAATAAATCGATTGTCAAAGCTGAATATCTAATTTTAAAGGCGATCCTTGTTTTATTTGATACAAGCATGACAAGAAAATCTTACCGCGAGTTTCGGTAAAATGAGTACCAATGTACCACCAAGCCGGGATCGGACAATAAAAGCAGGCTTTAACCCTTCGTCCACAGTGCCTTACTATTCCAGGTGAAATTTACTTTGGGGTGAAGAGTATTGGCAGAAAGAAAGAAAAAATAAGAATTATGAAAATTTGTCGAAAATATTGTTTTTTCCCAGCGTCTCTGTTTTTTTTTTCTCAAGCTGGATCAAACAAATTTAACCATCTTTATGAAAACAAAATGCAGCCGATACATGCAAAGCCAAAAACAATCGCATCTGTATCTTTATCCGAATACTGTACGTTATAGAATCCTTATAAGGTTTTTTTAACGATGGGGGAGACTCAGAGGGCGCCAGTTCTTATTGGCATTGGTGTTTATAGGAGGGCGATCATAAAGCTGAACACGATCGTAAATAGGCATACGCCATTTTCGATACTCAGTATCATTATCTAAGATATATCAACACAAGGGTATACTCTTCAGATTCGTTACACCTGACTGCTTTATTGTCACGGGTATATTGGCGTGGAATGGCGACTCGTGTTCGTGCAGGTTATCTTGCATTACCTTTGTTTGCATTTTATTTCAATTACTTGTACATCTGTGTTTGTTTGTATACTTCACTGACCTGTACAACTATAATTGTAAGTTTCTTTGGTATTTTACTTTCCTGCATTAGACGAAGTATTACGTTATTATTGTCGCTACTGAGTGCTGTATATCTTACATCCATCATCTCTGGTGTCGACTGATTACACTGAACTAAGTCCTGCCCTTTATATAGGGTCTGCAGATATAGCGAGAATCTTAACAAAAATGGCGGACACGTTCCTTTTACGAATCGTGTTCAGCTTTAAATCCCTCTACAATTTTTGCACACTGCACACGACAGTATCTGACAGGTAGTTCCTGTGTATGCGAGTGCCTACGAAAAATGAGTGTAAACTTCTTCAAATCATGAAATCTGAGGATGAAAAAAAAATAAATGGGGAAAAATATGAAAAGATTCACACCACATATAACTTCAATGTCGGAATACCGAAGAGAATAACTTCTTTAACTCAAATCTTAAAGGAAAGAATACAATTAAAAATGGCAAGTATCCGGTAAAAAGAACTTTGCAAACTTGCTGAAACAGATAAATATTTCACAATAGAAAATCTAAAGGTAAAGCACTGAATATCCTGGATTATACGAAAGTCCTGAGAAATAATAATACGGATTTGAATATGAAAATAAATAAATAAATAAATATAACAAAAAGTTAGGAAAAAATAAAATGCTCTAGAATTGGAGATTTACTTTGCGAGTAATTGTGTTCAAAGCATGAAGAAAAAAAAAATTCAAAGCCACAGGAATAACATTGCAAGTAAAGGTGTCCTAAGCAAGAGGAATAAGATTGCAAGTAATAGTGAAAAGAGTAAGAGGAATATGTTACATTGACTAGTAATCAGAAATTAACATTGCAAATTATAACTATCAAAATAATCAGAAGGAGTAACACTACAAGTAATTATGTTCAAAGTAAGAGCAAAATTTACATATCAAGTTATATAGTGAACAGAGCAAGAATAGTAACATAACAGCAAGTGGTGATCAACGTTAGAATATTACACTTCAAGTAAAATAAATTACTATTAATGATCAAAGTAAACTAATTAAATAGCATGTAATACATCTAGTTATGAAAGGTCTTGTTACAATAAATACAAAGGTAAAGTATGAAAGCTCTGACACCGACTGTTTAAAAGTTATGACCAAGGCCAAATTTTAGTAAACTTTTGCAAAAGTGGGTCACATTCATATGTCAAGAGGTCAAATATGCAGGTACACAAAGAAAGGCTTGTCACAAGCAATGCACATGTGAAATAAGAAAACCATAGCTGTATATGCAAGTTATTCATACGCTGTACACAATTTCGTTGCGGATTGCCTTTATGTTTCAACGTATAAGGAACTTTCGTGAAAGTGCTTGAATTTTGCAAAACATACCTTTTAAGTATGTCCCAACTTCTGACTGTTTTATTTGGCATGCGTTGAAAATCTACAATCACAAAATTCAAACGCTCATTCAGTGCACAACAACTCACACTTCAGCGTGTTCTTGCATTGGTAAAAAAATATATCCCTAAACGCTTTCAACGTACACCAGCGTGCTTCCCTCATTGCGGCGGTAATTTTCATACGTCAACATACGTTGTAGTGTTTCAGCTTCTTTGATGCCTTTACGATCAAAGCGAAATACTTTTATTGGTTTTGATGATTTTAAATACCCTGCACCTTTAACGTGTTGCAGAGAGGAAAATATCTTAACTACCTTTAATTTACAAGTCATTGCGTTCGTTGCAACCTACTCATTTATAGGGGAGATGTTATTGATTCAGTTTGGTATTGCTATTGCACATGCACAAGAGTACATTAGACAGTAAAAAGATCGACCTACAAACCGAATGGAAAATCAGAATGATGAGGAAAAATCAAAACACGAGACATATGCGACAGAAAGTAACAAAGTAAGTCTGACGAATTCCAAAAAGGATTGTGAAACTGGATTACACGGATTAAACAACACGGATCTGGATAAAGCGGATTCGCCACGAAAGGCATCGCGTCAATTGAACAATCTACCCCAACGTTTACAGTCCCTTACAAATCTACCAAATGAAAAGGAAGAGAGGAGAAATTTGAAAAAGTTATCCTCCGAAGAAGTTGGACCAAGAAAAGATCACCCATCGTCAAAAAGAAGCACAACATTAAGGGACGGAATAGTGCATGACCGAAATGAAAAGGATGTATCAAAGACAAAGAATTCAACAAACACTTTCTTTTATTGCAGATTCATCGTAAAATTTCCTGTTATAGCTTTCTGTAAGTACAGTCTTTATTATTTATTACACACTTAGTAATAAATACAGGTTTTTTGCATATGCGATATGGCTGATCATTCCGTATCGTCACAATAGCCGTATCAACCCTGCAGGGCTGATATGGATTTGCGGGGCTGATATCCGTATAGCCCTGCAAATCCATATCAGCCCTGCAGGGCTGATACGGCTATTGTGACGTCAATATCACACCCTTAGTAAATTAAACCACAATAACAGTACTTGTACTCATACACAATTTTTGGTGGGTTCATATTCTCTTAATTTTAACTTTTTGAAAATAAGGTTAATCTTAATTTACAAATACATGTAATACTATAGAATATTTTCAAATTACGAATCAAGTGCATTGAAATAGAAATAGAAACAAACCCAAATCTTATGAGACATTAGACTATGTACATGTATGTAAGAAGTCCATGCATGATTATTTACTTATTTTCTTCTCAACTGTATTTTATTACTAAGTATGTAATAAATATAATAAAACATACCCTTTTCCACATCACATCCTGTATCAGCCCTCGACCAATATCAGCCCTCGGGCCTTCGGCCCTCTGGCTGATATTGGTGTCTCGGGCTGATACAGGATGTGATATGGAAAAGGGTATGTATTATTCTCTATATCATTTATTGAAACTAAATGCTGTTTTTTTAAAGGAACATATTTATTATTATTAAAAAGAAAAGAATCCAATGAGAACATGTGGCAGTACACAGAAGATAAGTCTATATAATATATATAATGAGAATATCATCGTGCTAAAATGTCACTTGTTAATGAAATCGTAAATGTCTCACTTTTTGAGAATAATTTCTTGTTTATTAAACAATATCTAACATTTAATTTTAAAATGTGAAGATACTGATTGTGAACAGTGATCATGCCCAACACTCCGTTTAAAACAAAACAACCCCTGAAAACAGGGTAGGATCAGGTGCCATTTACGAATAAGCATTCCTTGTCGAATAGCCTTTACAAACGGGAAAAAATCCGTAAACAACTTAGTGTGAAAATAAAGAGCTAACATAAACTATTGGTATGAAAGACACCAGTCGATCTAACGATTGATTGTATTTGCAAACAAACAAAGTCATTGTATGGATCACGAGACTCCGAAATGTTGATTTTCAATTAAACTGTTGAAAGCCTTGCATCATCAAGATAGTTGTCAATAACCTGCTCGTTTTTGCTATTGTAAGTAGAGCATGCTCTTGTTTATCGAATCAACCGGGAGATATAAACTATTAACTATTGTAATAGTGACTACAGTAACCATTCCTCGTTTGTCTCTATATATTATTCTATTTCTGTTACAGTGTTGTCCTCTACGATACACATATTTGCAATAGTCACTACAGTATCCCTGCATATCGCAGGGGAAAATGTGTTTCCCACGGATTTTAAGAGGTTACCCCTGGTTCTGTACGATGATAAAACTAGACAACAGGATCTGGCCTGGCGCAGTAGAGACTCCTATTCCTTGTTGATATCGAGGCCAGCACTTGAGTTAAACAATCACTATCCCACATGGTATAGAGGACGAGTTGGAGATACTTTGGAGGTCATCTTAGAAGTGGACAATGGCGATATTTTTAGCCAAGCCAACCTCAAACTTATCCAACACGTAGAAAATCTTATGTTCAATTTCAAGGATTATAAGTCCAGTTATTGTCAACTTGACGAGTTTGAGGAGTGTGTAAAACCTTGGTCGGTGATTCGCCTTTTTGATGGGACATACAACACCATTAGTGTGTACAACAATAATGCTTCAAAATTCAGTAATTTTACTTTGGAAACTTTTGAAAACTCAAAGGAAGTTTTGTGCAATGCAACTAAATCGGATGAAACAAAAGAGTTTGTTAAGACCATCTTTCCTAAAGGATATGATCCATGTCGACCCGGATGTGCGTCATCTGTTACCAGAATACTTCTAACAATGGGTTATCCACTTTGGAGAGGAAAGGATAATACTGTAATCTCAAATTTCTTGGTCGATGAAATGAAACCAAATCTTGAGCATATTCGCGACAATATTCTTGGGGACATAATGAATTTGTACTACACAAGCGAATGGATTTTTGATAATGACGTCACAGAACAGGCTTTAAAGGACATGCTTTTCACAATTGGGAGTTTTCTATTCATTTTTCTTGTTATGTGGATTCAAACCAAATCCTTTTTTATAACTTTTTTTGGAATATTCAGCATATTAACAAGCTTTTTACTGGCAAATTTAATGTATCGCTATGTGTTTAAATACGAATATTTTGGATTTTTTCACATCATTTCCATGTTTATCATTCTTGGGATCGGAGCAGACGATGTTTTTGTGTTTTACGATTCCTGGCGCCTCACCGCTGCTGGGGAGTATCCGACACTAGCTCATCGACTCACTGACTGCTACTACAGAGCTGCCAAGACCACCTTTATCACATCTGTGACTACAATGGCAGCTTTCTTAGTTAGTGGTACCTCTCCGCTCCTTCCCGTGGCATCCTTTGGCCTTTTTACAGGTGTTCTAGTGGGTGTCAACTATATTTGTGACTTGATATATTTCCCAACCGCTATTATTTTGTATTCAGAGAAAATCAGACCTCGAGCTAACAGGTTCTTATCATGGCTATTTGATAGAAAATGTTTCAAGTCCTTGAAATGTACATTTTGTAAACATGAAACAGACATGAATGAAACCCCATCAGAAATTGCAGGGTCTTCAACAACGTCTATATCTTTTGTGAGCTCTCCCCAGCTGGCCTTTGATCATAGTCAAACAAATTTAAATAACTTGCAGGAGTCAAAATGTTGTGATCATGATGTAATAAAGAAGCCCAACGACCAAGGGAAAGTAAACCATCATGATTTTGAAGACCGGATGTTAGTTGTTCGGTTTCTTCGTCATGGATTCTTGTCCTTTATGTCTCTAAAAGTAGTCCGTTTTCTTATTCCATTTGTAGTCGTTGGAGTTTCGTCTTTTTTCATATACAGTGCTACGACTTTGGAACCCGACAGTAAACAGGTATGTTGTTAAGAGGATTGGGTTAAATTCATGAATTCATGCATTTGAAATTGTTTCCTTGCATGTGCAATTCAAAATTGTTCATTTTTTTTTCAGGTAGAAATATTCCGATCCACACACAACCACGGAAAAGCTTGGAACCACCATCATTATACGTTTCAGAAGAATTTTGATGAAAACGAGTACACTAGTGTGTTCCTGGTATGGGGAATACTGGGGAAGGATATGAGTACTTGTAATCGCAAAAAATCTGATTTCTGTGGGGGGACAGTGGTATGGGACGACACTTTTGACCCCTCATCACCAGAGGCGCAGACGGCAATCCATGTAGTTATAGCAAATTCTGAGCAAGTACTCCCAAATTACTCATTTTCACATTTGAACAACAATTAAATATATATTTGTTTTGTTTTGGCTAGAATCTGTGTCAACGTTTGGAAAATGCAAGCGACTCAATAATAAATCAACTGAAAATAAGAAGAAATGCCATTACTAACAAACCAGAAGTCAGTTGTTTTCTAACAGCCATGGAAAGATTTCTTCGGGTATGACTATAAAAACCAAATTTTTAAAAGTATGTAGAATATACTTTTCAAAATTAGATATTGAAATCGTCACCAACTCAAAGGGTCCTGCTTTTAGGAAAAGAGCTTAGAATGAAAAACTTAGAAAGGACTTTGTTTTGGAGAAATACTTGCTGTGGCCTTCAGCTCGACATTTAGATATATCGACGACGTATTGTCAATTAACAAGGGTAATTTTCATTCTTATGTCGATACGATATATCCTGGTGAGCTTGAGATAATAGATATCACAGAGTCTGACACATCTGTTTCATATTTGGATATTTTACTTGAAAAAGGCGTTATAACGGTAATCTAACAACCAAGCTCTTTGATAAACGTGATGACTTATAACATTTTTATCGTCAACTTCCCTTACTTATGCAGCAATGTTCCTTCATAACCTGCATACGGAGTTTATATCTCTCAGTTGATTCAATACGCAAGAGCATCTTCGTTCTACGTATGAACAATTTCTAAAACGAGGTAAATTATTGAAAAACAAGTTAATGAAACAAGAATGTTAGCTGTTTCTTTTAAAGTCATCATTTCCTAAGTTCTATGGTCAACACAATGACCTTATCAGCAAATACAATTTATCATTGTGTCAAATGCTAACTGACGTTTTTCATACTAATTGTTGATCCATTATTTATACACTGAATTGACGACGTTTTTTTTTTTCGTTTTTCCCGATCATGGCAAGGGCCAAACGGCGGGTGTGAGCAGTCGACAGGGGATGTCTACTCCTCCATGGCACCTGATCCCACCTCTGATGTTCTGGAGGTCTGTGTATCCTATTTTGTATTGTTTTATGGACTTTTGATCTTGAATACTGTTCGTTATTTCCATATGTTTCAATTGATTAATTATTGACCTTTGACATAGACCTTTATCCGAAGACATTTTTTTGTGGGTGAGAATGAGGCAAATACAGGAAACAATCAAACAATGTAAGTTCATCAAAAGAATTTTGTAAAGAAGGATATGAAGATAAAGAACAGTATTCAGTATCAATGTCCATAAAACAATATAAAATAGGAGCAGAGCAAACACGGACCTCCGAAACATCAGAGGTGGGATCAGATGCCATGGAGGAGTGAGCATACCCTGCAGACCGGTCACACCTGCCGTGTGCTCCTTGTCATGATCGGGAAATAACGGAAAAAATCCGTCGTCAATTCAATGTATAAATAATGGACTAACAATTAGTATGAAAAACGTCAGTCAGCATTTGACTCTATGATAAATTGTATTTGCTGACAAGGTCGTTGTATCGACCATAGAACTTACGAAATGATGACTTTAAACGAGACTGCTGATATTCTTGTTTCATCAACTTCTTTGTCAATAATCTACCTCGTTTTAGAAATTGTTCATACGTAGAGCATGCTCTTGCGTATCGAATCAACTGATATCTGTACACTCCATATGCAGGTGATGAAGGTATATTGTTGCATAAGTAAGGGAAGTTGACGATAGAACAGTTAAAGTCATCACGTATATCATACAGCTTAATTGTTAGACTTTCATTAACGTCACTTTTCAAGTAAAATATCCAAGTATGAAACAGATGTGTCAGACTCTGTGGTATCTTTTATGTCAAATTCTCCAGGATATATCGTATCGACGTAGGAATGGAAATTACCATTGTTAATTGACAATACTAGTACGTAGATATATCTAAATGTTGAGTTGAAGGCCACAGCAAATGTTTTCTTCTTTTCACGCATAAGATTTTGCAAAAATTCTGCTTCATATGAATACAAAAATAGGTCTGCCAATAACGGAGCGCAATTGTACCCATGGGAATTCCAGTAGATTGTTGGAAGACCTGGTCTCCAAAAACCATATAGATATTGTCAATAAAAGAAATCTGCCATGATTTTGACCTATGATCTAGAAACTTGATTCATTCACAGTGATTCACTGCAAATCCATCCCTCACCACAAGTACATGAGGGAAGGACGAGTTATATTTGGCTAAAGATAAGATAATGTTCTATTGGCAAGGATTTTAGGAGTATGTTATTTAAACTTGACCTTTGGACCAAACTCATTCACCATACACCAACTACAAACAAGCACTTAATAGATGAAGTATGAGACCGATAGGACATAGGAAAAATATTGACAGGCTCATGAGCAAATTTCCCAGAGAGAAGTTTTAACCTTGAACTCTGATCAAGGAACTTGATTTATACACTCTTTATCCACGAGTACTCAGTGGAAGAAGTATGAATCAGACTGAAGAAAAGAATAAGAGAAAATATTGTATTGATTGATTGTACATATATATTGTTTAACGTTCCTCTCGAGAATTTTTCACTCATATGGAGACGCCACCACTTGCGGGTGGAGAGCTGCAAATTCCTGTCCTATACTCGGCACTGAGGGTTATTGAGCAGGAAGGGATCTTTCTCGTGCCAGCACCTACTGCGACACAGGATAACAGTTTATACGGTCTCATCTGAAGGACCGGTCTCCGCGTTCCACAGTGGGATTTGAACCCGCGACGTAAGGATTAGGCCTAACTCCTTACTTCGCGACTCTAGAGCAGACACTCTAACCATAGCGCCACGCGGGCAACATAAGAGAAAATATGCTAAGGACAAGGATTTTGTACAGAGATCTGATTTGACTTTGATCTTTCAGCTAGAAACTTGATTTAAGGTCACTTCATTTCTTTAATCCATGGTCTCTTTAGGAATTTGAGCCTGCTTGTGACATGTGGAAATGTATACACTGGAAAAGTATTTTATGGTGTTTTGTATAAAATTACGTGTGCTAATTTGTATTTCAGGAAGAAGTCCAAAAGTCGGAGGATGTTTATCCTTCTGATCTGAATGTTGATGTCCCCTTGGATGAGGGCAACATGACAAAATTCATGACTTCCAACCCTGATATATATGGTAGACAATTAACTCTTCCTAAGGACTTTAACAGATGGCTGGAAGTAAGCGTCCTAATACACTATAGTTTTTTTTGAGTATGGGTTTTAGTTATTTACTCAGTACTTTATATCGTAGGCAACGTGCTCGAATATTTAATATCCGTTGATTCAAACACCCAATTTTGCAGTTCCCTATACATATACATGTAGCTATCAAAATTGACATGAGTGGATCTAACTAGTAACTACATGCAGGTACCACTTGTCATATTGTAGATTGGAGTTGGTTATTGGATGACCAATAGGTATACAGGCAAAGTGCATCCGGACTATTTTATGTATGATCATCTTATTGGAGAAGAATATGTTATGGGAGAAACAAATATAGCAGAGAACATGCGTTTTTATGGTATGCCAAACGTTGCAATATTCGATCTTTTCTAATTGATTTGTATTGTATTTCATTTGCATACTAGTATAATGATGCGATATTTATTAAAGACTGACCTTAGCGCATTTAGTGTTGCTTTATTTATCATTTTAAAAAATAGCATTCGTATAGCTCAAAATGTATCTTTTTATTCAATAGGACTATATTACGGTTCGAAGCTGAGATATTTTGGAATTCAAGTCAATTTAACAGTAAAAGTACAAACCCTAGGCTACAGCGACGGAGGACCGCTCTATCATGCATGGGAACAGTTCATGATTAATGAAGTATGTTTTACACATTTATTGTTCGAAAAAAAATTCTCTTTTTTAAATAATTACTTGAATTGTTTGTCTTGAACAAAATATTTTCGACTTTTTAGAAGGCAAAAATGCCACCGTCTTTAAAGAATGGATTCCAGTGTACAAGAAATACATGGCACATGATTCGTGTTCAGGAGGTATGGAAAACTGACTCAGTCTGGTCCGTGTTTTACTTTAATAATAAATCACTTTTTAAAATCATGTAAAGCAAGATCCAGACAGCTCAATAATATGTTACGCAAAGTTATACTTGCAAATATCGTATTGCTATTTAATCTTCTCAGTGAGTGTGTGAGCAAGTTTTGTGAAATCGTAAACCCTTGAGGCTAAGTTGTGGGGTCATTGCTTTTATTGGAATAAAGAGAGATATAACAGTAAGGCCAAAATACCTCGGTGAGCAAAGTGGCCCATGAGCCTCTTGTTCATGATTTAACCTAGCTGCAGAACTTTCTGCTTTATCTGTCCGAATTTTCTCAAGCAGAGTTACAGTTCTGCAGCTAGATTTTACCACAAAAGTAATTGGACTGTTGAGCACAATGATTGGTTTATCATGATAAGTACAATGTACAAATAAGTTGCTATACATTGTAAAATATTATGTAGAATACATGTACTTATTATTAGTTTTTTTAATACCATAAGCCCCTCTTGTAGGTGCTCTCAGAGTCGGCATACTTTGGAATACTTATTGGTTTGTCCGTGGCTCTGCCTGTTCTAGTCCTCACGACCATGAACTTCATCATTGGGTTTTTAGCGTGGGTCGTTATTGCACTGGTGACGGTGTGCGTCTTGGGTTCTATACCTCTTCTGGGCTGGAAATTAGGGGTATGTATAAAATATTAAGCTTTTGATTTATGCTAGCCATCAGAATGTTTTATTCGAATCATTTCTTATAGCTAGCTATAGGTTTCAAATCCAGAAAGAATGTATGAATTTGTTTGTCTTCCAAAAAGATGTTCAAGTATTTATTTAGCATAATGGGTATTTACTCCGCACTTTTAAAAACTACTGAATGATAAAATTAAAAATTGGTCTAGTGGTTTTTATTCTCAGTTACGTAAATAAAATGCTGACAAATAATACAGTCTCATTTAAATATAGCTATTGCTCTTGAGCATATTATAAAGTTTTATTTATTTTCTTCTTTTTAAAAGAAAAAAAGAATCTATATGTATGTTTATGTTACTTGCCTTGCTTGTATGCAGTATTTTACCAAGACACTTTCAGGCAAGAATTTCATGATTTTATTATTGTTTTGTATATAGGTCCTTGAGTCCCTTAATCTGTGCATGGTAGTAGGCCTAGCTGTGGATTATGTCGTTCATTTGGCAGAAGCTTACAACGTGTCATCAAGCGTAACTCGACAGGACAAAACTCGAAACATGCTGGAAAAGATGGGACTCTCTGTCCTTTCTGGTGCCTTAACCACTTTCGGGGCGTCTGTGTTTATGTTGGGTGCCCATATTAAGTTTGTGTATGAATTCGGAATTTTTGTCATGATTACTGTATGTACTTCCTTGTTCTTCTCTTTGTTTGGCTTCACTTCCTTTCTGTTGATTTTTGGACCAGAGGGAAATACGGGTTCTGTTACGGCATTGTTCAAAAAGATTTTTCGTTGCAAACAAAAGGTCCAATTTACACCAAACGGGGGAAAACCTTTGTCGACGCCTTTACCCTCCGAGATTGATCCGCCCATGATTCCTAATGGTCTCAAATCTAATGTGCCAAAATTAGTTCAGCTTGGACTTCAGTCATATTTATGAATTTTATGTACATATTTATCTAAGATATACCACATTTTTATTATACTTCTTGAATATTGATCTTTATGAAGTATTTTTGTTGTTATTTATTACAGCTTATTTTTATCATTTTAATATTACCTTGTTTACATCTTGTTGCTGGAAAGCTGCATTTCATTTCAGGTGTTTTTGATAAAATGTTTTTCTAAAAATTAAATTGAGCAAGCAAACAACTTGACTATAAAAATATTAAGTGTCTGGGACAAAAATTGTAAGTCTTTTATTACTGATTATGATAAAGAATATATATATATGGCATTGTAAACAAAATCTCAGATCTAGATTACAAAAAAAAAACAACAAAACAGTGATTTGGCCATAAATTTGACGTGAAAAACATTTGTAGTACCAGAATAATCAAGTGATATGTGTGTGGGTCAGTAATGTTTTGATTTTTAAAGTTTTACTAATTCTGATGGATTTCATTTCCCAATACTCTTAGTACTTTGATTATGTAAATAACCCTCTTTACTTGATGGTATCACTTCTCGCAGGGAATTTTCTAATTTTTTTTTTCTCTGTGATAACTCTTTGAAAAGTTAGCGGAGTTGATTTCTTGATAATTCCACCGGAATGTAAATTAGGCAGGTCGATAGGTCAGGAGCTAAGGAAGCCTAATATGCATGCAAATCTCATTGGCATTTGTCTCTGTCTGACGCTAAAGAGGCCAAATATGCATGTAAATCTCGTGCTGCTGCTTTGTGTTTGACATCAGTGGGCGAGGACTATTGAAATTGTCGTGGAAGTCCTCGTGTAATTTAAATCGATTAGTCTACATTTTTAAAGTCTAAATCTACAATTTTATTTCACAATGAAATGTAAATATACGGAATCACTGTTTATTAGTATAGTATGCTAGGTACATCAACGATAGTGGGAAACATTGGATAATTTATGCATAACGGGTTTCGCCTGACTGAATTTGTAGTAGTATTAAATATGTACATGTACATGTATATTGAAGCATATAAATATACATAGCGGAAACTATATGCAAACATGAGTTCGCAGACATGTAGATATTCACGTTCGATATTGTCAAAATTTTACACACAATCCATGGTGTCTAATTTAGCCTTTATAAAACAGTTCTAATAGATGTAAACTAATAGGAATAAAAAGTCCGCCGAACAACCTGTATTATTAAGGAATCACTGTCTAGTTAGCATAGTATGCCAGGGCATCAGCAATAGTGGGAAACATGGGATAATTTGCATAACGGGCTTCGCCCGTTATGCATAAATTGTGAAATAAAATTGTAGATTTAGACTTTAAAAATGCAGACATAGATTTAAATTACACGAGGATTCCCATCCCAGTTTCAATAGGCCTAGTCCTCGCCCACTGACGTCAAACACAACGGCAGCCGCACGAGATTTTCATGCATATTTGGCCTTCTTAGCGTCAGACTCAGAGAGAGATGCGTACGAGATTTGCATGCATATTAGGCCTCCTTAGCTCCTGACCTACTGACCTGCCTAATTTACATTCCGGTAGAATTATCAAGAAATTAACTCTGCTAACTTTCAAAGAGTTATCACAGAGAAAAATTAGAAATGTTTTGAGGACATCAACAATAGTGGGAAACATGGGATAATTTTAACATAACGGGTTTCGCCCGAAATATTAAGGAATCATATGTCTAGTTAGTGTAGTATTTTGCTGTGTGGTTGAATAATTTCATCAACGATAATGGGAAACATGGGATAATTTGCATAACGGGCGAAGCCCGGTTATGCTTTTGATAAAATTTAAGTGAAATCCACGTACATTGGGATAAATACACCATGCGTTGATGTCCCTGGCATACTTTACTAACTAGACAGTGATTCCTTATATTTCCATTTCATTGTGAAATAAAATTGTAGATTTAGACTTTAAAAATGTAGACTAATAGATTTAAATTACGAGGACTTCCATGCCAATTTCAATAGTTCTCACCCTTAAATACAAATTAAACAGAGATTCCCTTATTAGTATTTATATTGCTTTTATAAGGCCTATTTTAGAATATGGAAATGTAGTATGGGATCATTGCACACAGGAACAGAGTAATCTATTGGAGAGTGTGCAAATAGAGGCTGGGCGTATCATTACTGGGTTAAGGCGCAATTCTTCGAAACAAAAATTGTATAATGAATTAGGATGGCAAACGCTTAGTGAAAGAAGAACTAAACATAAGCTTACACTTGTGTACAAAATACTTAATGATTATACACCTGAATATTTTCAAGAAATGGTCAATCAATGCCTACCTGTATCACATAATTACGCGTTACGCAATAATTCGTATCACTTACCAATCACTAGAACAGTTGCATACTACAATAGTTTTTTACCATCTACAATTAAATTATGGAATGATTTGCCAGATAGCTTAAAATCTGTAACAAGTGTAGCAAAGTTTAAACAGTGTATGCAAAATAAAAATCTTGAAGATAAAACAAAATCCAAATTATACAATTATGGACAAAGAAAATTAAATATACTCCACTGTCAGTTGAGAAACTTCTCTAGTAACCTTAATGCAGACTTGTTTAATCATAATTTAGTTGATTCACCTAAATGCTTAAAATGTGGATATTGTTTTGAAGACTCTGTTCATTTTTTCTTTCAATGCCCATGTTATGATTTTGCCAGGAACATTTTAATTACATACATAAGTGACCATGACATACCAAGAGATGTCAATATTGTATTATCAGGTTATGATTGTCTATCTCTTAGAGAAAATATGTTATTCTTTGACCAAGTTCATAATTTTATAAAAAACACTAAAAGATTTTAGTCTGAGCCTTCCTCTCCATATTCTTATGACTTAATTTTTTGTTTGTTTTTTCCATCATTTTTTTTTTCTTCTTTTCTTTTAAATTTATGTTATTGTTTTCTTTATGCATTTTTTTTCCTCAATTTTTCTTCAACCATGTATTCTTTATAATTCTCTTAATATTAATTTATAATACATGTTTTGTTGAACTTAAAATATGTACAGTAATTTAATTGTACCATGTGTACCTTGATCTCAAATGGAGAGAACTAATATAGGCCCTTGGCCTGCTGTTCAATCCATATTCATATTGTACTCTTTGTATATTATGAATAAAATACTTCTTAAACTAAACTATAGTTCTCGCCCACTGCCGTCAAACAGAAAGACAGCCGTACGAGATTTACATGCATATTTGGCCTCCTAGCTTAGCGTCAGACACAGAGACAGATGCGCACGAGATTTGCATGCGTATAAGGCCTCCTTAGCTCCTAACCTATCGACCTGCCTAATTTACATTCCGGCAGAATTATCAAGAAATAAACTCCCCTAACTTTCAAAGAGTTATCACAGAGATTTACATGCATATTTGGCCTCCTTAGCGTCAGACACAGAGACAGATGCGCACGAGATTTGCATGCGTATAAGGCCTCCTTAGCTCCTGACCTATCGACCTGCCTAATTTACATTCCGGCAGAATTATCAAGAAATAAACTCCCCTAACTTTCAAAGAGTTATCACAGAGAAAAAAAAATTAGAAATGGAAATATTTAAGGAATCACACTTTCCGTGTTGAGTGTTAATTGTCTTTCCAAAACGTGATTTGTTTTGAAGAACCCAACCTACAGAATTATTTTTGGTATTGGCCATGTTTTTAATTAATAAAAAATATGTGTCAGCTTTTTGACTTCTTCGTAAAAAAAATCAAGATCGCAAAATTTTAAGGAAGTAACTTTATCAGCATTTTCCTCAAAGGTTAAATAGGTTTTTTTTATCTCGATTATTTTTCACCACTTTGTTCTATTTTTGTATTTTTAGCTCACCTGAGCCGAAGACTCAAGTGAGCTTTTCTGATCACATTTTGTCCGTCGTCCGTCCGTCTGTCCGTAATTAAAACTGTTCCGTCTGTAAACTTTTCACATTTTCGACTTCTTCTCAAGAACCAATGAGCCAATTTTAACCAAACTTGGTACAAAGCATTCTTGGGTAAAGGGGAGTTTAAATTGTTAAAATGAAGGGCCAAGTCCCCTTACAAGGGGAGATAATCAAAAAAAGACAAAAATAGGGTGGGGTCACTAAAAAATCTTCTTCTCAAGAACCACTGAGCCAGGAAAGCTGAAACTTATGTGGAAGCATCCTTGGGTAGTGTAAATATTAAATTGTTAAAATCATGACCCCCGGGGGTAGGGCGGGGCCACAATAGGGAATCCAATTTTTACATAGAAATATATAGAAAAAATCTTTAAAAATCTTCTTCTCAAGAACCACTGGGCCAGGAAAGCTGAAACTTATGTGGAAGCATCTTTGGGTAGTGTAAATATTAAATTATTAAAATCATGACCCCCGGGGGTAGGGCGGGGCCACAATAGGGAATCCAAGTTTTACATAGAAATATATAGAACAAATCTTTAAAAATCTTCTTCTCAAGAACCACTGGGCCAGGAAAGCTGAAACTTATGTGGAAGCATCCTTGGGTAGTGTAAATATTAAATTGTTAAAATCATGACCCCCGGGGGTAGGGCGGGGCCACAATAGGGAATCCAAGTTTTACATAGAAATATATAGGAAAAATATTTAAAAATCTTCTTCTCAAGAACCACTAGCTGGGCCAGAAAAGCTGAAACTTATGTGGAAGCATCCAGGGGTTGTGTAAATTCTAAATTGTTAAAATCATGACCCCCGGGGGCAGGGCGGGGCCACAATAGGAAATCCAATTTTACATAGAAATATATAGAACAAATACTTAAAAAATCTTCTTCTCAAGAACCACTGAGCCTCAAAAGCTGAAACTTATATTGAAGCATCCTTGGGTAGTGTAGATACTAAATTGTTAAAATCAAGAACCCCGGGGGAAGGGCGGGGCCACAATAGGAAATCCAAGTTTTACATAGAAATATATAGAACAAATCTTTAAAAATCTTCTTCTCAAGAACCACTGGGCCAGGAAAGCTGAAACTTATGTGGAAGCATCCTTGGGTAGTGTAAATATTAAATTGTTAAAATCATGACCCCCGGGGGTAGGGCGGGGCCACAATAGGGAATCCAAGTTTTACATAGAAATATATAGAACAAATCTTTAAAAATCTTCTTCTCAAGAACCACTGGGCCAGGAAAGCTGAAACTTATGTGGAAGCATCCTTGGGTAGTGTAAATATTAAATTGTTAAAATCATGACCCCCGGGGGTAGGGCGGGGCCACAATAGGGAATCCAAGTGTTACATAGAAATATATAGAACAAATCTTTAAAAATCTTCTTCTCAAGAACCACTGGGCCAGGAAAGCTGAAACTTATGTGGAAGCATCCATGGGTAGTGTAAATATTAAATTGTTAAAATCATGACCCCCGGGGGTAGGGCGGGGCCACAATAGGGAATCCAAGTTTTACATAGAAATATATAGAAAAAATCTTTAAAAATCTTCTTCTCAAGAACCACTGAGCCAGGAAAGCTGAAACTTATGTGGAAGCATCCTTGGGTAGTGTAGATATTAAATTGTTAAAATCATGACCCCCGGGGGAAGGGCGGGGCTACAATAGGGAATCCAAGTGTTACATAGAAATATATAGAACAAATCTTTAAAAATCTTCTTCTCACGAACCACTGGGCCAGGAAAGCTGAAAATTATGTGGAAGCATCCTTGGGTAGTGTAGTTATTAAATTGTTAAAATCATGACCCCCGGGAGTAGGGCGGGGCCACAATAGGGAATCCAAGTTTTACATAGAAATATATAGAACAAATCTTTAAAAATCTTCTTCTCAAGAACCACTGGGCCAGGAAAGCTGAAACTTATGTGGAAGCATCCTTGGGTTAGTGTAGATTCTAAAGTTTTTAAATAAAAAAGGGAAGGGGGTTGTTGGGCATGATTGGTATAGCAAGAGGGGGAATCTGGTAAAGATCTGCATCACCCAAGTTACTCAGGTGAGCGATGTGGCCCATGGGCCTCTTGTTTTTTAACCTTCCGTATAATATCATTGTTACAACAATTTTACTACTATGTGGATGTGTGGAGTCTTGGCAATTATATAATTAAAACGGTTTGTTTTATTCTCCTTTAGAAAACTTGACACCTAATTTCTCTGAAATTTGAACTAAATCATTACACATTGATCTTTTATCATTTTATTGTTTATATTTCAAATGTATGAATTATTTATTATTGTATGAAATATTTTGATTTTGATTTTAAACATTATTTTCTATTCCAATTGTCAAGCAAAAGAAATACATTATTATACTAAAAATATATAAATATATCCTATGATTACATCTCTTATATTTCTTATATATTTCTTGATAATTCTGCCGGAATGTAAATTAGGCAGGTCGATAGGTTTTTTTGTTTTGAACATATTTTATTGACAAGCAAAAGGATAAGAAACAAGTTCTAACAACTTACTAGTTCTTCTCCTTAACATAAACACATAGTCATGCAAAAAGTAGAAAAAAAAAACTTGTACAAATAAGAGTCAATAATATATCTAGTTAAATCTACAAGATTCATTTATAAATTTGTGAACAGCAGCAAAAATGCCAATGTTTACTTCAATTGAAAGATTGAATCGATAGGTCAGGAGCTAAGGAGGCCTTATACGCATGCAAATCTCGAGCGCATCTGTCTCTGTGTCTGACGCTAAGGAGGCCAAATACTGAGTATGCATGTAGATTTCGTGCGGCTGCCTTTCTGTTTGACGGCAGTGGGCGAGGACTATTGAAATTGGCATGGAAGTCCTCGTAATTTAAATCTATTAGTCTACATTTTTAAAGTCTAAATCTACAATTTTATTTCACAATGAAATGGAAATATAAGGAATCACTGTCTAGTTAGTATAGTATGCCAGGGACATCAACGATAGTGGGAAACATGGGATAATTTATGCCCGTTATGCAAATTATCCCATGTTTCCCACTATCGTTGATGCCCTGGCATACTGTACTACACTAACTAGACAGTGATTCCTTAAATAACCCATACCCTACTATTATCGCATAGTGTTCTAAGGATTTATATAGCGTAAGCATATAATATGCCGAAATAGTGCAATGTTTTAATCATTGGGGGGGGGGGGGGGGGGGTTTACAGTTGTATTCAGTTACGAAATCACAAAACGAATGTCTTGATATTTTTCTAATTCTTGTAATTTTTAATCATATGTAAATATTTATATATTAATTGTTAACTTTAGAAAATTGTTGGTCAGTTTTCCATCCTTTTAGTTCTGTTACAAGACTGTGATTTTTTCCCGCTCATTTGAGAGTAATAAAAAGTTAATGATTTCTTTAAAGAAGATGATATATCTTCCAGGAAAAGGGAAAAACGTAATTCTAGTCATATAAACATAATAATGTCCTCTACAAAAATTTGAATTTTTCAATTAAAATTTGTATATGACAATTAATCAGCACATTTTAAATGTAAACAATCCCGATCAACACTCGGGCTGTGCTAGAATAAGACCCCACTAGAAAACGTGAACGACTTATTTCTTGCTTAAAGATCTCTGACGATCCTGCTTTCCTGACGATCCTGTCCAAAGATTCTGTCAGTCACGATGTGCGTTCTTCTCCAGCTATGAGTCTTATTAAACAGATTTAAGACAAACGCCGACCAGCGTTTTAACTTTTAATATGGAATTGACAAATTTTGATACAGGTCGGTGTACTCGGGACGGCTGTCCGATTCCGATTGATTATACAAAACAAATTCAACAGTATATATCTGTATATAAAAATTATGATGTGACATGCGCAAAAATTACATTTGGAGATAAATAGATAAAAAGTTTTGACACTTGAGTAAAACCTCAATATAATTGAGGGCTGGATTATCGCCCTTTTGATGTTAATTTGCCTAAAGATAATTTAGCAATATCAAACGATGACAGGTGTTAAAAACCAATTAGCTTGGATTAACTGAAATCTCCCATGATATAATTCAATAAAGATTAAGAGTCGTAAATTCAATATAGAAAATAATTTGAAAAGCTCAGAAAATTAGGAAGAGTTGTTTTAAGAAACATTAGCTTAATTTTAGAAACTAGAAAAATCTCTCATTACAGTAAAATTTCATCGTGATAATAATGTGGATTTATACTGAATACTCTGACCAACTATTTAATTTGAACAGTATGGAAAAATTAATTGAATTATGTAAATTTATTGGAACTATAATGGAGAGAGTCGGCTCTCTTGGTCTGTGACATTGTCATTTTTTTTTTCATTGTTTTTTCTTTTTCTTTGTCTCACGCATGCTTAATTGTTCATTGTAAATATTTAATGTAATATCCTCTCTATACTGTTTTGTACAGTTCATGAGAATAAAGTCTTGTCTTGTCTTGACAAGATGTAATCATAGGATATATTTATATATTTTTAGTATAATAATATATTTCTTTTGCTTGACAATTGGAATAGAAAATAAATATTTAAAATCAAAATCAAAATATTTCATACAATAATAAATAATTCATAAATTTGAAATATAAACAACAAAAGGATAAAAGATCAATGTGTAATGATTTAGTTCAAATTTCAGAGAAATTAGGTGTCACGTTTTCTAAAGGAGAACAAAACAGACCGTTTTAATTATATAATTGTCAAGACTCAATTAAATGTTACTTTTACGATCAAAGCGACAGGCATTTAATTAATGTGACGATTTTTAAATACCCTACATGTTTAAACGTGTAGCGAAGAGAAAAGAACTTTAAGCTAACCTATACCACAAAACACAGCGTCTATTGAAACCCAGGCATTTTAACGTATTGATATTGTGTTTAGCTTCTGTGTACATGTATAAGGGATTGAGTTATAGAAGACATTGAAAACATCTAATGGAAATTCAGAATGAAGATCAATCCGAACATTCAGCAAATGTGACAGAAAATGACCAGTTGACCAATTCCAGCAATGATTACGAAATCATCAGAAAACATTGTGAATTAAACAACAGAGATATTATTGACAAGACAGATTCGCCAAGAGCGGTCTTGGATCACGATGTTAAACTTCCCCCACGTTTAGAGCCCATCACAAAAGTACCGAAGAAAAAGAAAAAGAGGAGATATCTAAAGAAACTATCCTCCCAAGTAGGAGTAGGAGCTGATCCCCTCCCACTAGCAACACACGCTGCAGCAGCGGAGGGGACATTAGAGGACCAAAATGAAAAAGACGTTTCAGAGACGGAAAATTCTTCTAAAACATTCTTTTACTGTAGATTTATTGTGAAATTTCCTATACTAGCTTTTCGTAAGTACAATCTTTTTATCATTTATCGATAAATACAAAGCAAACACCGTCTTTGAATTCAATAGACATGTCTTTATTCAAAAAAGGGACTGGAAACAGAACAATGAAACAGATCACGAAGTTTAAAATCATAGTGTAAATATTATCTGATTGCTACGGCTTAATATTTAAAATAGATCTCTCACTTCTATTCATTATATTGATCATGAAAGAGAATAATGAAGATGAATGTAAGTTTCGCAATGTTATAAAATGGTCTATTTCTCGTTTACATTTCCTTATTCATTTTCTGTATTTAGAAGGGGGGGGGGGGCTTGCCTTTATCTCCTTTGGTAGTCAAAGGTAATAATGGAATGACTTCGGAACCACCCCTTCCTCCGATTGGAAACATGGGTACCAAATAAAATACTGTGGTATTTTATAATAAATAAATATTTTATATCAAGAGAATCTCTTAAAGAATGAGCAGTCGTATCTACATTTGCATATTTGTTTGCTTCACCACATAATTTAATAATTCTGCAAAATCGGAAGGGGGGGGGGGGTTCGACCCCCAGTCTTAGCACCCCCCCATTTTTTTTCTTTATATTTTAGATCTTACCATATTTCATCTACACTTTTCTGAATTAAAAATCACGTGCGCCTTGAAATCTGACACATTACCTTTCTATATACTTGTATTGATAGGGGTAATGGAATTTAACAGAGTATGTCCTATTATCTTTATAGATAATTCATATTTTTGAAATATATTAAAATGAAGCCTTAGTTTCATGAAAGTTTTATGTTGACTGAATGGAACTCCCCCTTTCACCCCCTGTCCCCAGCAAACAAATTACATACACGCCGTCTTTATTTTTCTCTTCTGAATCTACCGTAAAGCATTTTAAAAAAATATGATACCCCCCCTTTTCCATAACTTCAATACTTAACCGAATGACTTGGAATATAAAAAAAACCTCTATAATTGATTAATTGGTCCAATAACCAACCAACTGACACCTCATTCAGAAAGATCCCGCTACGGCGGCAGTCTGACACCAGAGGCGATTTAGTGAACACCAAATCATCAGTAGAGTAAACCAAATACTAGTAATGCATAGGCCTATATCAAATCCTTTATGACCAGAAACATTCACATCAACGATAAAAGGATTGAAAATCGTTTAGTAACATGTTCAATTTCGATGTGTCTTTTGATTTAGTTTCATATTTATTGTCATATTGTATGAATAAATTACAGTAAAGTAAATTTCAACCTATACGTGAATAATAATGTAGGTTCATATCATATACAGTCTTTTTAATTACCAATAAAAGTTGCAAAGCAATTTAAAACTGAAAATCTTATGTAAACAGACAATGTAAATTATGTTTAAGTTGAAATGGGAATCACACAGGCACTTTTAATGGTTCAAAATCTATATTCTTAGCGTAAACGTTTTGTATGCGTCGCAAATTTCTATTGTTTATTTCGTGATTATAAATGAAATGATTAGTTTATTTTTTGAAAATTAATTTTACAAGAATGTTCAAAATCATAGTAAGAAATTATTGGTTGTGACTTAGTTTGAATAAAACTAACTAGTACAGTAAATTTTGGCGATAATAGTAACACCAGACGTAAAACACTATTACTTTTTAATAATGTTTCCGTATACAAACTTTTCGAAACTTAACGAACCCTCGTAAAGAAGAAAAAAGGAAATAAAAAAAGAAAGAGAGGGTAAGAAAGAGGTGTGTGAGAGAAAATCTGTTGAGAGAGAGAGACATGGGGATAGGGAAAAACGAAAGGGAAACTTTTCCCTTTCTCTCTAACTGCCCTATTCCTATTCCTTGTCGACTCCCTCCTCATGGTTGGGGTAGGGAGAAGATGATTCTCTCATACTCCACTCTATCGAGGGGAGAGAGAGAGAGAGAGAGAGAGAGAGAGAGAGTGAGTGTGGGGAGAGAGAGGGGTATAGTGTGTGGGAGAGAGTGGGAGAGTGTGTGTGTGGAGAGAGAGTGGGGAGAGAGAGAGTAAGAGTGGAGAGAGTATGTAGAGGAAAGTGAGGGGAAGAGAGGATGGGAAAGGGAGGGTGTGTGGGGAGAGAGAGAGTGTGTGAGGAGAGAGTGTCAAGAGAGAGTGGGGGATGGAGAGATTGGGGGGAGAGTGAGAGTAGGGGGAGAGAGGGAGAGTGATTACAGAAAGTGTGGGGAAAGGGGAAGAGTGAGAGAGAGGGGAGAGAGAGTGAGGGGTAACATAATTTTTTTTTATAAAAACGTCTTCTCCAAACATCCCCGCCCCATTTTTTAATTATCAAGATGAATCTGACATCTGTTAGAGTTGCTGTGCACCCTTCCCCCTTTCGTCGAAAAAAAACTCCCTTCCCCCTTTCGTCGGAAAAAAAAAACTAAATCCGCGCCTATATGTAGTCTTCAAATCTGTTATAAAAAGTTTTTTTTAAAAATATTTTACGTGTACAGTAACAAAATATCACTCAAAACATATGCATACATTGATGACAGTTACATTTTTCTTACAATACTTTCTGTTTCTATTACAGTGTTGTCCTCTACGATACACATTTGTGCAATAGTGACTACAGTATCCCTGTTTGTTTCTGGGGATAATGTGTTCCCCACTGACTTCAAGAAGCTGCCCCTGGTACTGTATGATGACAGCACTAGGAAGCAGGACCTGGCCTGGCGCAGTAGAGACTCCTACTCCTTAAGGATAACTAGGCCGGTCTACGGGATATACTATCCCACGTGGGTCGGAGGACAAGTCGAGGACATCGTAGAGGTGATCCTACAAGTCGACGATGGGGATATATTCAGCCAATCCAACATCAAACTTATCCAACATATAGAAAATTTAATGTATAATTTTAAAGATTATAAGCACACATACTGTCAAAGAGACGAGTTTTTTGAGTGTATGAAACCTTGGTCGGTAATTCGCCTTTTTGATGGTACATACAACAGTATTAATTCAAAATTCAACAATTTTACCTTTGAAAACTCAAAGGAAGTTTTGTGCAATGCAACGAAATTGGATGAAACAAAGGAGTTTGTTGAGTTTATCTTTGCCAAAGGATATGATCCATGTCAACCCGGAAGTGTGTCATCTGTTACCAGAATACTTTTAACAATGGGTTATCCCCTCTGGGGTGGTAATAGTAAAAACAGAATTAATAATTTCCTAGTCAACGAAATGAAACCAAATATTGAGCATATTCGCGACAATATTCTTGGGGATAGAATGCAACTGTACTACACAAGCAAAAAGATTTTTGATAATGACGTCACACAGCAGGCTTTTGACGACATGCTATTCGCAATTGGGAGTTTTCTATTCATTTTTCTTGTAATGTGGATTCAGACCAAATCGTTTTTCATAACTTTTTTCGGAATATTCAGTATATTAACAAGCTTTTTACTTGCAAATTTAGTGTATCGCTATGTGTTTAAATACGAATATTTTGGATTTTTTCACATCATTTCCATGTTTATCATTCTTGGAATTGGAGCAGACGATGTTTTTGTGTTTTACGATTCCTGGCGCCTTACGGGCGATGGTAAATACCCAACACTTGCTCATCGACTTACCGACTGCTACTACAGAGCTGCCAAGACCACATTTATAACATCTGTGACTACAATGGCAGCTTTCTTAGTTAGTGGTACCTCTCCGCTCCTCCCCGTGGCATCCTTTGGTCTTTTTACGGGTGTTCTAGTGGGAGTGAACTATATATGTGACTTGATATATTTCCCAACCGCTATCATTTTGTATTCAGAAAAAATCAGACCTCGAACTAACAGATTCTATTCATGGTTATTTGATAGAAAATGTTTCAAGTCCTTGAAATGTCAAGTTTGCAACCAGAAAACAGATCTGAATGAAAAACAGTCAGGGACCGCAGGGTCTTCGACATCTTCCATTTCGTTTTTGTGCTCCCCCCGTAGGACAGCCAAAGAGGACACGACGCGTCTCTTCCCGGCTAAAATACCCCCTATTCATAGTCAAAAAAGTTTAGATAACTTGCAAGAGTCAACGTCAGAAGACAAGGAGCCCACAGAACAACGAAATAAAATTAGGAAAGAATTTGAGGAGCGGATGCTAATCGTTCGGTTCCTCCGTCATGGATTCTTTTCCTTTATGTCCCTCAGAGTAGTCCGTTTTGTGATTCCCATAATTTTCTTCGGGGTTTCATCTTTTTTCATATATAGTGCCACAACATTGGAACCCGACAGCAAACAGGTTTGTTTTCTTTCAACAAAAATTACAATACATATTCGAAGCCTTACTTGTTGTAAATTCACATTCGATACAAAAATACTTTTTTTCAGGTACAAATATTCCGATCCACACACAACCATGGAAGAGCTTCGTACCACCATTACTACACGTTTCAAAGGAATTTTGAGGGAGAGTACACAAGTGTATTCCTTGCATGGGGAATGCATGAGAAGGACACGAGTACATGCAGTCGTAAAAAGTCCGATTTCTGCAGCGGGACGGTGGTTTGGGACAACACATTTGACTCCTCTTCACCAGAGGCACAGACGGCAGTCTATGTAACTATACAACCTTTTCTGAAGCCTCGGCATGACTTTTTTAAAGTATTTTTTTTTCTTTACATTTGGTCGACATTTGACTACCTTTATTTCTTGGTTTTCAATAGAATCTGTGTCAACGTTTGGAAAATGCAAGCGATGCAGAAATCGATCAACTGAAAATAAGAAGAAATGCCATTACTAACAAACCAGAAGTCAGTTGCTATCTGACAGCCATGGAAAAATTTCTTCGGGTATGATTTTAAATGTATTTTACTTTTTAAAAAGTGTTCTTATTATTACTCAACATTTCTTTCAAGTGAAAAACTGTCTTCTACATAGGAAGATGTTCAAAAGTCTGGAGTTAACTCTTCTGATCTGAATGTTGATGTCCCACTGGATGAAGGCAACATGACAAAATTCATGACTTACAACCCGCGTATCTATGGTAAACAACTTAATCTTCCCGTGGATTATAACAGATGGCTGGAGGTAAGCATACAAATTAACCAGTTTTCCAACGGTCTTTATATGTTTGGACAATTTTCTCGCTAACAGGGGTTCGTTGGTTTCGATGCGGTGAACTGATTTGCGTGGATGGACAATCGCAACTTTTCGGTCCTTTCCGACAAGGTTTTCAGAGTTTGCCGGTGTAACGACGGGGTCACTTTTCGTCGTTACATCGGATAGGCCCGGAATGAATGCGATAGGCGGGGGAGATGTAATTAACGTTTGGAAACCTTGTTATATTGTAGATCGGACTTGGTTATTGGATTACCAACAGATATACAGGCAGACTACATGAGGACTACTTTCTGTACAATCATCTTCTTGGAGAGCAATATATCGTAGGAGAAACAAATATTGCCCTGAACACACATTTAGGTAAAGTTATTACAAGAATTTAAAAACAGAAACATTATATATTTAGGCTCATATGCAAGGAATGTAATGCATAGACGTTTGGTGAAAAAGAACAATTTCAAAAATCTACCTTCTAGCAAAATCATGCTAAAATGCAAACATATTCTAGGAAAAGATGCTCAAAAGAACTTTGTTCAAATTCGCCAAGGTTTTGTCTGGCGATTAAGCTTCAATACGTATGCGGAAAATATGGACTCAAAATATTTATTGCTGCAGACAAATGATTTGGTCGCTGCAATGGTTTCTCTGACTAATCGTCGCAAAACGCTTCTATTGCCAATTGGCTTTTCATTAAGCCCCGAATACATGCATTTGTGCAAGTTAATAAATCTATTTCTATAAAAGATTATTTTTATTATTCTGTTAATTTAGGACTGTATTATGGTACAAAGCTAAAGTATTTTGGAATTCAAGTCAACTTAACAGTGAGTGTTTACACCCTGGGATACAGCGAAGGTGGACCCCTCTATCGTGCATGGGAACAGTTTATGATCACAGAGGTCAGTAATTTAAATGAATTTAAATATTTAAATACAAATTAAAATAATTCCCTTCTCTTTGCATAATTATTTAAATGGATTTTGAAACAAAATTGTATTTTTTTTTCAAGAAAGCAAAAATGCCACCATCTTTACAAAATGGATTCCAGTGTACAAGAAATACGTGGCATTGGATACGTGTTCAAGAGGTATGGAAGATTGATTTTTCAAGGTTTTAATATTTATTTGTTTATGTTATTTCACATTAGAATGATGTAAGAAATGGTATTTTGCAAGAAGAGACTCATAAAATTGAATTGCAAGCATTATGCATCCATGCCTGTGATCATTGTGTTGTGAAGTATACAACTCAAAGATTATAAAAATTTAAATACCATTTCTTTGCACAAGAACATCCAAAGTTCAATAAAGTATTCAGATGAGGAACAGGTGTAATCATAATCTTTAAAATCAAATGGAAATAACGTTTACAAAATGTTTTGCAAAATGGTTAATACTGCATGAAACGGACTAGTGATGAAAGAATAATAAGCAAAATGATAAAAACAATAGAAATTTATGTAGACACAGACTAATAACTAACACAATAGTTTCTTTAACCCTTTTGTAGGTACTTTCAGATTCAGCATACCTTGGAATCATCATTGGTTTGTCTGTGGCTCTTCCTGTTTTGATCCTCACCACTATGAATTTTATCATAGGATTTCTAGCGTGGATGGTTATTGCTCTGGTGACGACGTGTGTTTTGGGGTCTATACCTCTGCTAGGCTGGAAATTAGGGGTATGTTATAATTTTATTAACATTAAAGATATTTATATCTGAATCTTCTCAAAGCAGTTAGGTTTTACCTCTATGTTCAGAGTAAATGTTCCTGCCATATTTGTATGTATAGAGATGATTCATCATCCAGAATATCATATTCTCATTCAATGAATGCTTTTCTAAGAATCCATCTCTAAGGCCTCCTGATAAAATATTGATTTCCTTTTTGTTTTGTTTAGGTCCTTGAGTCCCTCAACCTTTGTATGGTAGTAGGCCTAGCTGTGGATTACGTTGTCCATTTAGCAGAGGCTTACAACATGTCACCATGTATGAAGCGACAGGACAAAACTCGCAACATGTTGGAAAAGATGGGTCTTTCCGTCCTCTCTGGGGCCTTCACAACATTTGGGGCTTCTGTGTTTATGCTAGGTGCTCAAATTCAATTCATCTATCAATTCGGAATTTTTGTCATGATTACTGTATTCACATCCTTGTTCCTCTCTTTGTTTTGCTTCACTTCTTTCTTGTTGCTCCTGGGACCTGAGGGAGATTCAGGTTCAATTACAGCATTGGTAAAAAGAGTTTGTTGCCGCTTTCAAAGATGCCAATTAAAACCAAAGGATGGGAAACCGTCTTCAGCACCTCTTACCACTGAAGCCAATCCTCCCAAAATTCTGAATGATCTCAAAGATAAAGTGCCAAAATATTGAAGTTTGATGTTCTGTAACATTTGAAAAATATAATTTTTTTGGGGGGGGGGGGGGGGGGAATGGATTAGAACAGATATCTCCTCATTATTTTTATATTTTCTGTTGAACTTGATGAAGTATTTTTAGTGTTATTATATAATTTTATGTTTGTTTTTTATTTGTTCATCCTTGTTCAAGATTTGCTCTTGGTTTTCTTGCTCAACATCATGACCATTTGTCTTTCAAACTACTTGGTAATAAATCCTTAAAATGTTTTTTTTTATTTTATATACTGGCCATATTGCAAACAGCTTAATGTAATGTGTGACATATATACATTTGGGAGTTCTTTCTATACTCTCAAAGTCTTACAGAATATTTGGTTGACTACTTGCTTTTCAAGAATATGCTTCCATAACCACAAGATGAACTAAAATCATTCAGTTATAACTAAATGGTCTGGAAAAGTCACTGAGTCCTAATCAGTCTCATTTCAGTACACTTTCAGTCACCTTCCAGTCAAATAAATGGTGGAGTTTCATCCTGTGTACCTTTCCAAAGTACCATAAGAAATGATACTTTTTTACTGAAGAAAAAACAACACAGTCACACAAAAAATAGCTTTTATTGACATCTCATACAGAAAGCAAGAAACTGTCAAATATTTTTTTCTTCTATTTTTGAGGAAAAAAACATGAAATTAAGACAACAGATCTGATTTAGTAAAACTAGTTTTGATTCTAATCAATTAAAAAAAAAAGAAGAAAATTTACATTTAAAATAAATTTGAAAAAATATAAAAGAAACCTTTTTTGATATTATTCTCTCCAAATATAAGATTTGTCAATATCGTCAGTGATATGATTATGAACTAAAAAAAATGGATACAGCATATGAAATTCTTATCAATCAATGTAACTAACAAAAGATTAAAGCTATTTTTGTGACCTTTTGTCATATTTTTCAAAAACATTGAATATTCTCAAATTTTTAAAATAAAATAAAACCCCCACTTATAATTCAATTAGTTTCTCTTTTGCACAAAGCTTTCTTTTAATTTGATTATATGCCAAATTCGTTTCTATTTTGATTTTTAAATTTCTAAAATGAAAAATGTTTAATTGTTAAAATTTCAATTGGGAGAAAAATAAAGAACTTCAAGAAATCTGATAAAAACATGCTTGATATGAACAATGAAAGCTTGTAGAAAAAGCACACATACATGAAAGTAGCAACAATATGGCTACAGCAGTTCAACATCTACTCAACCTAATTTTGATAATACTACATTTTTGTTTAATCATCAGATGCCATGTTTTGCTGAACTGAAACTGTTTTGAAAAAAAGAGAATCTTTTTTTATTGATGATCAAATGAAAGTGACAAATTAAATATAGTTTTGTGGTACTGATTCCTTAAGTATGTTTGCATTATTCTTTTTTTTTATACTTGAAATTAAAGGTTGAATAGAAGAAGCATTGCACAACCATATACAATTATAACTCTATTATACAAACATCTTCATATAAAATAAAATATGGTATTTGCACAATAGCTATGGACAATGGAATGTTTTAATTAAATATTTTACTATGTTTCTATCTGAGACATAAGAGGAATGCTAAAAAATTATCTACTAAATTGAAATTGCTAAAATTGTAAATGAGCATGTTATTCCACATGAAAGAATAACTCTGAAACTGACAAAGCATAATGGGTCGATCAATATTATTTTTTTCCCCTTATGTTTCATTTTATTGGCCTTTAACTTAGTGATCTTAAACGCTATATATATTTTTTTCCTTATTACCTTAAAATGTAAAAATTTGTTAACTTTAAAACATAATGATTGAATATCCATCACATAGATGTTTTGACAGACAGATAGACCAATATATGATATTCTAAGGCACAATTCTTATACAGGGCCCATACAAAAAACAAACTTTTTGTTTATCAGTCTTTTTGCAATGTTCATTCATATGGAATGTTGCAAATTAAGTGAAAGAAAGTTGACATGTATTCAATTCTAGAAATTTTGGAATTGCATACATGCCAACTTTCTGATTAAAGTTGGATCCACCTGAATTTACTCTTCGATCCCACTTTCCCTAATTGGGAAAAACAAAATTGCTCTAACATCCTGTTTTGAAAAAATTCAACAAGATTGCAAGATAAAAATTTCCATAAACACAACACTAACATACACATTGGTTTTCTACCCCTTTTTTCAGTAGAAAGCCTGTAAAACAGGAATAATGTTTTAACAATCAAAGACATGATTACAAATGAAATTCCAGCTGCAAGGTATCTGTATAAAGTTTCCTTTAACAGTAACTATGCCACATTCTTAATAATGCTTCATTCAAAAAATCCATTAATTTGTAAAATACATTTAAAGATATTTAAACTTATATTCAATACATTTATGATTAATTATAATATACATATAAATTTGTACATAAAATGTTGCCCATGGACCAAAAATGTATGTTTTTAAAACTTTCCCCCAAAAGAAAATTTAAAATAATTTGAAATCTTGCAATTTGATGTATATTTTAAAATATTTTAATGACAAATATATAATTATTATGTAATTTTATCCAAAAAACAATTATGGAAACCCAAATATGGGGAAAAGTTTTATGCATATGAAACATCAATTTAATCCCTGAAACCAAATCAAACTAAATCATTTTTTTTCTTTAAATTTGAACTTAACAGTTTAACTTTGGTATCATAGAATTGGATACATTAAATTTCATGTAATCTTACTTTTTCTTTATGTATTTAAACCACAATATGATCCTTATATCACCATTTTTGGTGGCCCCACTAAATTCAAGATAATAAAAAATTTGACTGTATTGAACTTTTTAAAATTTCAAAAATGCAAATATTTTTTGCATCTAAATAATTTTTTTTTTAACATATCATTTATATTTCTTAAATATTGCAAAATATTTGAGAAGAGGTGCATTTTTTAGTACACCAGACATACATATTTCAAAGAGATCCAAAAAATTTTCATATGAAATGTATACTGGTCTAATAATAATTTTAACATTTAAAGTAAACAAGTAAAATTGTAAGTATGTAAGGTTTTATAATTATCCGTAGAGCAAAAAAGTTATGTTGTTTCTCTTCTTTCCCTTTGTTTTTTCTTAATTTTTCTTTGCCCCGAAAAAGGGACAGAGCATATCTCAAAAATTTGACATTTTGTATTGTTTTTTTGTTGGTCAAATATATGGCATTTATAGTGACCAACCCATACCCTCATTCATTTCATGCACAAAACAACATAATAGTAAATTGATGTACTGGACCAAATACAGACTGTAATTGAAATTTGTGACAATCAAAGAGCAATAAGTATACTTCACAATTCAGCTATGTTGGTCCAAGACACCAATCTGGTAAAGTAATTCAACTTTTTTTTTATAATAGTAATTCAGCATACATAAATATATTTATAATAAAAATACGTAAATAACAACAAAAATAAAAAGGAAAAAAAAAAAATCAGTTTCATTTACAAGTTTGCACTTGTAGACAATATGGAATCTAAAATATGTATTTAAAAAAATATTTTTATAAACTTCTTTACATTTTCAAAAAGAAAATGTTTCCATTTGACCTTTAAAAAAAATTGTAAAGTTAGTAAAATGTGTATTTCTTTCACCTCCCATCTGGGTGGTGAAAAGTCTAATTGCACAGTGACTGTTAGTAATTTTAAAAAAGTTCACATCAATTATATCTTCATTTTGGCAAACAATGAAAACATCATATTATGCAAAACCTTTCAGAAAAAAAATCTCTAAAACACATCAATCCCTTTCAGAATTGAAACATGGGATTGAGAGTTTCAGCTGTTTTCATCGCAAAAATTCATACACTAAAAAAAAAAGCTAACTTAAATTAACAATTAAAAGCATAAAAGTTGATATATAATGGATTATCAGTTCCAAAATAGGAACCTTGTCAAAAATGAAGTGATTTAAATGAAAAAATGTAACGATATCCCCTCCCCCTGACCACACTACATTTCACTCCATTGACAGCTTGTTCATATATTACATCTAAAACTAATCTTGTCCAAAGTCTGGACAATTGTCGAGTTCATATGTTAAGCTGTGAATAAAGCAATATGTAAGTGTTACTCAACGCAATCACCAGGATTTCAAGTGGTACATGTATATAAAGAACAGATTCTCGTCATACATGTATAAAAACAAATTTGAGTCAGTAATGTTCAGAACCATGCAGGCACGCTCTACTAAATTTCGAGGTTCTGAACCGTGACGACACGTTCTACTGAATTTCGAGGTCCAGTTTGTCGAAGAGCTGGTGGACTTCCTGGATCTCCATGTTGATCTTCATCTTCCTCATCAGCTGTTTGTGCCACATACTACAATGGCGGCATTCTGGCATTACACTGAACAGTTCCTGGATGCGCTTAATGGGGTCCACTCCTTGTGCTAAAAATATATCAAAGTCAATTTTAATTCACATACCAGTATTAATTTGCATATTTGGTCTTCCAGGGACAGTTTATGCTATGTAATTCAATATGGTAAAGGAGATTGCCCACATTTACCTTTTTTTACTGTTGAACATTAATTCAAAGAAAAGGTGCAAAAATATTTTGGTGTACAATATACAGTGCTAGGGATTAACAATTTTGATCAATTAATTATAAATATAATTTGTTATGTCCCTTAGATAATACTGTTAAGAATGACAAAGAATGAAATTAAAATCACTACACTGTTAGCCTGAATTCATTAAGCATTTACACCACAGCTATGATTTACTGTACAATCTTCTGTAAGAGTTACTGTTCTTGTCTACATGGCCTAGGACTACACATGTATTACTGTACACTGTATACTTACCAATCAACTGGGCCTGGAAAATGTGAATCATCTTCTGCCTCAGTGTCTCCAGAGTGGCAGGATCTCTTAAGTTTAACAGATCTAAATAAAAAATCATAAGTAATAACATTTTACATTCAAGCAATGGATACACTACAAATTGGTAAAGATTTTAGCATAAAAGAATGTCTTCATAACATGTTCTATTCCATGGGGCAGAACTGAAAAATATGACAAATTTCCTCCAATAGCTTATAACATTTACTTCTTTATACAGTATACTGGTGATATTTGATATTGTTTTCATTTCAACCACAGTGCATGACGTCATAGTTTTTTTTTTTTTTACAAGAAAGGTGTGATGTCAAATAAAGAGGATTCATATAAAATAGCAGAGCTTTTTGCCAAAAAACATAAAGAGGTTTACTTCTATTTCATACAGAAAATTGATCTACAAGTATAGTTGAGTTACCTGTGCTCAAGAACAAGATGATGGAGAGGAATGTTTCCTCCATTGGAGTCATGTTCAGCTGGCTGAGCTGTTCTCCACATTGGAGCAGACGTAACTTGAAGAAGTACATTGGGTTGTTGGGAGAAAGTGTCCAGTTCCAGAAATACTGGAATCGTTTGGACTCTTTGTCATAATAATTGTTGGCAGCCACAATGATTCCAATATGGAAGCAGTTCATCAAACATAGCTCAGTGGCATCTTCAGAGTTGATGTTTTCAAATCCTACACCAAAAGGAAATGAAACCATCTTCCATCAACTTCCATGTTTTGTTAATATTTGATTACTTGACAGAAATAAACATTGCATCAAATGGAAATTTTCTCAGAAAAAATACAAGGGGCCATAATTTGTATATACCTGGAACAGTTCTAATGAAGTTCATGAATGAGACGATATTTCTGATCACTCTTCTCTGCACATGGTTCCAGTGACTTTCCTCTTTTCCAAAAGCAGGCCACTGACTCTGAAATGAAAAATATACAAAATGTACTGAATACAATCAAACCTTGTTATAATCTCAAACCCATTATAATCCCATTAATGGGACCAAGAAAAAACTTTGAGATATTCAAGGATTCAAAATATCCATGGTAAAAATACTTATAGAATAAGGGGTAGGGACTCAAAATCACTAACATAACCATGATATTAGAGATATTGGTTTTCAAGGTTGACACATAAAAGACTTTCAAGTCACATGGTTGTTTCTAATTCTTACCTTCAGTAAGTCATCGTATGAATGCTTTTTGCTCTCATCACAGGAAGCCACAAATTTGGAGTACCCTGCTACCAGGTGGTTGGTGAAGGCGATCATGTCTTCTGATGGTGGACCCTGAGCTAACAGTCTCAGTGGCTCATTCCAATAGGCCTGAGATTTCATCATGCTGTAGTTCTCACACTGAAAGTCTTTCCCGTTTTCAGCATAAAACCCAGCATTTGCCATGTTTCCATATTGTAGCCCCATGGCATTGCAGGCTTTACGCTTCTGGCCGCAGCTGTTTGGGTAGAAAGCTTCGTTTGAGTCATCGCTGTTGTCATGGTAACCTCGAGGAGAGGATTCTGGGCTTGAGCAATACTCGGGTGCACCTCTTCTGTAGTTCTGCAATGTCTTCAAAATGACGTGTCTGTCAAAGTCCGTTCTAGAAAAAAATCCACTGGCATTGGCATCTTCTGAGTAGTTCTGTACATTATCATCACAATTCATGAACATTTGATTGATTTTCATCTGAGCTTTCATGTCAGCATAGGGAAGTTCTTGGCTGTGGTTATTATCCGCCATCATGCCTCCTGCTGGGGGTCCCTGAGCGTATGTGTTTTGGGGGTAGGGCATCATGGGGCTGTATCTGTTGTTGGAGGGAGATGTGGGGTAGCCAGGGCTGGCCACTGGGGGCGAGTTAGCATGGTAGTGGTTGGCTTCCGATGGAGAGTTCTGGTATTGGCATGGGGAGTATGGGGATGACTGCTGCTGATACTGAGGAGATGGGGGCATGCAAGGAGGGGAGTGGGGGCCATAGGAATGCTCAGGGGATGTCTGACCACTGTAGTGGTGTGGGGATCCATTGCCGTACTGGTAGACTGGACTTGGGTAGCTGACATTGTTAGAACAGCTGGAATGGGCGGGTGAAGTTTCCACATTCAACTGACCATACCCATCATTCTGAAGCATTTGGTTGTTGAAATCATTTATCTGTTGTTTAAACTGCTTTGGTGAAGGGATGGGAAAGTTGGGCACAGAGGATTGGTTATTCATCATGCAAGCCTGATGTTGCATTCCATTGTCTGAAGAGAAGTTCTGATTGGGCACTTGTTCTGGAATGCCCTGCATGCAACTTTTCTTGGGTCCCATTGGGTTCTGCTCCTGGGAAAGGTATGCTAAAATGTCATCCATGTCATCTTCTTCATACACAACATTATTGCTCTGAATGGCAGAATTTTGGACCGGCATGGTGTTGCTGACCGACATGGCTGTCTGGGAAGTTGTTACACTGGATACCATTTGTTGTTGAGCAACAGACTGGGCAATCTCCTGATGCCAGTTGATGTTGGAGGTCCTCTGATTCTGAGACCAGTGCATGTCATGTTGACCTGAAGTTGACCAGCTCTCTGTGTATGGGATGGAGAAAGACTGAGCTGGGCTGCTGTAGGTTGCCTTGGGCAAGTTGACCTCTGCAGTGGAGCTGTTGAGAGATGTAGCAGACAGGGTTGAAAGGTCACAGTTGGCAGGTTCAGCCTTGACCTTGGAGAGGTCGAACATGTTGTCGGTGACCTGGTGTCGGGAGGGGGAGGATCCTGGGGAGAAGTTGAGGGTGGGGGATGGAATGGGAGAAATGGAGGGAGATTCTGTAGCATCTGCAGCATTTGCAGAATTGTTGGTTTCTGTGGTTTCGGCTTTCTTGGGACGACCCATCTTTATAGCTAAAATAAAATAAATAGAACTGATTAATGATTCAAAATGACTTTAAAATAGAAGATCACGCTGACATTATGCACATAAATCTTAGTTCAGGCAAATCAATTCAACATTTTAAAAGCAATTTCAAAGTTTCAAAAATTGTTTGATTTTAATTTATATCAATGAAATCAATACTACACTCTTCATGGAATCTCACATTGGATTACCCTATTTATTAGAGATACACTGAATTAAAACATATTTTTTTCAAAAGACTATCTATTGCCCTACCTTCTCTGGACATGCCAACACTGATGCACTTTTGGTAACGACAGTATCGGCAATTGTTGCGATTTCGTGGGTTGATTGTGCATTTCTTCTCACTTTTGCACAGGTAACTTTGGTTTTCTACTAACCCACGGCGAAAAAATTTCTGAAAAATGATCAATTATCATAAAAATGAATTTGAAAATAAAACATTTATTCAATCTAGTGTAACAATGTTGTGGAATTAACTCCCTTTAACTAAAATTTTAAAATGAACACATTTTGAGACACATCTTAAAAGGCCATGGAACTTTTTTTTTCAAAACTAGATATGCTTTTCTTCAAAAAATGAAAATTTGCAATAATTTACATTGGCAGAAGATCTTCAAACAGCCTCATTACCTTACACCCTTCACATGTATTCACTCCAAAATGAATTCCGTTGGCTATGTCCCCACAGACTTTACACAAAACTTGGCCATCGGCTGGCTGGACTGTTTCTGGTTTTTCTAAAAACAGAGAAGTTTAATTTTTAATATTGCACATGAAAGTTCAACCATCAATTTCCGTCATTTTATATATATATCTCATGAGAGAACAATATCTAATGTCAGAATTTCTCTCCAGATAAAGACTTGCTTCAAGAAAATAACACAATGTACAAAAACTGGATAAGGTTTTAATTTACAAGAATATTCTGTGACAGATGTATATCAAACAAAGCAGCGAGTTTTGATACTACTTGTATTATTACGTCACCATAGTATTATGATGAGGTTGGATTAAACTATTGACTCAGGCAACAGTACTGTCAGAGATAAAATATCAATGAAACACACTTATCCAATAATTTTCCTAATGAAATCATTTACTGGTACAACAAAATTTTATATTAAAGACTCTAAAAATACTTTACAAAAATGATCAAATCACCTTTTCTGCACATGCCCGCCATAAGACAGCGCTGATAACGGCAATATTGGCAGCGAATTCGGCCCTGTTTGGCGATGTCGCAATTGCCATTACACTGACAGGTGAAAGTGGGCTCACCATCTTTTGTGCATCTTATGTAAAAACTCTGAAAAATAAAGAGGAAAAATTAAAATAAGAGGTCTCTGGACAATACATTTGACTTGAAATCATTATAATAATACTTATATACACCTTAGCAATTTCCTATAAATATTTAGCAATTTCCCATAAACCACTCATACATGCTTTAATTAAAAAAGTCAATTTTTTTTTGTTCCAGATGAGATTACATTTTAAAGCAGATCCAGTAATGGAGCTTTTAATTAACTTTCATTCATTCATCAATTAAAGAATATGATAATTAAAGGACCAAGAGAATCAATGAAAACTTTGAAAATACAGTACCATTTTCAATTACCAAGGATTCTCAATATATAATTCTATTAGATCATGTCTAATATGAAACAGATTACAGTGATAGCAGCCAAAGTAGGAAAATCACCCCTGCATGCTATAAATGATTATCAATGATTTCCTATAAAACACAAAGAGATGCACTGAAACAAAGAAATATATGTTGAAAGAAAGATACATTTCAGAAAGGTGCTCTTTGAATGAATGTTTTTTTTTTGGGGGGGGGGGGGTAAATCTTCAAAGTGCAATTTAAAAAAAAGAAATAAAATACTGGATAAACAATCCCTTGAAGATCTAATAATGTTGGCCATAGAGTTCTAATAATGTTGAATAATTAAAGTAGTTATTTTAAAAAAGGAGAAAATTTTACAGATCATACCAGGGATTCAAACCCTGAACTCTTTGTCAGGTTTCTCTACCAAGTGAGCTATCTGGTCACCAGCAACTGAACCTATCTGACTACCACAACCCTCCCTCTTAAAGGTCTTCACCTCTAAAGACACAAACCAATGCTCTTTGATAGATACCTTTCACCTGTCACTTCTAGAGCGAGGCATATGGCAAGGAGAAAATGTATGAAAAAGATGACCATTTTAGCACTGGACCCTTGAACTTAGACAGGTGCTTTACCAACTGAGTCATCTGGCCTGGGGGCCATAAAACTTAGACAAGCTCACTTTTGATCTCGGTCTCACTTTTACCAAAGGAACATATAGTGGAAAAGTGAGACTGAGATCAAATGTGAGCTCATCCAGGTTCTATGGCCATAAAACTTAGACGAGCTAATTTTTCATCTCAATCTCACTTTTCCACTACATAATGCTTTGTCAGAGATCAAAGTTAGTGCATGAGCTATGCACTTACACCTTTAAAGTTTACAGTTTAACTTTAATATCTCCAACATTGATATCACAAATATCATGGATATATGCAAGAGATTTGGAAGTCCCAGCCACTTGTTCTATATTAAGCATTTACCCTTGGTATCTCAAATCCTCACATGTAAATTGAAGTTAAATTTCTCTTGAGATCCCATTAAGTTTGAGACAATAAGGTTTGACTGTATCAACATTTTGTTACAATTTACGGAAGCAATGCTGTTTAGAATGTTAATAGGTCATTCATTATCAAGCAAAAAAGGGAATTTTTGAGCTGACCTCTGATTATTTAAAAATTCTCTTCAAGTACACAAACTTATTTCATTACTACCAATCTTATGGGTCAAATCCATATATAATGTGGGTCACACAACCATAGCACAAATGATAAAAGGGTGTATTCTTGGAAGGTTTTCAGACACCATATTTCCCAGAAATTAAACTAAATTGAAGATGCAATAATTAAAAATTCTCCTTACAAAACCGGTCTTTTGTGTTATTCCACAGGGACAAATAATTGACCTCGATCTGAGTATAGAGTTTATTCAGGATAACATTAGTAAACTTAGCTACAAATATATTGACCTTTTATCACATTTGTTTGAATACCAATGAAAACGGCTTTTAATAGGGTTTCTCTGAAACCCATTGCAGTGAGCTAAAAACAGCAATTTCTTGTTTGGATATCATCCATAAAAATCACATGTTCTCTAATGAGAGCAGATAGGGATTTTAAAAAAAGTTTGAAGGATAAATACAAGTACATAAATGTCTTTTTAAAGGCAAAGAAATCGGTCAAATTTAAATGGAGAAATATTAAGCATGTGAAGACATGCAGGCTACTTGTTTATTTCACAGCTATGGAGAATTTCTGTGTTGATGCAATTTTTTTTTTTGCATTCTGTTCTTTGGGTATTGATGTTTGCAGACTCACTGATGCATGGCATTAGAATCTATAGTTACCGCACTCGTAATGTGTGCAAGCCAACAAACTAATTGTCATAATGGCTATATAATCTAGTGAATACTGCAGCTTCTAAAGGAAACCCTCGTAATACAAAAAACAACATATATCGATTTTTCAAAGCAATAGCTATTTTATTTTTTTTTTTCAACTTGTTAATTGTTGGAATTGGTAAAAGACAAACATTTGCGTTTGGTACTAAAAAGTCAGAAACCGTGCAGCGAGTGAACTTGCGGTTAAACCCGATGTAAAATTGCGAAATCCCCCAAGGGGATAGAATTTCAAACATATTCCACTATTTAATCTAATAATTGCAATCTGAAAGAAACAAGTCTCCATCTAAACCCATTTAAGTAAATATTTTCGTAGACAGAGTCAACCACAAGAGAAAGATCATCTTTCAGCACAAAAAGTTTAAAATAACACTCAAAGACATCAAAACCTCATTCAATTTTAAGAAATCCCAAATTATTTCTAAAGGTTTGCTGTTTTCTAGGAACTTGATAGCGTTTCTGGTCAGACGATGTTCCTTTTTTTTAAAAATATGAATTGATTTCATGTTTTAACCAAAAATATGAAAAATACAAAAAGTTAAAAAAAAAGTAAAAAAAAATACTTTAACTTTGCAGTTTTAAAGTGTACTGGAATAAACTTTCTGATGACCACAGGTCAACCTCCTACAGAGTAGTACAGAATCTAGTTCAGAAATCAATCAATAGTTCAATTGATTTACGAGGAGACTCTTCTAGAAAATTTTTTAAATAAACTAACATATTGATACGCTAAGAATTAAGCTCTCGATTCAAGTAGCTATATAGCTCCTTAGATTCTGAGATATACAAATAGAACAAATTTGTAGGAATTGGTAGGATTATGTTATTTTGTTAATAAATACAAAGGTTATTTTGAATGTAGAATCATTTTTCAGTTGAACATAAGGAGTAAAACAACTTATTTGACATTGTACAGACCATACGAGATTCAAAATATTACATATATTTTTCAAAACACTATGAAAGGGAACATGACTAAAAGTGAAAAAAACTAACTGGACTAAGTCTACAGTTGAACTTCAGTGAAAACCTGAATATCTTGAAAACCAGGGTTAAATTTATTTAAGTGAGACAGCAATTCAAACAACTTTTTCTTGATACTTTTTAACCCTTATAATATTATCTCAAATTCTAGCTTGGATATCTCAAAGTTTATTCTTGGTTTCCTTGAGTTCAAGATAATCAGAATTGACTGTATATAAAGATTCAAATTTTAAAAATATCATTGGGGGTGGGGGTGGTTAAATGTGCATTATTTTTTCTCATTTGAAGCAGACATTGTGTATTTAAAAGGTTATACTTTAACGACTGATATCGAGGAACCATTCACAATATAATTCATAAACAATACGATATTAAATGTAAAACTTCATACTTATTCTTAATTTTCCTATTTCAAATAAAATTGTCTTGGCTAATATCACTGTGAGAGAGGCGCTCAAGAGAACTTCCTATTGAGGTACCGGTACATCCATTTGAATTTTGTCTTTTCAGAGCAGTTTTATGCCAAGTTGCAGTTGAATAATTAATTGTCATTAATGTCATTGCAGGAATACAGCTGCACTATTCAAAGGGAATATTCTGACATATTTTAAAGGTCAATGTGATTAATGGTTGGAAAAGAGCCAGGCACCCCAGCCTGGAAGTATTTATGGATTTGATAATCTTACATGTAATAAAAATATTTAAGTCAAGAGAACTCAACAAGCCATGAAGAAAAATCTCATAAAAGCTTTCAATTTTTCAAAAGAAATGAAAAGCAGGAAAAGAGAGTTTCTAGAAATAAAGTTACGCTGATCGAATATTTAAGAGCTGTTGACCTCAAGTTCATTTCAATAAAAAATAGGAAATGAGTGAATCTTGTTGTCGAATAACAAGGCAATATTGACACAGAAAAGGGACATTTTTCCATTGCCGGGGTGTCCAAAATATACCAACACATAAAAATGAAATATGCTGTAAGACTGATCCAAGATTAAATATCGCAAGAGTAAAATCAACATCTGATTAAAAAAAATCCCGCTAAAACACATAGAAACGCAGAAATCTCATTATAGTCAGGAACGCACATGTGACACAATGTTCCGCAGAGCACCGAGGGTATTTATAAGATACATTACCTTGCAGAGCAGGCAGACAAGAGCCCCAAAGTAGTAGCCACTGGCTCGGTCCCCACACAAAATCTTATTATAGTCAAGAACGCACATGCGACACAATGTTCCGCAGAAAACTGACTGTATTAGATACATTACCTTGCAGGGCAGGCAGACAAGAGCCCCAAAGTAGTAGCCACTGGCTCGCTCCCCGCAGACCACGCAGATCTTGAATTCCTTGTCCTCCTCAGGGGTACAGTCGTCCGGTCTCTCTAATTTAATATCAGTGGGAAAAGCCACATCGTCGTCTAATCTAGAGGGCAGACCATACGGACCTGTGGAAAATACAGAAAAGTCCTTAAAATGTGGTGCTTATTTGTAACACTTTCATAACATCTGTAGATAGCCCAAATTTTGTTACTCTTTATTTTTGGGAGATAGTAATATTGAATTTATGAGCGTCAGGGAGGTACAGAAAGTCTTAAAATGTGTTGCTCGTTTGTAACAGTTTCATAAATACTGTAAATCACCTTTTATTCGCGAGAACTTTATTTTCGCGTACTTACGCGAGACAGTGTGCTCGCTAAAATGTGTTTCCTTAAGATTATATAGAGCAATAACCACAATTCGTGAAAATTTTGTCTCGCTAATCAAGAGTCAATTATCATAAAAAAATTTAGTGATCTACAGTACTGTAGTCACCAAAATTTTGTTACTCATTATATTTGCGAGATAATAGTATAAAACTCAAAGTCACTGAGACCTGTGAATTTACTAGTTTTGCTATATCTGTAATTTGTTATATCCATGTAAAGAATTTGTTAAATTTATACAGGTGGAGATCCAAAATACTTCGCTATATCCATGCATTCCTAATATCCGTGTTTGTACTAAATGGGTTTTACTGTACTGAATTTATAAGTGTCAAGGAGGCATTTTTCACCCATTCTTGTCATTGTTCTTCATAATTTTTAATACACGTTATAAAGTTATATTGGATAAGGTTATTTTCTGAGCAAACTGCTTCATGTACATGTAATTAAAACGTAAAAAAACAACAACAAACATTCTCGCAAATAAAAAGTGATTTACTGTACAATAAAATATCATTATAAATTGTTAAGGACTATAAAACTATTACTTTTTGCACTTGAGAAAGAGAGCTAAAGAGCAAAATACTTAAAATGAATACATGTATATAAATAGAAGAATGTGATACATTAAAAAACTGTCCTTCACTTGTCAGTTTACAATTTATGAAGGTAACACTTATATAAAAGAATGTTTTAACACAAATACTTCCACAGTAACTACCTGTACCTCATACAAAGGATACAAAGCTACTGAAAAACCAGTGATTTTAGACGCTAGCTTACAACTGAAAAGAATGGACATCATCTTTAAAATAGCCATAACTTGACCCTGCATGACCTCTCAGATGTTTTCAGGGGTCAAAATTAAAGCAAAACAACTATAATCATCAAAATCCAATCAAGCAGTGGAAAATTAAGTATGGAGGTTACTGTCCAAGTATTCCACCTTTACTTAAAATTATTAGCATTAAGTTAGATAGGAGTCCCAAAGGAGTGATGGAGGCCCATTGCTTTTAAAGAACAAAGAGACACAAGGATACTGACCTATTTAAATCCACTGTTTTTAATAAATGCTCGTAATTATATATTATTTGTCTATACCTATAGATCTTGATAGCTTTAATTTTGTATAAATAAAAAATAAATCAAAGGAGAGGGCTAAAATAGGCTTTGCCTGCTGCCCAATCCCATTCACTTATGTGAATAAAATTTTGTATAAATCTTGATAGCTTAGTGTGAAGAGGGTACCCGACACACGCTGTGAGGGTACCTGCAGGTTCAAAACCCAGCAGTCCCCCCTTTTTTGATCTTATAATAAAATTTAATGAAATATAAGGATAACAAAAATAGTATTCTAGCTCAAAAGTCTATAGAAACAATACAAGTTCAAAGCAAAGCAAACACAGGCCTATGAAAACATCAGAGGTGGGATTAGGTGCCATGGAGGAGTGAGCTTTCCCTGTTGACCTATCACACCAAATGTGTGACCTTTATCATGATTGGGCAAAGAGAAAAAAATGTAGTGTAAAAGTAATAACCTAGCTAACATTTTCTTAAGTCATAATAAGTTTTGCACCAAGAGGTATGAGAGAGAAATTTTGTATATTAAATAAAATTTTGTTTAATTTACAATTTGAGAATTTAAAAGTCCTGACAAATTAACTTATGCTATCTGAATATAAACTGTTTGAAAACCAAGTGTCAATTATGGAGACATTATTAATGAGTTAGAAAAGTGCAATGATTTATGGCTGAAAAATGTAGAAAAAGTGCATTTTTGAGAAACTTTCACAATGTACATTACACTGTTGTTAAAGTGCTCTGTGGCGACAAAGCATTCATTTTAATATTGAATAACTTGAGTTCAATTTTAAGCAAATTGATCGAAATTCAAACATCAATAAAATGAAAGGAAATATTACATAATTATGAAAAATATGAAAATCTAATTCATGGAAAATGATATGCTGAAGTTGTCTGCAAGTGTGCCCATATTTTTAATGGCCCTTGTAAATCAAATCAAACTTTAATAGTCATCTATAATTTTTAAAATGGAATGTTTAGAACTTCAGATCAAATATAAATTGCCTAAATTTAATTGAATTCAATGCATTCATATGCCATAGTAAAATGACATTTTAAATGATTTTAGTCCTCTATCAAAGAGGTCCTCTGGCACGTGACATTGCATGCATGCACAAAAATATAATCAGCTTTAAAATTTGACACTTCCACACTCATTGTATACATTTGTGTAATTTTGATCGACTTAAAAAAAAAAACAACAACTAGTTGGGTAGACATAAACTCATTACTGCATTTAGTCCTTTTAAATTTTTTTTCAAAATTTAATTCGCTTGTTTGTGACAATGTTTACTCCTACACCAACTTACTTAATAGGTATTTGAAGGTTGGTATAATTTCCTCTGACTCATTATTTATTTTTGGTTTATGCAAATCTATTTTGTAAATACGGAATAAAATAAAAAAAAAATTAAAATGAAGTTTGTTGTCTCCCCCTTCTTTATAATTCATATTCTAGATAAATATTTATCATATATTTTTATGCTATTTCTATTTTAAAATTGAGCAGTAGAACATAATAAATACATTGCGAACATGTTTTTGAACTCCAAAACTGGAATTTCCAGCTTGTATTGAAATGTAAGCGTTAGTTTTCATGATAAGAATCGCCTATCCTGCCTCAAAATAGAAACTTCCAATGACAACATACGGGGAATATTGTATAGGGTTGTACCTCTGCTAGACACACAAATTAAAACCCTACAGTCTCAACATGAATACAAACCCTAAGCATTACACCCTTAACATGATATTCTATACTAAACTTCAATTTACTTTGACCCTGCCATTTAATCAAATACGGAAAATCCTATCACCCGAGCATTAATCAATAAAATTCATGAAACTATTGATACTTTATCTAGCAGTTGTGTGAGAGAGTTTTACGCTCGCTGTTCCACCATATTGATTCATATCTTATCTATTGCTAATAAATTTAATTATTTTAATGGTTACCTGCGAATTTTTTTTTCTACTTTTAAAAACCTGAGCAAACTTGCCACCAAAATAATCTATTAAAACCTGAAGTTTATTCCATTTTCAATAAATTGTCATTACCCATCCCAACACTTACACATATATTAAATCATAATTCAAAAACATATTTCATAACAAATTAAAATTTACTTCGTTTAAATATTTCCACTTTCACATCTTTGCTTTATTTGATCTCTCCTCTGACTTCATCTGTTAAAAAATTGTTTTATTTATCAAATTTTCTGTGTAACAGAGGGAAAAATTTATGGCCGGACCAGAAATTGAACCAAGGACCCCTACATTACAAGTCTAACCACTGAGTTACCCTGACTGATATCCAATGTTCATGAACCAAAACCACTACATTCCTCCCTCTTTAAATCACACAACCCAGATTCCTTGACCCCTTGCAACTCAGCTGGACTTTCACTTGCGAGGGGCATTCAATGGTACCAATTGTTGACAAGAAAGCCCTGGAATCAAACTCCATACCCTTTATCAGGCATTTTAACCACTGCACCATCCAAACCACTAACCATCTGCAATTGATCTCTACATTTTGAAATTGAAATTCGAATAAGAATTTATTGCTTCAGTCCATGTGTCCTTAACCAAATAACCATGGTTCAATTTGAGGCCACAGCCTTATCATCTGGAAACTAGCAATTTCTTTTCAAGTACTTGTATATATTATGCTTTATAGCATCAAATATATATGACAAGTGGTCAAGAAGTTCAAAGTTCATCTGCACTCAAAATGGTATGGCAAGAAAGCAAGCATCAGTGCTTTCTGCATTTATTTCTATATTTTGCAAATTAAGACAGAATCTCAGGTGATTACTCAAATTAATCACACAGAAGGGACAAGAAATAACTTTCCACAACTTCAGAAACTTTGGATTTTTTTTCCACATCAAAAGTATATTATATGATGCTTAACAATATATCATTGCATTGAGTTAGACATATAAATTTCATATAAAATGGTCAAAATATTTCAAAGAGCACTTTAAACTTTCCATTTTAATTCCAATTCATGCTCAAACAGAGGCATTGGGTTATTATCTACAGTGAAACCTGCTTGTCTGATACAATATTCAATTCAAGTCCTTTTTAGTAATCTTCAATTGTTATATGTTGTCTAATCCAGTTAATATCTTGGAACCAATAGTGGCTAAAATAAGACAAGTTTTACTATATACAGTAAAACTTGTTATAACAATTCACTCCTGTGACCTATAAATTACTTTTGCTATATTTGTAATTCGTTATATCCATATCAGGAATTTGTTAAATTATACAGCTGGGAATCCAAGATAACTTCTCTATAACTGTGAATTTGCAATATCAGTGTTTGTGCTAAACAAGTTTTACTGTTCACATAATAATTTCAAATATAAATTTTCTTCATATGTTACATGAAATTAAATCTCAACATTTCATTGCCAATGACCAATTAATCAAGGACATATTCGACATAACTAAGCTTCAGCTCAAAGACAATAATAATGTTGTCAAGATCTGATGTGATTTATATATACATGTATAACTTTTTCCAAGATTTTGTGGTTGAAATATTTTGCTTCATGAAAAAATGGGGTAAATTACTAGGCATTTCTGGAAGCTAGATTCCAGAGAAAAGTATTGATTGTATAGAAAGAAATCACAATCTTTGAAAACACTTATGCAAGTAACAATTGTCATTAGAACTTTTGTTATTTCAAATCATTGACAGAATTCTGAAGTTATTTTTTGCATTTGATTGCTGAGTGACCTTGACCTTTCAGATATATTCTTGAAAGAATATAATGAGATACATTTGGGTTCTTCGGAAAAAATGTTCTCAAACGATATATATAAACACATTGTATAACAAACTAATTTGCACCAGGGTTTCGCAAGTCATGACCAACATTTCTTATTGAGATGTTCTGTTGTACGTGCAATACCATGCTCTATTTGGCACATGGCTTCCCGCGAGTAGGCGTGTAGACCAGGCCTAATGAACCTATAGCTATTTAGGTTCCGAATGGCAGGAAATATACGCTTTGATGTCAGATCAATATAAAGAAAGTTACGATTGTTTCAGGTCCGTTCAACTTAAAATTAAAGTTATCTGCGTATCAATGCTCCATTTACGCAAGACCTTGCAATTATGTTTAAGTTACATAATTTTAAATTTTGAAATACATGAATCAAAACAGAATGCTCAAGCTGAATTGAAATAATACTGTAAAATTTATTCATCACTGGAATGAATGTTTATTGTTTTTATAAAACATTGAAAAATTATAGCAGAACACCAAATAATAGGACAACTTTTTTCGCAAGATGATTATTTGGTTATATAAATAAGCAATAAAAATTTGTCATAACCTTTTGGTTGTTGAGGCAAATAAATAAATCAATAAGAATGAAATTTTCCAGACCTCAGATAGAATAACACAAAAATAAGATTTTCCGTACATAAAACACACAAAGTCTATCTTACTGACCTACACTACAGTATAACCTAGATATCTTGAACCATTAGAAATCTCAGGGTTTTCTTTTCACTGTTCCCTCAACATGAGAGATAGATAGCATAACAAGGTTTTATATGTAAGAATGATCAACATGACAAATAAAAACAATTTCTCATTAGTGAATCTTAATATAACCTATCACATATTACATAATTCATAAAAAAATTTCATAAATATTGACTACCGTTAGATGATCTTTTACATTTTCAGCCAAACCTAATTATTTCAAACTTGTGGAACCAAGAAAAAATTTTGAGATATCCAAGGATTTGAGAAAACAAATGTAAAATACTTTAAGAATAATTGGTTGGGACACATCAGTAAATCACAAGCACTTCAACATGCCCATTTTATTCAAGATACCGAAGTTGAACTGTATTTTTTTAACCTATATGTGTCACCTGTTTCATAAATGTAACAAATGTTTGCAATTAAATTTAACATATAGGAAAAGTGCACACCTTAGCAAAGTTTTTTTTTAAGAACTTTTGTCCTATCCCATTAAAAGAAAAAATATAGTGTTCAAAGTAACCATAAATAAAGGAATTATGAATCATGGATCGTTTCATCAGCCACTAAATTTTCCAATATTGATTAAGATGCTGTATCCATTACACAACAACCCAACAATTCATAATTGTAGATCATTATTCCATGAAATTGATCCTCGTTTGATAAAAAAAGAAGTTAATATTTTGTGTGACTGTTTCATTGCTATTTAATACAACATTTACATGTCACATTCTTGATCTGTTGATATATTTTTTTTTATATAAATACAATACCCTTTAATTACTTGTGAAATATTGCAAAGTTCCACCTATATTGTAATGAAATCTGAATTGTTACAACACAAATCAGAAATGAAGAAAAAGACTAATGCATCAGAAATGCTATTCTGCATTCTAGGATAATATTATACATAGGTCATGTTGGCACATACAGCATTTCTGATAAAGTGCTTGAAATACAGTTCAACTCCTGTATCTCAAACATCCATTATCTTAAATACTTAATATGGATATGTCAAAGTTATTTGAAAGTTTCAAACATTTCTAGGCATTTTACCTTCATTATCTCAAACCCATGGATATCTTGAAGTTTTTATCCCCTCACTTATACTCAGTCCAAGATTTTGAGATTTGACTGTAGTATGTCAGTTAAGATTAAAATGAGGAAAAAAGTTCTAGCCCAAACTAGAAGCCCTGCCAGGAAAGCAAATACTTTGTTTTTAGAGTCAAAAGTCAAATAAATATAGAGATACATTGAAACTAGGGGGAAGACAATTTGTGGGTCACGATCAGACCTAGATAACACATTTGTCAAATGATGATGCACAGCCTGAAGGCCAAATACTAAAAGGTTTAACTAAATGAGGACTAAAAGTACAATGAAGATTGAGAATTAGAATTCAAATCTAGCTATTTTCCATTTGTAAAAGAGAAAATTAAATCTTCATTGTTTATCCTAAGGTAGTAAAAATTTGTACATTTTTATTCTTCATTTTTTTCCTTTTGTTTGAATTTTTTTTCAATTCGGATGAATTGGAATCATCATTTATTTTTTTTTAAATGAGCAAGGCTCAATTCCAAAAATTTCATCTTGATCTTGAACACCTGACATTATAAGTACTTAATAAACCTGAGTTATGTGTTAATTCTTTGTATTACTGATGACAACTTGACTTTGGTATTTAGGTACCAGCCAATATGTTTCCCTTTTATTATTATTATTTTTTAATGATGATAGAGAAAAAATGCTTAGAAATACATTAAAGACATCTACACCATGTTTATAAAAAAACATAAAGAAAATCCAGTTATAAATTCACAAAAATATCTTTTTTTAAATTTTAATTTATACATATTAACAACAACAAAGGGAGATGTGACCTAATCCAATAAACTTCATTAATATTTAAAATGACATTGAACAAAAGAGTCTTCAAATATATTTAGTAAAATATTAAATGAGAGATAGGATTTTTGTCCTGAAAAATTCTGAAAAAAGCTTGAGTCATGTAAAATAACTGTCTAGTCAAAATAACACATCATTTAATTAATCAATTATCTCTTACATAACTTAAAACAGGCTGTCACAAAACAAAAATAAACATCAAAACAACTTTCTTCATGGTTTAGACATGTACATGTATTTTGGAACCAATTGATTATACCCTGCCCTTCCCTTTAAGATACATGTATTGACTCAAAATGCTGAATATCCGATAAACAAACACTAATCAAACAAAACGAAATACCTGAGAAGTAGGAACAGGAGAAGGAACTGCGTTTCCTGGGGAAGTAGTACGGAGCGAAGTAATGAGAGTGAAGTGAGGCAAGGCCACCGTGATGGTAGCCTCCTGTCCAGAGAGGTTGCTGTACTAAGCAGTCCATTGTCATGATTTCTAGTTAATTTCTGTGTCCAGCCAGCGAAAAATACTTAATGTTGCATGGCCGTCGTCCCGCGTTTAACTCTTTCAACTACAACGTCAATATTAAATGGCTCTACCTGGCTACCTATACATTCTATCTACCCGAGTTCTCAGTGTGAGGGGTCCCCCAAAGGGGGGATTTAATTTTACTGATTTAGATTTAAAGGTTTGATATTTCAAAACTTGTTCAATTCTGCTGTGTTGTTAGCATAGCATCACACCGAATATAGATTTAGTTTTGAAATTTATTATTTATTTTCTTTTCTCTACAACACCACACTTATAATGCTGAAAAAAAAAAATAAAAAAGAAGCTACCCCCTTTTACAGAGTATTGTGTATTGAATGAAGTCATTATTACATTGGGCTTTAGGTTGTAAAGGGTCACGTGATCAAAATTAAAAAATGTAGATTACGGTACACAATAAAAGCATTTAGCCACCGCAGTGCGTCCCCTCTAACGGCGGGTATTGGAGGAAACAATAGCTCCTATGTCCTCTCTAGACCCAGGCAAAAAGATCAGCTACAAGATAATGATTAAGAACTGGCACCGCGTCAAGTCCTTTTAAAATTCTGTCTTATATGAAGCAGGAAAAAAAAATCTATTATTATTGAGAACCAACACAATGGATATTATTAGTTCTAATACGGAAATATTATGAAAAGAAGGCATTGCTTTGAATATGAGCAACAGAAAAACATTTATCTTTTTGGGGATTAGTTGAACATCGGGATTTTAAAGTGATTGTCACACCCAGTTTCATGCTGAGTTTCCGACTTTCCAAGACTAAAATTAGAAGCATACAATGTACTTCTAACATTATAAAGGCATAAATTAATGTTGAATTTTACAGTGACATATCTATAGAAACGTTGCTTTCATCAATTCCCTCATTTTTATACAATCATCTTCACTCAAATTTTTATTCTGAAATCAACCAAAACAAAGAAAAAAAAAATTGACAGAATTTTCTTTTCAGTATTCATTTACCCAAATTTTTATTCTGAAATCAACCAAAACAAAGAAAAAAAAAATTGACAGAATTTTCTTTTCAGTATTCATTTACCAGTAATTTATATTTATTAAGTTAATTCCTGCTAGCTGAGCCCTCAAAATGACTTGGAACATTAAAAATATCCATTTTTTTTATCTATTTCAACCAAAACTGAAATATTACAAGAGGCCCAGGGGCCACATCGCTCACCTGAGTGTAAGACCTTTACTTGCAAGAATTATGCATGTAGATGTTAGAGTATGAAATTCTTCTTTTTATTCATTTTCTGTAATTGGGCTTGATCTGAGCATAAAATTGCTTAGAATGGCTTTCTTTTCAACCAGCTTAATGCCTACAGTGTACCTCATCATCAATTTAGTCATAAAGAGATCAATCTCAGTATTTCTGCAGAATATAGCACTTGTACTGTCCCTTACACAAAAAACTAATAGAAACTTATAAGTGTTTTATAATCCACTTATTAGTAACTTATAAGTCACATATAAATTTTGAAATTTACTTCAAAGTAAGTATAAGTGAGGAATGGATTTCTTAATACTTCACTTATAAGTAAAGATGAGCTACATAATTATTTCTTATACCTCACTTATAAGTGAAGATCAGGGTATGAGTGAAGTATAAGTGTGGACTTAGAATTTTTACCCTATACTAGACTTCTCTCAATTCAATTCAGAGAATAGAATTTTAGATTTATTTTGAGTTTGCCTTCACATCAGGTACAACAAGTAGGTTCTATTTACATCATCTCTCTATTTTAACTTCCTTTGCATGAAATTTTGAATGAATTGACTCAGTTGCTTTTAGATTTCATAAATTTGAAGAAGCCTCAAGGTCATTAAATCTTGTTGCCTTTTTGTCCAACATTCTTGTTTGTAAACTGAATTAATATGTTAAGTTTGCATCATCAAAGAAATGTCATATGAAAGTGATTTTTTCCATAAAATTTTTACTTGATTATTTCATCTAAAGTGCAGATACATGTGTAAATGTGAAAAATAGCTTTGAACATATCTAACCCCTGCATGGTGTTCTAAATTAAGATCTTACAGGTCACTTATCAAGTCACTTATAAGTGACTAATACTTGATAAAGTATGAAGGGTTAATGCTTGACATTATAAGTGACTAAGATAAGTGGCTATCATAAGTCACTTATAGGTTAAGTAGCTCATTTGCATATAAAATCATAATGAGTAACTTATTTTAAATGTATCAGTGAAGTGTAAGTCAGAAAACAACTAAATATATAGCACTTATCACTGTCAACTCTGAAGTGTAATATGCTTTTATTGAACAATAACATTTCTCTCCTTTTTGGGTGGTGTAACATTAGCTATGATAGTTATAATAAAAACAGAAAATGTGAATAAGATTTTACTTTTATTTCTTTACAAAATTCAACAGATTTGGTGAAAATTTATCAGACAATTAGTAGAGAATATAATAAAAACTAAGAAGCGTTAATAACAATCACTATCTAAATTTCATATGACTTCAACAGAAATATGTGCACACAGTATCAAATATGCAATATTGCAACAATTTTGTGACAGAAATGCAAAACTTCCTGACAATAACATTACATGTAAACATAGATGCTTTGTAAACAGTTCAAAATTTGTTAAGAGGAAAGTTAAATACATCAAAGTAATCGTTTGAAAGATACGAAATATACTGTATTTATTTTTAAGTTCACTTACCAGGTAATAATAAATCTTTCCTATACATAACGAAAGCGAAAATTGGAAAGATTGCAACTGAAAGTGAATAATTATATGATGGTCAACAGACTCTGACTTTGAACATCAACTATTATTTTTAAAGAATTTTTAGTAAGTAACATTTACTGGTAATTGAAGTACCTGCAGGAATCAGATAACCTAAACTTGATGGTATTATTCCAAAATGGAGTGATTAAGATTTTTGCAATCAATAATTTTGATTTTAAAGCCCAGTCATGAGAAATTATAGTGATCCACCTTTTTTTCCCTCTCTTTTAAAGGAAAAATTGTAATTTTATAAAGAGGTAGGTTTACCTCCCTTTACGGGCTGGCCATTGACCCCCTCTTTTCATACTTACCTGGGTATAAGTCGATTCTCATGAAATTATAATATAATGGTGGTCACATATTAAATATCTCAATGCTGGAGAAAAATAAATATCAATTAATATGGAGTTGACTGAAATCAGCAATATACTAGTAACTTAGAATGAGTTGTCAGTTTCTGTCTGATTATGCAGGTTGCTTTCCTATTCTACACAGGTATAAACTAAAGCTAGTAAAAGTAAATGTTTAAAGCAATTTCTGAATAATTTGAAATAGAAAAATACAATAAACTTAAACATTTTAAGACAAAAAAAAAAAAATCAAAAAAGATAAAAATTCAAGTCAAATTATTTCAACACAAAGTTTCATATATACAATGAACATACATGATTTCATAACAAAATGATGTAAAAAAAAAAAATATTTCCTCTGGAAAAAATATTAATTCATATACACTGTAAAAGTTTATACTCTCATGTACTCCAGTATTGTTCAGCAGGGACTAAATGACACAAGACACAGTACCATTAATAAACTTACAATATTTCTATACAGCAAATTTTATATGAACAGATGCCGGTAATATTCGATGAATTTACTTCATAAAATTATAGAATACAGTGTTGAACATATATCAAAGATACCAATTACTTGATGCTAGTGTATATTTCTAGTACAACTCTAATCATTATTTAGCAGAACTCATTATTTTCTTTAAAGCAAACTTTGTAAACATTTCATGTAATCTCAAAATATTTCATGTATACCGGTATTCAAAATACAAGTTCATAATATTCATATGTATAATCATTAAAGAAAAGAATCTAAACAGTTAAAACTGTTAACTCACAAACATCAATACAGTATATTCATAATTTCTAAATATTAATTAACACATAATATGTACAATGATCATCATTTTTTTTTTTGTTGACATGAATGATTGTTATTGATGGTACATGAATTTCCCTTAACATGCAACATTCAATTATTTGTACATTTATTAACTGTCTGTTGAAAATTAATCCACAATAAAAAGTCATTATGAAGGATTCCTGTTTAGTACAATTGTTTTGTGATCATTAATGAGTTATTTGCAGCAAATTTTTTAGGCTATTCCATGCATGCATATAAAAAATAGTTTAAAGTATACATATTACTAAAAACAAACAAGATTTACATCAAGTAATTGGTGTCTATATGATACTGTATACAGGGAAATATTCGCCCCATTTAATTTTCCCACTGTCATCCATCTTTGAGGTATAGACAAATTTAAAACAGGGTAAATTAAAAGAACACAGTATGATTTCTTCAATAAAACTGTGAGTGGGTATAATTTAAAACGCTGAAAAATTGTGTGAAAGGCTGAAAATAACACAGCCAGGGCGAATATAACCCTGTATACAGTAATCAATGTACCAAATGTCACTAAGTGACAGTGGCACATTGGTAGGTGGGAGAGGGGACAAGATGACATATCTCCCCCAAATAAATACCCTTGCGTCCCTTATATCAGATTTATAAAGAATATGTACAGTAAATCATTTTATGGTCCGACCAATATGCCTCAATCACATCAGTTTCACAATGAGGGAAGTTTGTGAAAATCAAATCAAGTTGTGAACCTGAATCATGAGTTACCTTTTTTATCAATTGTGTGCATTTTAAATTCAACTTCATAAAGTTCAGAAATTCTTTGTGACCTGTAAACAAATCAAAATTGAAATCTCCAAGAATTATCAATTTTTTCCCTGTGTCTACAAAAGGTTTTAAGTGTAACATAACTTCACGTTCAAATTCTTTAAAAGAACATGCTGGGAACTTGTATAAAACAACTATCTGCACTTCTCCAAGGTCTCTGAAATTTATTAAAGCTATGATGAATTCAAGCAAAGTGTTACTGAATTTTGAGATACATGTCATCAAATGGTCTTGTTTAACGTATAATGCTGTTCCATGATGAGGCCGATTGCTGTCACTTCTCTTTTCATGATTAAACAAAGTCAAGTAACCTTCCATCATAAAATTTTGTTCATCATTGATGGTTAGTCTTGTTTCTGAAAAACCAATAACATCTGATGCTACAACATTGGGTTCATTTTTAATTTCATCAAAATGTTTGTGAAGAGATCTTGCATTATTAAACATAATTTTTAGTTTGTTCTGCTCTGTTTTGTACAATGGAAGATAACACAGTTTTAGAGGTGCTTCCTTCCTCATTCTTTCCATTTCTTCTACAACTTTTTCATCAACAGTTAATGCTTGCTCATTGAAATTCAGAATATGCAATTTGTCAACAGATCTAACTCTACTAAGAGCTACATAATGTATGTGGGGTGTTTTCCTTATCCTTGACTGAGATAAATCTACTACAATTTCATCAACAGTGCAGCCCTGAGCCTTATGAATTGTCTTACCAGCAGCTGGTCTTAAAGGAAACTGTATTCTTTGATATGTAATTGAATTGAAAACAAAAGATCGCTGACAATCAAATATCGGTGTCCAATCATCCATAACACCATCATGGAAAAGATGTTTGTATTTCTGTCGAGCAATTCTCCCTACTGCAGAATCCAAAAACTTCACCCATACTATACTTGGCCTTGATACACCAGGTAATCTGTTTTCAACAAGAAATACAGTACATGATGAACCATTTGTCAAGCCATCAGTAACATCAATATTAACTGTAATGTCATATATCATTCCAATGGCTAGAGTTAGTCTTGTCATGAGATTTGCAGTTTTGCTTACATCATCTTGATTTTGCAATGATCTGAGTAGGTGGTCTTTCACAGACTTACTGTGGTCTTGGAGGACACTGTCAATAGCTTTTACAATGACTTTTTCACCAGGAAGTTGCTCTATAAGTTTATTGTTATATTCATCTACTTTTGCATTCATTGTGAAAAGATGGGGAGCATTGTGTGGATAATTTGGACTATTTTCAGCAATGATGCACTTGTGAATTATATCCAAGTCCTCAGAAGTCATCTCATTGTGACGAAGACGGTTCAAAAGCTGTGCAAATTTTAAATCATCCTTTTGTCGCATTACTTCATCTAACTCAAATAAGGTGAAGTTTTCTTTCCAAAGATTACATGCAAGTGCTTGGGCATTTTGTTTTAAATCTTGAAAAATCCAGCCATCCATAATTGGTTTCAGTTGAAAGAAATCTCCAACAGCAATAATACTGATGCCTCCAAACGGCCTCTTCAAACCAGTAAGAAGCTGAAGTCTGCCATTGATAAATTCCAACTTTGCATTGCCAACCATTGAAATTTCATCTATGATGACAACTGACAAATTTCTGTATTTAGTTCTAAATGTGTTGAGTTCATCACAATGCATGTTTTGCTGCCTTTGGTTAATTTTCTGGTGAAATGCAGAAGCAATTGTTTGACCACCAATGTTAAACGCAGCTTTACCAGTGTATGCACAAAGAAGAATTCTTATATCGTCTGGATTTTCACCCTCCTTAGCACATAAATACCGATGTAAAGCTTGATAAAGCGCTCTGATTAACACTGACTTCCCAACTCCTGCACCTCCTGAAAGATATGCATGAATAGGTTCCTGTTTAGACTTGATCCATTGCATAACATGATTGAAGAATTCACGTTGCTTCAAATTTAAACTGGCTACAAGCTTTAAATACTCATCATCAGGTAATCTAACAGAACTCTGCTCATTCAGTTGTCTTGTTGATGGAATTCCAACATCACTTCCTATATCATACTCTCTCTGTTCAATTGGCCTTTCTGGATTAAAGTGAACGAATGTTTCAGAATCAACATTTCCTTCATATTCATCATCTGCATCAGTTTGTTGAGCACCAGGAGCTAATTCATCATATGCTTCTGTCAAATCATCTTGTGCCATCTGTTCTGCCTGCTCAAGCACATCAGCATTGTGTTCATACTGTTTGATTTTCTGAGCCAAGAAAAATTTTTTCTGGTTAAATGACTGCTCAAAGCTCTGCTGTCCACACAGAAGATCAGAACATTCATTTCGCCATGGAGTGAACAGCATTAGTTTTTCTCTATAGTAATTTTCTGGGTTTGTCTTTAAGCTATAACGCACATATCTTATAACTCTTGGTGTTTTTCTTCGCTTGATTTTAATTCCATTTCTCAACACAACTAATGTGCTGTCTTCTTTAAATTCAGCCTCAGTATCAGTTCCACTATCTTCATTTTCTGACTGGTGCCTCTCATCATCATTTGTTTCCATTTCAGACAGCTCACTTATACTTTCCTTTGGGAAAACTACATCTAACTGTGACACATAGTCAGCTAAACACCAGTTTTCAAGTTGTTTTGGACGTTTTGCATATCTTTTGACTATGTTACTGCATTCTATGTCTGTGGAATTAGCATTCAACTTTTCAAGTTCTGAATCAGGTTTGACAAGTATTACACGGTCATCAACTGGAGATGTGTTTATGAACATTACATCTCTTGATGCTTTTGTAAGGGGCATTTGCAAAACTAGATATGCTGCTTCTTGTGCTCCAACTTCAACACTGTTAAGAAATTGATTTCCAATGTGTCTAACTTGTCTCTTAATGTCAAGATTGCCCTCTCTTGCTTCCTTAGCAGCTCTACTCAGCAGCTCACTCATTCCTCTTTGGGATTTACTTATGTATGAGACAATGTACATTGCACAAGCATATGGATCCAAAACATACTGAATATCAATGTTTGCTGCCCAAGCATGAAGAAGAGTACTGTTGTAAGCATTCACTCTCAAGTCACAGGGTTTACGTTTTAAAAATACCTTGGGTGTTCTCAAAGAACTTCTGATGCATTTTATATAATCATCTTCAGATAGTTGTAGTACATTCTGCAAAAAGTCTTGGAAAGTGCAGCTTATGTCACATCCATTTTTAAAGTCATTCACTTTGTCTTGCATAGTCTTATGCATTTTCTTGTATTTATCAATGTCACTGTCCAAAGGTTCTAATATCATAGTAGCTTGGAGTGGTGGAAGTGGAAATCCAAATCTACAAACAGCCTTTCCTTTTTTCTTGCATGTTTGTGAGTGTTTATGAACTTGCAATTCTGTCAAATTGTCTTCTGTATTCCTTTCACACTTCAAGTAGCTGTCAACAAATGCAACAATTTCCTTGTTATCATTTTCTAAGTATTTTGGAGCATTTTCAATCCAAACAATCATGTGAACATGTGGTGATCCCCTCTGTTGAAATTCAACCCTATAGAAGAAGTCCTGTACCTTGCCAATAGGATGATGATCACTCTTAAGCACAGTATTCAAAAAAGTCCGAAAACGATGATCAAAATACCTTGTACATGTAATTGGGTCTTTCTGAATTAACTTTGACTTTTCGGTCCATGTCATGCTCTCAATTTCAGAATCTGTGTACTGTTTGTCATCGTTTAAAACTCCTAATGCTCTGATCAGATCATTCCAACGTGTATCTGCAGCAGAAAAGGACATAAACCAAGTTGGTAGACCAAGCTGTCGTATCATTGCAAAAACGTCTTTCTTTCTTGTTTCAAGATAAGGAGGAGAATTTCTCAACTGTTTGAAAACATAAAATCCCTCATTGTGTCTAACAATGTCATTGATTTGATCAGGATTTCTTATTTCATTTGCAGTAAAGGTTTTCCCCTTTGTTTTGCACTTTCTAAGGGCTAAATTGCATTTGTCTGTTACCTGTTTTAGTTGAATCTTTTTCAATTTGAAAAACAAATTTGGTACCGACTGTGCAGCACGTCTATCAACACTTCGTAATTCCCACTTGGCAATATCAGCATATGAAACAGGTATTTGACGCTGATCGTTTTCTACCCTTCCTTTGCCACAAAATATTGTAGGAAATGACAAATACTCAGCCATTTGATCTTGATACAAACTAATTGGTCGCTGTCCCTCTCCTGGAGCAAATGTGAAGATCTGATTCATGTCATACGAGTCACTGTCTAGTAGAGTATCACGATTTCCATCCTTACCACTATCAACTTCACAGAATTCATCAGAGTCTGATTCATCTGATTGGTCATGCATTGCTGAATCTTGATTGGTGTGACCCTCTATAAACTCTCTCATTAATTCGCTTGCAGAATTGGTGACCTCATGGAACCAGTTGTCGTCTATGTTTATGTTTGAATTCTGATAATATTCACTGTTTTTCATTAACCAATGTAAAGCAATCAGAACCTTTGTAGGTCGGATATTTTCATGACAGTAAGAGTGCTGAAAAGATAGTTTCCTTTTTAACTTCACAGGTATTGTAATATTTTCATCAAGTCTCCTGGGAAGACTATTGATTGTTGGTTGAATGTCAACTGGCACATTTACAACATTTCCTTTTACTGAATACTGCCCTCCTCTTGGTAATTCTCTTATCTGCATGAAGGGAATTCTTAAGGATACAAGTCTTTCTTCCAATGGTAACAGGTTCAATTCACTTGGTTTTTGAAGCCATGTCATTCCATTTGCAGTAGAGAGTTTTGGCGTTCGACTTTCTTTTAAACTTGAATTGCATGTGTTGCATATCCATTCCTGCTCATTTACAGACTTTGTATTAGTAAAATACTTCCTTTTGATTTCAGCATGCAACAAAACATTATCTACATTTGAAACACTTTCATGAAACCATGTCTGTTGGCAACATGTGCATACAAACACAGGACCCAATCTTACATTGTTGTGAAAATTGTCAACACACTCGATTGCATCAACTCCAAATTTACTTTTTCTGTATCTTTGTTTTTCAGTTTCAATATAGTCCAAATTCCCCCGCGAGTGTGCTTTTGATTGTTTTGCAGCAATATTTTCTGATGATCGATACTCTTCATTTTTTCTCTTTTCTTTCATCTTCAATCTTTCTTTTTCTAACTGGTTAGAATTTTGTCTCATTTCTTTTTTCTTCTTTAAATCTCTTATTTGCTCATCATGCCTATACTCTGCATCTTGTCTCTTGTTTCTTTTACTGTCCCTTTCCCTGTCTTTAAACTCTGGATCCTGTCTCTTGTTTCTTTTACCGTCCCTTTCCCTGTCTTTAAACTCTGGATCCTGTCTCTTGTTTCTCTTACTGTCCCTTTCCCTGTCTTTAAACTCTGGCTCTTGTCTCTTGTTTCTCATACAGTCCCTTTCCTTTTCTTTGAACTCTGGTTCCTGTCTCTTGTTTCTCATACTGTCCCTTTCCTTCTCTTTAAACTCTGGATCCTGTCTCTTGTTTCTCTTACTGTTCCTTTCCCTGTCTTTAAACTCTGGATCTTGTCTCTTGTTTCTCATACTGTCCCTTTCCTTTTCTATGAACTTTGGTTCCTGTCTTTTGTTTCTCATACTGTCCCTTTCCTTCTCTTTAAACCCTGGATCTTGTCTCTTGTTTCTCATACTGTCCCTTTCCTTTTCTATGAACTCTGGTTCCTGTCTCTTGTTTCTCATACTGTCCCTTTCCTTCTCTTTAAACTCTGGATCCTGTCTCTTGTTTCTTTTACTGTCTCTTTCCTTGACTTTAAACTCTGGATCTTGTCTCTTGTTTCTCTTACTGTCCCTCTCTTTTCCTTTAAACTCTGCATCTTGTCGTTTGTTTCTCATACGGTCTCTTTCATTGTCTTTAAACTCTGGATCTTGTCTCTTGCTTCTCTTACTGTCCCTCTCTTTTTCTTTAAACTCTGCATCTTGTCGTTTGTTTCTTATACGGTCTCTTTCATTGTCTTTAAACTCTGGATCCTGTCTCTTGTTTCTCTTACTGTCCCTTTCCCTTTCTTTAAACTCTGGATCTTGTCTCTTGTTTCTCATATTGTCCCTTTCCTTTTGTTTGAACTCTGATTCCTGTCTCTTGTTTCTCATATATTCTCTCATGTAATCCTTTTTATCTTTCTTTATCGCAGTTGTTTTCAAGTGACCAGTACTACTACCAACAGATTGTTTGTTTGTGAGAGCAGTTGTTGTTAACTGATCTAATCTACAATATTGATGTGTACTTTGATTATTACTAGGGAAGCTATGAATAAGTGTGCAAAAGGCAACAGGCATCACTTCAAACTCAGTTGCAAATTCAATGTGCATACTTTCATACATTGCATACAGAAATCCTAACAAATCATCTAAGCAGCAACTGTGTCTCATCAGAGACTTTCCATCACATTCAGACAAACCATTTTCCCCATGAGAATGCGAGTCAAAAAAATAAAAATCATTGTCTGAATCTTTGTACAGTGCTGAACATATCGAGCCAATCATTATTAATACATATCTAGATAACCTCAATGCTTGTTGCAGACATTCATGTAGAGTTTGAATTTGATTTCTCTTATCATCTGTAACTAATAAGCCAAACAATGTATCAAACTTATCAACCATGTGGTGATTTTCACCAGAATCAATATGAATTGGTAGTTCATCAAACATCAGTAATCTACTTTTAAAATTTCCAGCACTCTGGAGATTCTTTACAACTGTGTTGTACAAATTATCTCCCTTGAGCAGAGTCTGATCTAAAAAGGAACTAGTAAATGAAAAATTTTCATATGAATTTGACAACATCATAAGTGAATTGCATGTACACTGATTACCTCTTGAAAATGATGAAAACCTCATGCTTCCCTGATGGAAGGATCCAAACACGAGATTATCTGAATTCTGATGCATACAATTACCTTGCAGTGCATGTGTTGTTTCATTTGGTATATTGTTCATTGTAAACGGAGTAATATTCTGAGTTGTAATCTGAGAGATATTCTGAGTAAGCAACTGAGAGGAATTCTGAGTAATCATTTGAGGCAACTTTTGAGCCAGAGGCAACATTTGAGGCATAGTTTGAGCCAGAGGCAACATTTGAGGTATAGTTTGAGCCAGAGGCAACATTTGAGGCATAGTTTGAGCCAGAGGCATAGTTTCAGTCAAAGTGGTCTCAGGGAGAGCCGCAGAGACCACTGTCACAGGGGTGGTAGAGATCACCCCTGCCGGTACAGATGTCATAGGTGTTAGGACGTGGCCTACACCCAGAGGCACAGATGGTTGGACGTGGCCAACATCTGTGGGGTACTTGTCACCCACATCTGCCTTACAAGATTTCGTCTTCTTCACAGCAGCTTTCTTCCAGCTCTTCTTCCTAGGCATTCTGTGATCTACAAAAAATATAACAATGTTAATCTATACTATATAATAAGGATCAGCATAGCCTACACTTGATACTAACACACATTCTCAAATTAATAATGCTGCCATCACTGACACTTTCAGATTTGAGAGCATTTGTTTGAGACTACAATGCAGATACTTTTAAAAATATTTACTTATTACAAGTTTGTAGCACAAATCAAATCAAAGAAAGCAGAAAGTTGAAAAGATTCAAAACCTGAAAGTTAAATTCAAAATCACATGCAAAACATATGACAACATTCATTTAAAGAGGTCACTTGTGTCGCGCAGTGGTTAGAGTATTTGCTCTAGAGGCACAAACTAAGGACTTTATCCTTAGTTCGCTGGTTCGAATCCCACTGTGGGATGTGGAGACTGGTCCTTTGGACGAGACCGTATAAACAGAGGTCCTGTGTCTCTGTAGGTGCTGGCATGAGAAAGATCCCTCACTGCTCAATTGCCCTGAGTGCCAAGTATTGGACAAAAATTTGTAGATCTCCACTTGCAAGTGGTGGCGTCTCATATGAATGAAAAATTCAGAGGGTTGTTAAATAACATACAATCAATCATTTTATGAGAAACACAAGCTATATGCAATTTGTAAACCATTTTCACACAAGACTTACCTTGAAAATGTGACACACATTCAAGAAATTATATGTACCATATATATGTATACAAAATATACTGGCATAGCTTTTGTGCACTAAGTCCAAATTACATACCGTATAGCGGGTTATTTTAGTGGGGTGATAATTTTAGCTTATTTTGGCATTTTGATGGTAGTCCGCTAAAAGTTTAAACGCTAAAAATAGTCAATACTCATCTTAGTGTTAATCTGCAAACTGCCGAAACTCTGTGTTAGCTAAAATAAATTGCGCCAAATTTATTGGCATACCTTTGAGCATGCATAACGCCAAATTTTACACCGGCCAAGAAAACTTGCTATATGGTACCTAACCATTGTGGTATTTCATTAAATTTTCTTTCATCATGTTTATCGAGGACTGTGTGTACATTGGTATTGTATTTAACCTGCAGTCAAAATTATAAAAGCAACCCTTTAAGCCATTTCATTTTTTTCTCCCTTATGCCACTACATGCATCTTTATTTTTTCATAACTCGTATCAGAAATTACAGTCAGGATTCTTAAAATTTCCTATTTTGGTCAAAACCTTTTATTCTGCCATTTCCTCTAAATATTCCTCTAATTTGCTAGCATTTAATACCTTGAAATTTCTTTTAAAAAAAGATTGATAAAATCAATTCCTTTGAATTACATCATTTTTATCATCATAAAGTCTGCAAGTTTTGGAAGTATATATAGTTTTCTTGTCCACAAAAACTTTAACCTTGCTTATAACCTTTGAGTGGCTCCTCATCCACTATGGCTTTCACATTTCACAGGTGTATTTCTTGTGATAAGACCTTCCAACTTTCAATTATTAAAAGAACCAGAAGTCTCTGTCAAGACTGTAGCTCTACTGGTTTGTACTTATCAAAAACCATAGCACTATTTTATGTATCTTTGTGTAGTCTACTGGTGTGCCAACTTATTTTGAAATCAAACTAAAACTGTAGAAGGAGTAGCGTTTTAACGGAATTTCCAGAAAATTCTATTTTTAGTAACCATGTTAACACCGTTCATCGAAATCAAAAACCGATGCACTATTCTATGTATCTTAGTGTAGTTTACTTGTGTGCCAAGTTATATTGAAATCAGACCAAAAATGTAGAAGGAGTAGTGTTTTAAAGGAATTTCACAGAAAATTCTATTTTTAGTAACCTTGGCAACACCGTTCATCGAAATCAAAAACCGATGCATCATTTTATGTATCTTAGTGTAGTCTATTTCTGTGCCAAGTTATACTGAAATCAGACCAAAACTGTAAAAGGAGTAGCGTTTTAAAGGAATTTCACAGAAAATTCTATTTTTAGTAACCATGGCAACACCGTTCATTGAAATTAAAAACCGATGCATAATTCTATGTATCTTCATGTATTCTACTTGTGTGCCAAGTAATATTGAAATCAGATCAAAACTGTAGAAGGAGTAGTGATTTAAAGGAATTTCACAGAAAATTCTATTTTTAGTAACCATGGCAACACTGTTCATCGAAATCAAAAACCGATGCACTATTTTATGTATATTAGTGTATTCTACTTGTGTGCCAAGTTATATTGAAATCAGACCAAAACTGTAGAAGGAGTAGCGTTTTCAAGGAATTTCACAGAAAATTCTATATTTTGTAACCATGGCAACACCTTTCATCGAAATCAAAAACCGATGCACTATTCAATGTATCTTCGTGTAGTCTACTGGTGTGCCAACTTATTTTGAAATCGGACTAAAACTGTAGAAGGAGTAGCGTTTTTAAGGAATTTCACAGAAAATTCTATTTTTAGTAGCCATGGCAACACCGTTCATTGAAATTAAAAACCGATGCACTATTCTATGTATCTTAGTGTAGTCTACTTTGTTCCAAGTAATATTGAAATCAGACTAAAATTGTAGGAGGAGTCGTGTTTTGAAAAAATTGTTTACAGACACACAGACAGACAGACAGACAGACGGACGGATGCCGGACGGACGCCGGACGCATTACTATCGCATAAGCTCTTCTGGTCTTTGACCAGTAGAGCTAACAAGTACAATATAAAACAAAGAACAAGTGCAATATAAAAGGCAGAATTGTAAAATCATGAAAATAACACCTTCCTATTAATTTTTTAAAAATAAGAAATGCCCATAAAACAATAATGAACTGCAAGTAGATCTATAGTCTTTTTATTGTACTGTTGTCTTTTTTTCAGCATTTTACGCACACTACTATGCTTTATTTTAGCCAATTGTCAGGAACCTGTGTAGGCGATATTCCTCATTTCTGCGATTGACACAAATTCACAATTTATGTAGGAGTTTCCTTTCTGCAAACTTCGACAAACACTTTGTACTGCTACTAAAGTACTTTCACTAATAATAAATTATCCTTTATAAATATGTCCTGATGACAGGTGTACCTATATGCAAGAGTTGTCCCTGTAGACGACTTACATTTACAAAAGTTATTTCCCTTTGTGGGAACTATCCGGGGTCAACCAGCGTAAGGCACTGTTTTCCCTCTATAACCTTACCAACTTTATAGGTCAGTATCTTACTTCTACTCTTAGTAATTAAATCTGTATGAATATGTTCATAATTTACGTTACCCCATACTCTGGCAATACAGGTACAGATCCAAATTGTCCGATAACGTTTGAAGATTAAAAATATTAACAAGTAACTTACAAAGGACAAAGACAGTGGGAAAACGCGCGTTACGCCGACAATTCTTAGAAATGTAAAAAAAAATCGTCTATTTATATTATGCAATGACAAACTATTACGCTTCCTTCTACTAAGTAAATTTTAAAAATAAACCATCTTCTCAATCTTCTTTAACACTAGTAAAATGTAGCAGTGTCTAAATGGACTTGTTTTTCTCCATGTGACTTTTCTCCGAAGGAGACTTCAACTGCGCAGTACGATCGCTGTGCCTAAACACTGCATAATAACAAATTAATGCTGCATGAAAAAATATACGCAAGGTTGTAATTATTCAGCTAAATCCTTTACACTTCAAACCTTACAGAATGAAAACAACAATCAGCAATGAACACGTTTGTTTCAGTTTCGTGTAAACACTAAAATTCGGTTACTTCTTCACCGTCCACATCTAAAATGGCTGAAGCAGTGAGCCTCGTTTTCATTTATTAGGTACACCGCGCCCGATCGAAAAAAAAAATAAACAAAGGTAAACCTAATCTGTTATCATTTCGTATGGGCACAAACTAGACAAAATTGAATGCGCACTAAATAAGGTTGCTTGCATATTAATGTAACTAATCACAACTCTGTTGCTTATGGGATCTAGAGAAGAAGATTTTTAAATTTTAAAGGTTTTCTGATGTATTCTTCTTTAAAATTTACTCATCCATTACGGCCCAACCCTTACCCCAGGGGTCATGATTTGAACAAATTTGAATCTACACCACCTGAGGATACTTCATTATGAGTTTCATCTTTCTTGGCCCAGTGGTTCTTGAGAAGAAGATTTTTAAAATACATCATTACCTTTTTACAAATTCCTAATTATCTCCCCTTAAAAGGGAGCATGGCCCTTCATTTGAACAAACCTGAATCCCCTTCACCTAAGGATGCTTTATTGCAAGTTTGGTTGAAATTGGCCCAGTGGTTCTTGAGAAGAAGATGAAAATGTGAAAAGTTTACAACGACGACAACGACGACAACAACAACAACGACAACAACGACGACGACAGACAACGGACAGATTGTGATCAGAAAAGCTCACTTGAGCCTTTGGCTCAGGTGAGCTAAAAACAAATGTTTTGATGAATAAACATAGAATTAGTTATCAAGAGCTTTTTTAACAAGTCTCGTACTAAGTTTGGATGAAACTGGCCTAGTGGTTATGGGGTTATGGAGAAGGTTTTTCAGGCAAAAAATAAGCAGACAACAGAAGACACACAACAGTTATACAGACGAACACCACATAGACACTTTTCTGATCAGAAAAGCTCACTTTTAAGATCCTTAAAAAGTTCAGACAATTTAATGTATCCTCTGTGTCACCACATTTTTTGTTCATAAGGTAGCTGCAACTTCTACACAGAGAACATAAGCTCACAGAAATATTGAAAAAGTAGGATTCAAACAGTACAAAGACTCAACATTGACAGTTACATGTAGTCAATCTTATGTATATAGTGTTATTCCTATATAAGTACTCTGATACATGTACTTCTTGTCATTAGAACATTATTTGTTTGTTTAATGTTCTTTTGAGCTTTTTTCCTCATAATGAGATGCCACCACTTGCCTCTGAAGACAAAAATTTAAAATAACACTTTACACTTCTTCAGATTTCACAGATGAAACTTCACAGATAAACATGCATGAAAACTATGCTAGTAGAATCATGTCCAAAAGAAACACTTTAATTATTAAATTCATGATACAGTTGAACTTCGGTATCTCGAACTCCGATATCTGGAATACCCTGGATAAGTCATGGTGATGTGGAAGTCCCAACCACATTTTCTTTAAGTATTTTACCCTCAATATCTCAAATCATCTGATATCTCGAAGTTTTTTCTCTACCCCAGCAGGTTCAAGATAACGAAGTTTGACTGTATATGTGATTATATAAATTGGTAGTTAGTCCACACTATGAAGAAAAACTCAGGAAAACACAAGATAATTTTAATTCACATAATGCATCCACTCCGTGTTAAAGTAACTAACAATTAATTAGTTAACTGAACCCACAACCTTAACCACAAACAAACCACTGTGACCAACTCGTGGGTTAACAACCACATTTCCAAAAGAATTTAGGGTGAATTAACGAGGCCAAGTCTAATTATTTCTACCCTAGGGATTTTGAAAATGTTTTGTTAATTAATTTTTACTGTTAAATTTATTTTTTTAAGATTAAAAAATCGAATGTAATTTACCACCCAATTTTTTAGGGGGCTATCTCAAAAGTTATTGGACCCTATTATAATTTGCTGGAAAAGAGCCAAATTATCATATTTTTCCCATATTTTTTGTATTCCCTAGAGATTTCTTTTTCAGTCAAGGAGATGAAAGTTATTATTAAAAGTCCCTACCTTGTGAAATTTCATAAAATTTGATCATCTAGGTTGGTCTCGATCTTAGTTACAAAGTTTGTTTTTTCGATGCCCAGTACCTCCAAAATTGCCATAAGTCAGTATAAATACTAGTGTTGGCAACGAGTACCCGGTTAACCGGTTAACCGTCGAACGATGCGAGTATCGGTTAGTAAAATTGCTATTCGGTTACTCGGATAAAATGCATCTTATATGGTTAATGACTGAAAAATGAAATGGTTATTTGTTTTTAAGCGTACAAATAAACATTTTTCTAATTTTCTTAACCGTTAGATTTAATGATCTACATGTATGGTTTCACTAATTAGGATTGATTGGTTTTCACACTTAATTGATAGCTTTGATTACCAGCAGGTTTAACAAGTTTTGAAACCCAAATTATAATTACCTCATTAAAAATTTAACAAGATGCCGCTAAAGATATATATATATATATATATATATATATATATATATATATATATATATATATATATATATATATATGCACATGTATAGCTTGGAGGTATTTTAAAAGCGGAGGGCATACTTGTAAAATGTAATTAATGTGAATTGGAGTTATCGTGACTTCAAATTTTTAAATAATTATTCTCCTTGATCGTGACATACACCGGGGGTTGAAAAGTAAAACCATTGTAAAATAGCGTGAAACATTGAATATTTATTTTTTTCTGATTTTAATATTTTGATTATATTAATTATATATATAATTCAAGATATTGCGTGCGTGCTCTTTTCAAGTTTATAAATAAAGTTAATACACAATACCTCTGTGTTTTATTAGAACCCACGAGTAAAAGATGAGATAAAGGATACATATGAATAAATCATCCGATTAACTGGGTACTCGATCGGAAGATTGAGCGAGTAACCGGTTACTAAAAATCGTCCGCTTTGCCAACACTAATAAATACATATCGATGCAGTTGAATTATCGGCGCTGATAATTTGTTTTCGTAAAAAAAAGCAATAATTTTGATTGCTAGTATGTTATTTTGATATTCTGTCATCAGTTTTTAGTATAATATCCATGGATGTCTAAAAACATATAAGCGAGTAATGTTCCCTTCTTCAGCTTTGTGCATTGATTATAAAATCGGGAAAAAGTGACGTCGTTAGAGCCATTTCAGTGTTTTTTCCTAATAATTGTCGTAAAATCTCATTTTCAGACCAGTAGGTGTTACAGAAAATGCTAATTTTATATTAAAATCACAGTATTTGGGAAAGGTGCATGTACTGTCACTCTTATGACTGCATGAAATTAAAAAGCTGTGCAAAGTCATGCGCACTCAAATTAGACTCAGCCTCGTTAAGTGTGGACTAAATTTGGGTTAAGTTTATCCAAATTTACCTGGACTAGTTGACTCAACTTAAACTGGTTTGACTATCCCTTGATGTTTTCAGTCAGCTTAGATGATGATTAAACTGTGAAGAAGTTTTTAGTTTTAAAACACATACAGTCAAACCTCATTATCTAGAATTATATATCATTGAGCTATCTGGGGTTTCAAGATACCGTAAGTTAAGAAAAATTGAAAGAAAAACTGGAGTTCTACTAGCTGTTATATTCATTACTTTAAAAGTTCTGGCAATGGTTGAATTAGAATAGAATACCGTATAATCCCTATTAACCGCCTCTGCCCTTATAAGCGCCCCCTTAGTTCTTTTTCAATTGTCAGGAAATAAGGGCCCCCCGTACAGCGATTAAAATCAACTAGAATTGTATCCAAAAAAATTGAAGAAAGTGAAAATGAAACTTGTCTATTATCCAATTTCTTCATGGAAAATGAATAATTTAGCATAATTTGGGTGGATTGACTTCACTTTAAGTAAAGATAGACATTATTTTAGTGGTTCCTTTTATTCATTTTTTTAGCTCTACTGGTCAGAGACCAGAAGAGCTTATGTGATAGTAATGCGTCCGTTGTCCGTCCATCTGTCTGTCTGTATGTCTGTCTGTCTGTCTGTCTGTAAACAATTTTTCAAAATGCTACTCCTCCTACAGTTTTGGTCCGATTTCAATATAACTTGGCACACAAGTAGACTACACTAAGATACATAATTCTGTGCATCAGTTTTTGATTTTGATGAACGGTGTTGCCATGGTTACTAAAAATAGAAATTTCTGTGAAATTCTTTCAAAATGCTACTCCTCCTACAGTTTTGGTCCGATTTCAATATAACTTGGCACACAAGTAGACTACACTAAGATACATAATTCTGTGCATCGTTTTTGATTTCGTTGAACGGTGTTGCCATGGTTACAAAAATAGAAATTTCTGTGAAATGCTTTCACAATGCTCCTCCTCCTACAGTTTAGGTCTGATTTCAATATAACTTGGCACACAAGTAGACTACACTAAGATACATTATTCTACGCAACGGTTTTTGATTTCGATGAACGGTGTTGCTGTGGTTACTAAAAATAGAAATTTCTGTTAAATGCTTTCACAATGCTACTCCTCCTACAGTTTTGGTCCAATTTCAATATAACATGATACACAAGTAGATTACACTAAGATACATAATTCTGTGCATTGGTTTTTGATTTTGGTGAACGGTGTTGCCATGGTTACTAAAAATAGACATTTCTGTGAAAAGCTTTCAAAATGCTACTCCTCCTACAGCTTTGATCCGATTTCAATATAATTTGGCACACAAGTAAACTACAATAAGATACATAATTCTGTGCATCTGTTTTTGATTTTGATGAACGGTGTTGCCATGGTTACTAAAAATAGAAATTTCTGCAAATTTCTTTCAAAATGCTACTCTTCCTACAGTTTTGGTCTGATTTCAATATAACTTGGCACACAAGTACACTATGCTAAGATACATAATTCTGTGCATCGGTTTTTATTTTGACGAGCGGCAAGGATCATTTTTCTATTTATTGCTGTTTTAAAGTTTCAAGTCCCAACTGCTACTTTTCTCTTCCTTTGTTTTAAGTATAAACCAGTAGAGCTACAGTCTCGACAGAGACTTCTGGTTTTATAAAGATTTTTTTAAAGTTAAAATATGACATTAAATATTATAAAGAGAATACCAAATTAACCGCCCCTCTTTTGCAATTTTCTAAGCGCCCGGGGTGGTTAATAGAGATTATACGGTATATAATACTTCATTAAAATATTGACCAATGCAAGTAAAGCATAGTCGGAAAATGATCTTTGTTGCAATCTTTCAAATCCCTTTCACAGTTTACGAAATATTTGTTGTGTACTTAAGATGTCAATGTTGATTTCAATTGCGATGGAAATAAATATTGTCATTGGCTGAACATGACATGATGTCACACAGCATAGAGGTGTCAATATTCAAGATAATGACTATTCATGTGATCAAACAGCCATGGGTATGAGAGAGCTATACTGTAGATTCCTTATTTTTGGCGAGTACTTATTATCACGAAATAGCCCTTCAACATCAATAAGTGAGTATTATAATTCGCGAATGGACAGTTGATCAAGATATTTAACATAGACTTAACTACCATAAAAATAAAAGCGAATAATTTTAATTCGCGTGTGGTGCTACTCGCGAAATTACGCGATGATTAATTCCACGCGTATATTTAGGAATCTACAGTATGTGGACTCCAAACCGTGGCTTGAGACAATATACACTAATAAAATATTATGTACTAAAAAGTACTGAAAAGTAAAAATTCAATTTCTTTAAGTCAAAAATGAAACACAATTACTGCTAATTTTTGTGATGTTCCTGCCTCCTCCATCAAAACTAAAGAAATATAATAAAAAGACCATTGAAAGAAAAATCCTTGATGCCAACAGTCACTTTGATGTGACCATCTTCTTTAACTGAAAGACAACTTATCTTACCCTCACTAGGTGAAGATGTGGGTTGTTCCCCTTTTCCTCCCATGTCTGGGCTATCATCGGGAAGGACTATTGGCTTTTCTTTACTGGTACCCTCAGCTTCTAAAACACAAGCAAATAATGCTACATCAATAAAGAGAAAGAAGCACTTGAGAGTACATATTAATCAATTTTGATGTCTTGCAATCTCTAATTTTGGTATCATAAATCATGTTTCAATTTTTTAAAAAGACTACAAGTATTATTCTAATATGCACATTTCCAATGTCTTAGTCCGAGATAAAATTACAAATATATATAATTAATTTAAATACTTTTCTTCATAAATCTACTGGTTCATCGATAGGCATGGTAAAAAAAAATGTGCAGGGTGGTACAAATATAGAGACAGAAGTGCCCAGGGCTTATAGCATGTGCATTTGTTGAATCAAGAGCATGCAAATACATGTATAATGAATAACTGTCAAATTTTTTGGTTTCATGATGATGATCAATTGATTGGCTTGCATGATAATTTTATGCATAAACGCCTTTGGCGCTTCATGGGTAGATTTATAAATTTATTATATGTATGAAAGACAATTCTTACTGAACTAATCAATGTTTGCTAGTTCTAAGAAAGATAATCCAAAAAATGAAATTGTTGGTTTAATCGAATGAATTTTTTTGTTTTACACCTCCAAACAGACCAAGAAAGTCAAACCTGCAATCTATAATGATGAGTATAAATATAAGTGTGCAAATCTCAATGCTTACACAATTTCTGAAACTTATTTAACTGTTTAAACAATTTGTGTTTCTATGGTCCGTGTAGCACTTAACAATTCAAATTTCTAAAATGATTTAGAGTTTTAGAATGTTAATACATTAGTTCAATTTTCTAAATTTCAATAAAGTGCCACGCCACAGCATGATACGCCCGTCAAAAAATTACAATTACAATGTATCTTAAACAGTTAAAAGTGCAGGAAAAACATGTCAACCTTGATTTTAAGATTTCAACGATTTTTACAAACACCTTAAAAAATTTTTTTATCCATCTCCTGTGGTGTAGGCATTAATTATAGCAAATATTGCATCATTCATAGATTTCTATACCTTGCCAAATGCCTATCATATTAAACAATATCAAATCAGTCTTCACAACTTAATCTATACCTAATTAATTTTGGAAATAAAAGGCTGGCCATCAAATATAAACTGACCAACAGTTCTGCTGCCTAATTCCCGAAGGAGAGATAAGACCATGCTCTGAAGAAATGAAAGAGACATGCAGCTAGCCTTCTACATTGAACACATTAATTAATCTTTAACTGGATGCTTGTCTACTCATTACTCCCAAAAGATTATTGGATCTGCACTATCTACCATAAAACATTTTTAAAACATGTAAAACATCAATGATTTTTTTTTTTAGATTTAATGTCAGACAGTTAATTGTTAATATGCAATTCATATGAACAACATTATTATACCCCCATAAAATTAATAATAAGTTCATAATATTTTGGAATATCAAAATAGTTTAATATGCAATATCAAATTAGTTTTAATTACTTCTTATCAAATTCATTTTAAAACTTAGGCTAGCCAACAAGAGCTATTTTTAATCCAACAGGCTTACCCATTTGGCCCAATACTCAAGGGATATAGATAGCACCGATGCTCTTACAGCTACTCCTCACACTAAACTCATTAATTTCTCTCTTTAATTTGACATGCAATTTTCTGTTATCAAAATTCTTCTTGACCAGTGCTTGATAATTAGACTCATGGGAGTGGTGGAATTTCTCAGACATACATTATATTTGTTTGTTGTGTCAAGTATATGCTAAAAAAATAAGTATTTTCAATGTTTAACATTTTTCTAATAAGGTTAGTGCAATAGTTTTACATTTTTTTGAATGTGTAAATGAATAGGAAAAAAGACATTTTTTTTTAAAAAAATTCCACTTAAATTAAAGGTCACAGTGACCTTAAAATAGTTTTACACACCTTCTACAAGATGCATAAACTGGCCAAGTTTGATGATTCTAAGTCTAATAGTTTTCTATTATGATGGATTTTTCCATATTTGGCTATAACTTTTTAATTATAGGTCAGAGCGACCTTACACAATTTCTGCGCGACACACCTTCTACCCAAGATGTATCAGCTGTTTGATAACTCTAGGCCTTATAGTATTAAAGTTATGAGCCGGACACAGAAAAGCTTAACAACGGATTTCTAAAATGATTTAGAGTTTTACACGAAGCCTATAACATAATACGTCCCGTCTTAAGACGGGCGTATAAAAACTCAAACTGATTTGGTATATTGAAATTTAATATTTTAATATTTTAGTTAAGTGTTACATGGACCTTCTATGAATTTAATATTCATCCTCAGAATGTTAATGGTTAAAAATAGGAAAACTGGATTTGTTTTCACTGAATACAATTTAATTAAAAGAACTAATAATTGTATAATTATAATTGTATAATAATAATTGTAGCTAAAAATGTATAGGTTGCCATATTCTTTTAAGATGTAAGACATTATAATAAACAGAGGAATATGTCAGCATTAAAAATTTGTTCATTTTTAGAATGAAGTACACTGCAGTTTAACTTTGGTATCTTGAACTCTGATATGTCGAATACTATAGATATATCAAAGTGATTTTGAAGTCCCAACCCCTTATTCTTTAAGTATTTTATCCTCGATATCTTCAATCCCCGGATATCTCGAAGCTTTTTCTTGGTCCCAATGAGTTCAAGATATTAACAAAGTTTGTCAGTATCATGAAAATTATGTAAAAACTGGCAAATATACAATGTGCATAATTCTCATGCTGAAAGTTCCCAAATATAATTGCCACTTTCTAAGAATTATTGAAATGTGAATACCATGGAAACCATTTTACATTAAAAACACGATAACAAAAATGCCTAAGTAGGTAGGAGAAACAAGGAGTTATTGCCCTTAGCAACATTTACAAAAGATTGATTATTACTTTTAAAATTTATTTGACTTAATTATTTTATTTGTTACATGCATAACTGTTAAAAACTCTATGACATCGTAGGAGGATGGAAATACCTTAACTTTTTAGGAAAGTTACAATGTTTCCATGGCAACCTATAATTTCATTAATATTTAAATGCCACAGATTCCTTCAAAAGTTTAAATCTTGTTTATTTTAAATTCATAATTCTTTACTCACAGGAATAGTAGAGTTTTTGTCCTTTATATTGCAGAAACATTTAGGATCATTTTCTCTGCTTGAATAAGGCTAAATAATATTTCATTTTTTTTTTAACCTCTGGATATTTTCATGGCTTAGTTATTAGATTACAAACATTTTTCTCATATCTATCTCAATGTACTATGTATTAGTCTGTTATTATTACATAAAATTGGAATATCAGTGTATTAGTCTGTTATTATTACATAAAATTGGAACATCAGCCATTAAATTTCATACACTAACTTAGAAAGAGTTTTGGTGAGGGGGACGTCTGGACCCATCTCCCCCTGGAAATTGCAGATTTTATAAGTACTGTAGATCACTTAATTTTCGCGACACCATATTTTCACGAGATAGTCATTAACTCTTTATTAGCAAGACAAAATTTTCACGAATTGTGGTCATTGCTCTACATAATCTTAAGGAATTCTATTATACACGAGAATGAAATTTTTGCGAGCATACCGTCTCGCGTAATTACGCGAAAATAAAGTTCTCGCGAATAAAAAGTGAATTTACAGTACCTCAGCCCTGACCCTTATCTTACCTTCAAGAAAAAGTATTTCACATTTGGAATGGATCGAGTTATGTTCTTTTGAGCCTATTTTGCTTGTAAACAAATTTATGGGTTGAATTCATTTAACAAGAGGTCCATGGGCCACATCGCTCACCTGAGCACTAAGGGTAGGAAAAAGTAGAAAATGGCTTTTTATTGTAAAGTTTAAATCCAAAAGTAGTCCCATGATCAATCATGGATTTGCTATTTTTTAGAAAATGATTTTTAAAGAATTTTCCTATTTATATCTTTAAAAACTTTAGTCGGCCATTTTGGCCCAGCCCTACCTCTGGGGGTCATGATTTGAACAAATTTGAATCTACACTACTTGAGCATGCTTCCATATAAATATGACGAATTATGGCTTTGTCATTCTTGAGAAGAAAATTTTTAAAGAATTTTCCTATATATTTCTATGTAAAACTTTGGTCGGCCATTTTGGCCCCACCCTACCCCCTGGGGTCATGATTTGAACAAACTTGAATCTACACTACCTGAACATGCTTCCATATAAATATGATGAATTATGGCTTTGTCATTCTTGAGATAAGATTCTTAAAGAATTTTCCTATATATGTCTATGAAAACTTTGGTCGGCCATTTTGGCCCCGCCCTACCCCCGGGGGTCATGATTTGCAGAAACTTGAATCTACACTACCTGAGGATGTTTCCCCAACAGTTTCATCTTTCCTGGCACAGTGGCTCTTGAGAAGAAGATTTTTAAAATATGCCACCAAATTTTCATTAATTCCCAATTATCTCCTCTTGAATGAGGGCGTGGCCGTTCATTTGAACAAACTTGAATCCCCTTCACCCAAGGATACTTTTTGGCAAGTTTGGTTGAAATTGGCCCAGTGGTTCTTGAGAAGAAGTCGAAAATGTGAAAAGTTTACAGACAGGCAGACGGACAGACAGACAGACGGACGCCGGACAAAATGTGATCAGAAAAGCTCACTTGAGCCTTCGGCTCAGGTGAGCTAAAAATGGAGTGGAACCCCACCCTCTCCTTTAAAAATCTGGTTCTGTGTCTGAATTAAGAAATTATAATTTTGATATTTTTGACCTAATCTGTGTAAATTAATGTAAAAAAAAAAACAAAAACAAACAAAAAACAAATGGGTATACTGTAATTATTTTTAAAAATCTTCACATACAAACTTTTTAAAATATTGTACTCTCTGTTTTATATCATAACAAAAATTTGTTATGCATGAAACATGTATGAAACGGACAATTTATGCACGGACGAACAGGAAGTTGACATCAGGTTTGAACAGAATTAAATTCCACCATATGGAATGTCTCTGAGAAGGTTGTGTTAAAATTTCAAGCATCTGCAATGAAGAAAACTGAGAAAACTGAGACGAAAATTTGTTATGTACGAAATGGACAGACGCAAAGATAAACAGGAAGTTGACATCAGATTTGAACAAAAATGGATCCCAACATATGGCATGTCTTACAGAAGATTATGTCAAAATTTCAAGCATCTGCAATGAGAAAACTTTGACGAAAATTTGTTACGGACAGACGGACAGAAAGGCGGATGGACAAATACACAAAAGTAAAACAGTATATCCCCCTCTCCTTCGGAGCAGGGGTATAAATATGGTGGCAATGAAAATGCAACAATTCAATTTATATGACAACGATGATTCAAAAATTAATTTCCTTATACCCTAGCTAGCAAATTCAGAATTTTTTAATGTAATAAATTAGACAAAAAATCAGCATGTGTTACCAGGGGTTTTGAAAAGATATCATATTACCAGGTATGAAAATTTTTGCATTAAACAAAGAAAATTGTACAAAAATTATAAAACATAAATTCCAGGATATTTTTTCCATCAAAATTTGTTTAGAAGAGGTGTACAAATCCATAAATAGACATTAAAAGTATTCCACACAGGTCATTCATTTAGTGGAATCTTCAACTCCAGGGAAGAACCCAATAAAGTTCAAACTACGTTGCGTGTGACCTTAAGTGAGGGTATGCTTAATATCCTAATTTTCACTAGCCCTATAGGACAAGCTTGATGACTTGTTTTAGTAGCCCAAACTCAGTTTTCAATTGTTTTGGGCCAGGGGGCTACTGTTATAGTCAGTAAAACTCGGTTATAAATAATGAAGTCATTGGGACCTATGAAATTACTTCGATATATCCGTGATTCGCTATATCCATGTAGGGAATTCGTTAAATTTATACAGCTGTGAATCCTAGATAACCTCTCTATATCTGTGAATTTGCAATATTCATGTTCGTACTAAACAAGTTACTACAGTGTTGAACCCTTCCAGTAACTTTAGAACCCCACCCATGAAAAACTTTTCTAAATATTTATATTTATAATATTGAATCAACACAATTATTTAACGATATACTAGTATACAATATTAATTCACTCAGTAGAAAAAACATCTCGGTTGCCGCATTGTCATGCCACAATAGTGAAACACGATGTGAAATATGAAGATTTGTAGTAGGGCAATCAGATTCTTTTTTACTATAGTGTGACTAGTTGACTGCCTACTAAGTTCCATAATGTGTGCGCATTACTAATTTTAGTTACTTTTAAAATTGTCAACAGGCACTTGGCAAATGTCTTTTCGAAACGATTGAGTTCTTCTTCTGTAGATTCCTTATTTTTCGCTAGTATTATCGCAAATGGGCTCTTCAATGTCAAATCGCGAGAATAATAATTCACAAATGGACGGTTGATTAAGAGATTTTACATAGATTTCAGCATCATTAAAATATTAAAAGGCAAGTAATTTTATTTCATGCTTCTCGCAAAATTACGCGATAATGAATTCCACATGCAAATTTCAGAATCTACAGTTTGTGTTAGAAAAAAAAAATTAAATCTGTCTGAACGTGTTTTGATTTTCAAGTGCTTTTGTATAAGTATTATATTCACTTCATTTGATAGAGTTCATAAGTCAGGATTTCATTAGAAAATCTTCAGAGATTGGGTTATAAGAAATGCTACCTGGTTTTTGCAAATTGCCCTGCAGAGTCATATCAGTCAAGCATTTTTCTACAGTAGCTGTATCAACTCCCTTCTCTTTGTCCATGATAGCAAATGATCTGGATAAAATTTCCTCCACGGTCCACTGTCTTCTGAAACAATAGCATAAAGATAGTCATGTACTTGTACATGAATACTGTAGATCACTTAATTTTTGCGACACCTTATTTTCGCGAGATTGTCATTGATTCTTTATTAGCGAGACAAAATTTTCACGATTTGTGGTCATTACTCTTTATAATCTTAAGGAATTCTATTATACGTGAGAGTGAAATTTTTCGTGAGCATCGATGCTGTATCGTATAAACAATGAAAGCAATTACGTGAAATATTGAATACATGAAACTTCAAATTTAATTAAAAAAATAAAACTGTGATTTACAGTATTACAGTGTTAATAGTTATCACTGAAGACCCACTCCTGGCCACTGAAAAATACTGTGGTTTCATCAATATTTGTTGAGCACCAATTTTCGAGGAATTCATTGTTGAGCAAATCCACGAAATTAAATGTTCATTGAATTAAGAAATGAGTTATTCATATGTATAGAAAATTCTTTTTTATTTAGTTTGTGAGTAAAATGGCCATAAATTCTGAAAAAAGAACGTTTAATCCTATAGTATAGAAAATGCTTTCATCCATGAGATTACGAAAAAACATCTGTTTTACAAAATCCACAAAAACTGATGAAACCACAGTAAGAGCTGCAGGTGTAAATGAACTTACAGACTGAGAGAGAGAGAGAGAGAGAGAGAGAGAGAGAGAGAGAGAGAGGGAGGGAGACAAACAGTTGAACTTCAATATCTGCAGCAGTATAATGTCTCAAATGCCAAGAATATGTCAAAAGGAGTTCAATATGTAAAAAACTTTTTAAAATGTATTTTTTACCCCAACATCTCAGAATCTTTCGATACCTCTGTAACCCATTCAGTTTGATGCAACAAGGGCTGACTGAATTTTTGGTTAACTGAACATCTTTTACTGCAATTTATATGGACAAAAATAGGACAATATACACTTATCCACTGGCTGAGAGTGGGATAGCTCTTTTATCAAACCTGACAGGAAACTGCATATTCCTTGAGGGCTTGCCTTTAATTCTAGTTCATAATTGTCTTCAACTCTTTAATTAATGTATATTTTTTAATTGCAGTGCAAAAACTCAATCTCAAAATTTTTTTATGCCAATGCCTCAAACACTCCTTTTAGCTTGTGGCATAAACTGTTGCCAAGCACATGTCAGTACTTTCTGTACTTTGATTTAAAAGTGTCTGCAATAGTCAAATGTTGTGGTAAACTGAATTCTCTGATGTATGTCATTGCACCTATTTTACAGGGTAGACAACTCTGTCTGCATCCCTAATTCAATATTTAATTGATTTCTACTTTTAGGACTGGAAAAGCAAATATCGCAAGTTAGCGTTTTGTTCAATTGAACTCCACTGAAAAGCAATTATTGATTCTAACGCATAAGGGTATTCATTATATTCTTTAGAATTTTTTTTAAATTATCTCAACATTTCCCCAAGATTTTACATTTCTTTCAAAGATAGCCTTGAGTGTATATATGGCTATTACCTGGGCTGTGTTTAAAAGGGTGATTTTATGCTTGAATTAAAATATCAAAATATCCAATGCAGACATGGTTTTGAAATAAAAAGTTACACAACAAAAAACAAACAAACAATCTGTGCTACTGCATTTAGATGGCATGCTTACTTGAATATAGAAAAAGTATATTTTGACTCAAATTTTTACTGCATTTGTCCAAGTATTGTAAAAATGTACATGCACGAGTGAAAAGCAATAAAATTTCTGTGGCCAGTGAATATAAATTCCACTAACAATATTAGCGAAATCATTTTGGGTTGGAAAACTCTCTTTGAGGAGAACATGGTAATGGTTTGTTTCTTTGTATGTTTAAAAATTTAATGAATAGTTACACATTAGGCCATATATATCTTTAAAATACTGTTTGTTTGCCCTCTCCTAATTCAGGGTAAAATAATTTGGGTAGTTGGTAGGTGGGAAAAAAATTTCTTAGAGAAAATTTTAACATATAATATGTTGATGGAATGGGAAAATTCAAGAGTAAAAAGAAAAAAAAAATCTTAATTCCTAGAGGTTGAAAAAAGTTTTAGCCAGTCAATTGGGAGAGGGCAAACAAACAATTTTTTAAAGATGGAATTAAGTAAATATATTTTTTCAATAAATTTAATGCATATGAAATTCTACACATACATCTAGCTGAAAATTTGTATGCATGCTCTTAATACCAGCTGACTATTTCATGAATTTTTCCTCCATTGAATATCTGCCTTTTCTAGATAAAAGATGACAATGACCTCTTTGCACTGACCTCTTTACACTTAATAGGTCTTATGACTGAAACAGCTGTTGAAATGTACACACAGTACACCGAAGGAGGAATAATATATTAAAATACCACACATGTACAAACAGGAATTTAACATCACAAATGAATTTGTACATTTAATAATTTCAAAATTTGTTACAATATTAATTATTTAACATATTTCAAACTTTCAAAGATAATGTTGGTGTGTTACATTTCTTCAAGTGAATAATTGAATTAAATTAATTTAATCATCATTAAGAGAAAAAAAAAAAATTCTTGAGAAATTAAGGCTGAGAGTGCAGAGAGTTGCAAATTGGCGAAATCAGAAAATATTATCTGAAATTATCTTTCTTAAAATTATCTTCTTTTAATATATGCTAATATTATCTTTTTTTACTTTTTTTCTTAAGATAATTAAAATTCACTGAAGTTATAATAATTAAAGCATCAATCTTTAACCCAGGGCTAAATTAATCACATCAATATTACAGTAACTTTTATTTATGTAATTTATGTTCAACTTAATATATGCACATATTAACTTGAACATAAATTACATAAATAAAAGTTACTGTAATTTCTCCTCAAGTTTATTTTTACCACTAGTACATTAAAAGAGTGACATATATGTCTGGTCCAGCGTTTTAATTTCAAAGTAAAGGGTCATAGAGATCAGTTATAACAAACTGGGTCAGAGGTTCTCTTCTGACCTTACAACAATTAAATTTTGATTTTTTTTTTTTTAAATTTCAAACAGGCATTTTTGTCAAGACTCAAGTGAAGAGGTCAATTTGGCCGGTAGTGGGTTCTTAGGGAAAACACTGATGGTCCAATGAGCAGTTTAAAAATTTTTAATGATTATATTTATTTATATAAATGTCAGTGTAATAAATGATTTACTTACTTACTTAATAATTTACTTTAAATATATTTTATTCTTGTCTTTTTTAAATACTTTTTTAAATCAGATTTTTTTTAATATTCTTCATGAAAAAAAATTATTTCAGTAGTTAATTAATAAATTTCCACTCAGTAAACAGAATATATATGGTAAAATATTAAGTGAACAAACACATTTTTTTTTTTAGAAAATTGCTCCTTAATGAAACAGTAGATATTAAAATATTAACAAACAAATAAACAAACAAACCAAAAATTACTGGGGAATACACACTTCTTAATCCAGTTGGTTTCAAACCTAGATCAATAAGAGAAGAATCTATATATACCATTCAAAATATCTAATTCACAGATGGCCTTGATAATTCAGCTTCATTACAATATAATTAACACATTTTATGAGATTAGGATGGAAATGTAAGATAATATTAAATCTGCCATCACCCAAGTGTTAATTTCTTGTGTATAGCTTTGCACTGACCTCTGATTCTTATATTAAGTTAATGTCAAAGAAGAAAAAAACAATTGATTTCTTATAAATATTATTTGAAAATTAAGTCTTTTCATTCACAAGATGTTGGTATAAGTAAACTAGTTAAAGCTCCTGGTGTCTAATAATAAGGACAAGTTGAAGGAGATGAGAAAGGGCATCTTAAAATTGTGCTAATTAACACAGATCAAAATGATTTAACACCAGCAAGTTCCGTTTTCATTCAGTGATTAATTATTTTTAAAAATTTTATGGATATTTTAAAGCGCTGCTCATATTTACAAAAAGAAAAAAGAAATCAATTGAAAACAGACTAGATCTTCTTTCAGGAACTTAATATATCAAATTGTGTAACTTATTCTCTAATATCGTCTGCTATAACAAATGAATTTAGCCACAAATTTCATGCCCAGCAGTTTCAAGACAAGACCAATACTTAGTTAGATAAAAAAAAAAAGATGTAAAAGTATCCTTTAGCATATTTGTAACATTATAATTTTTAATAAATTTATAGATCACATTGCATCTGAAAACATACTCTATGTAGAACATGTATTCAATTATCACATGATTAAATTAATACATGTTTATATAGCTACTACAATCAAAATTCACTTTCATCAAGTGCTGGATATGTTTGACTGGTAGAGAAATGAAAACTCAGTTAAAGCTTGGGACATCAGAAAAAAAGAGGCCATAGAACTTACCTCCTTGTTCACCGGTCCACGGTCTACTTTTCACAGAACACAGCAATATCTCGCATCGTCATAGTTAACGTGACCCATTTCCCCCTTCTTTTCCTTTATATACAAGCGGGCTTTTTAAAAAGACTGAACAATAAATACTGTACATACATATATGATGCAATGATTTCACCAGTTCAAACAGACAATCGCTAGATTTAAACAAATTTTAACCCACCATAAATCAATCCATAAATATACGTGTTTTACCTAGTGCAATTTATTCAGATATTGATGTAGATCTACAGACCCTAGCTACGCATTAATAGCATTAACAGGTTAATGCATAGTCATGATTGTGGTAGATCGAGTACGTTCACATCACTGAATACGAAAATGAATTCACAAAAATATTGGTGAAGGTTCTATATATGTTTCCTCCCAAAAGCCTGAGGGGTACGTGATTTCTGATTTCATTGATAAAAAGATAAAATTAACTAACAATTATAACGGAATCGATTCTTTCTGATGATCATATTAATCGATATCGATTACCTATTTGCTTAAAAGTTGACAAAATTAGAGTTACAATCTATAGTCGAGTATAGACTATAGGCCTAATTTAAATTTGTGCAGAACATGTTTTGTGTTTTGCTTAACAAAACGAAAGTAGCATGTGCAGACACGAGATAACTCGTGGTTTCGTTGGATGACAGAAATCCGATTTTCTAATCACATTTAAGCGACACAAAATTAAATCTTATAAGAAACAAAATTTAATAATTCAGTTGTAATAAAGCATTTGAAACAGATAAAAAATAATAAAAAGAAAGAATACACGGGTACAGCACTGTCAAAAAATCCTACTTTCATTTTCATTTCATTTTAAAGCTGAGTGAAACATGCGACCAGATGAGCACAAAAAGAAGAAAAACGCACAGTACAAAAAGAAACATGGGATAAAGGAAGAAAGAAAAGGGGAAACCGCTAAAGACAAAAAAGGGAATACTGAAGAAACATTGGCGAACACGGTGAAAACTGATATTAGCGACAGATCGGTACAGTAATTGTTCACTTTTCTGTTTTGGTGGTCAAACAGTACACAGTCTAATCCGAGATTCCTCTGACTCTAACCCCTGCTTTTATATTGTGACTTGTGCAGGGGAGCACAAGTCACAATATAAAAGCAGGGGTTAGAGTCAGAGGAATCTCGGATTATACACAGTCTCGCTGCTGCTATGCTCCTGATACTCTAATCAGGTCCAGTCCAAAGACTATTTCTACCTATGTAGCTATTAATAGCTACCTAGGTATTTAAAGCTACCAAAAGTAGCTATTTTTACCTACTTTATATAATTTCTGCATTTTGCGACCAAAAGACCAAACGGCGCAACATGGTGAATACCATATTTTTTGATACGGTCACACTGATGATGAATATGACAAAATTTTGGCCAAAAAATGATTACTTCCTGAATCGGCAATTTTACATTAGTTTCTATGCAAAATTGATAATATACGAAGTTTTCATTTTTTGGCCAATTTTTTGTCATATTCATCATCAGTGTGACTGTATCAAGAAATTTTGTGCTCACTATGTTGCGCTGTTCCTGCATTCGGCCACAAAATGCAAGTAAAGCAGAAAGTAGGTAAAAATAGCTACTTTGGGTAGCTTTAAATACCTAGGTTACTATTAATACCTACGTAGGTAGAAATAGTCTTTGGACTGGACCTGCTAATGTCTGATATTTTATCCAGCAAGGGAATCGAAAATCAACCTTCTTCTTAATCAAAACTAATGATTAGTTAGCTTAAAGCAATGATGTCAAATTTCAAATGATTTAAGATATACACAAAACAGGTATTGTTTGAATATAGGTTGACTACGGTATATTAAATAATCTTGTTGAAGAGGGTTTATAACGGTACCATAAAATGAGTCTATAATCATACATGTTGGCGTCGGAAGCAAATTGAAAGTGGGAGGCTAATTGAAAGGGGGGGCTAAACCAACAAAAAAGGTAAATTCCAGTTTTAAATGCCTATATTCTATCTTTGCATCGGTTCCGACACAAATAAATCGAATAAGCCACACAAAGGCACTTTATGTTTAACAACTTACCTGTATCCTTATTTTCCTCCCCTGAACTGCTATTCCATCTACTAGTGAAACTGAAGGCAACTATTATTTCCCTCCCATCTATCTCTTTGTCTTTCAGTCTGTCTTGGTTTTCTGCAAATGTTTTACTACACACACTATATATTGAGCTGATTTTTGCTGCAAGTTTACCTGGATGAGTTACAGATTTAAATTTGGATTTTTAATGTAATATGGGAAAATTTCTAAAATTATGCTTATAGGAGCTGGTATTACTTATGCAATCTCCCAAGGTGCCAAAAAAAGACATTTTAAAAAAAAAGGCATTATTTCTATAATCCATAGTATTAAATCCAACTTTTACTGAATTTTTAGATCTACTGGTGTATGGAATTTATTTCTGTTAGGTTTTTGTAACTTTTCTCACACAATTCCCCAACTGGGAAATGTGACAGAAAAATCAATGTCAGATATAACAAACTGTTTTATCTGAAATTCATTTATTAGTCCAGAAATAAATTACCAATAAGGTCATCAAAGTAAAGGAAATAAATGGGCTTTCATGATATGTATTTAAATTAACCGAAATTATACATTTTTTAGGGTAGCGGCCATACCCCTAATGTAGCCCGATTTTCTCGACGGGAAGTGAAAAGTAACTGGGAGAAATATGAACTGCCTCCAGAGGAAGATCCCTATATAGGACCTACACAAAAAGGAGAAAGCTTTGAAAAACTTTTAAAATATGAAGGTAATAATTGGACTCATAACTTTTAGACCAATATGATTATTAAAACTGTAGACTATTTAATATGGTTGTTTATGATTGATAAACCATTATGGTTGTTTATAACTGCATGGTAGATTGATATGGTTGTTTTTAACTGGTAGACCATTATGGTTGTTTATAACTGGTAGACTGATATGTTTGTTTATAACCGGTAGACCATTATGGTTGTTTATAACTTGTAGACCATTATGGTTGTTTATTCAGGAAAATTATTCTCTCGGAGTGCGTAAGAAGGAGAATTGACTAGAAAAGTTTTCCTGTCAACAGTGATTTGATAATAAAAAATGTCACAAAAATTAATTTGCAATTTGTATTATCAAATAAATAATGCAGATGTAAAAACCTTGAACTCAATAGATCTGAAAAAAGACGTCCAAGATTTTGATATATTGATCGATGTTATAAATATAAAAAAACTACAAGATATCCATTGAGATTAAAATATTGGGGAAAAAAAATTCAACTGTCTTGACAATAAATAATCTGTGGTATTAAAAATATTCAAGGCCTGAGATAGCTGCATTGATTGTGAAACACGGAAAAAAGATTATTATCTTTTGTCTCCACAGGGGCATCAGCTGCGCAGTTCAGATTTAAGGATGAGGCATTGTGGGAAGAGGAGGCCGCCAGTCCACATTACGATCAGATGTCAATAGATCTCGTGGCTCTATCTGACAGTCTGCAGTCTCTTCCCCTGTATCAAAAGCTGGGTATCAGCAAAGAACATTTTACTGTAAGGACTAGGGATGGGTATCGCCAAAAATTTCGTATCGCGATATATCACGATTTTTTCCCACAATATCACGATAATATCATGATATTTTTAAAAACAGTTTTCACAATGATTTTATATGAAAAGTCATTATTTTGCTAAAAAATATGCTAGAAAAAAAATTACTTTCTTGAAATTTTTATGTACCGGTATATAAAATAAATTAAGTTTGGACGTTAAGATGCCGTTCTTTTCACTTTTTACAACATTTTTTATACTTTCTGTAATTGTTATTTGAAAGATTGAAGAAATAAATGAATAGTTTCTGGACTTTATAATATGTTCCTAAATACCGGTATTTAGGTCTCCGTATCACGATACGTATCACGCAACAAAAAATCGCGATATACCGGTATACCAATAAAATCGCACATCCCTAGTAAGGACATTATTTAAAAGAAAACACTTACCTTCCCATATTCCCATAAAGGTGACCTATAGCTGAAAATCATTTGATGTTTATATTGAAAATTCTTTTCCTTTTAGTTCATAGGATTATATAATTATTGTCCAAATTTTCAGCTTAGGAAAAGAAGTGTGGCACTGGAAGGTAAACCCAGGTGTATTATAAATGACATCTACAGTGTAATTTTTGTATACCAAAAGCCATTCCAAAATCATTCTATATATCCTAAATTGAATTTATATACCCTAATTTCAGAAAAGAACTAACAAAATCAGAAGAGAAGTTTTGTATATGGTAATTTGAACTTGGTTAATTTTTTTAATTTCTCCCAAAATGAAATACGTTAAACTTATTTTTGCAGAAGGAACAACTACAAATAATGGAGACCCAATCAATGCAAAACTCATCTGATAAAGACAATATTCCCAAAGAAAATAAACAACACACTCCACCTCAAAGAAACCTCACTGGTGACACTAAAGAGAGTCCCAAAGCTCAAAAGGACTTGTGCAAAAATGACAAAACTCAATCAAAAACTGACTTCGTTTGTGTAGAAAGCGACCAACAAAATCCTGTTGTTCAAAATTCAGAAGAAACGGAAGTGAAATTCCAGACCCCAAGTATAGATGACCAGGAACTTGACGCACTGTTGTCCATGGAAACGTCCGAAAAAACACGAATTCCCAAGAATGTACACACTAAAGGAGAAACAGGTAAAGTACATGCATGTATCTGGATGTCATGTGACTTTCTTTAGTTATTTTTAAAATTTTTAATTTGTTTATTAATGAGTATTACATGTATTTCTTTTTTTTCCTGTAACAGCTGATGATCTTGAGGACTGGTTAGACAGTATTTTAGATTAAGAAGAGAAGATAAATTTTCACATAACCCTTAGTGTTTAAACAATTGTAGAAATAGTTATAGTCTATAATGAGAGTTATCTTTCTTATCCTTAAAACTCTTCTTTTTGAAGCAAAAACTGACAGACAAATAAGTATAAAAATATATTTATGTGTACTACATGTATGTTATTAACATATATTCTCATACTTGATTTTTATCTTTCTGAAAGATTGTCTGAATTTAGTATGAGAACTTTTATAAATATACAATGTTCTTTCATTATAAATTAGATGCTATTGTGTGTCATACCATCTTGGACATTTTTTTTTGGAGGACAGAAATTTGTCTACCGATATTTGAACTAATTTTCCCGGTTGTAGTACCTTGATTTTAAAAAAAAAATTTTTACTGTGCATTGAATCATGAAATTACGACCTACTTTGATAATGAGTTACATAAAGATACCAAAAATTGAATTGTTAAATAATAGATGAGTAGATATACCAGTGTGACTTTTTGTACAATCATTTAGAAAATCTTTCATTTAAAGTTGTGGGTCAGACTGAAGTTGTAATATTTATCCATTCTTTGTGATTTTTTTTTTGTCAGTTTATGGTGATTTTGTTCTTACAATATTGAAGAATGGAACAAAAAATAAAGTATATAAAAGCAATTTTTTATTTTATTTCAATGTAAAACATCAAAATTTATGCATTATAATGACTTTATTAGGTTGTGCTTATCCTCATATAACTTGCAGTTAAAAATGTTTTTATTTGATATGACTGTAAGAATGAAATGGGCAAAGAGAGATAACCCATACATGTATGGAAAAAAAATTGACACAATAAAATTAAATTATAGGCACTCAAATTCCCCATCTATCAACTATGGTAAAAAAAAGGCCAGTCATTTTTTATTTAATGTCTACATAATAATGAAATAGTATTTATACATTTTTTTATTCTCAACAGGGGATGACTCAAACTAATTCATAAAATGCAAAAATTGTTCAAAATTTCATTTCAAAAGGTACTTAATTTAATGTAATGCATTGAGGATATTTATGAAATCAGGGAGATATAAACTATGTCCCTGATGAAATCGTCAAATACAAATGTTCAAGCTTAGAACGAAACTACTAACAATTCTGCAATTTTTTATATTACATAGACAGGACTGGGGGAATTGGGGGACTCCTGGGGAGGGATATGAGGCGAAACCCCCCACCCCCTGAATAATCTTAGCTATTTTTCCGTCTACTGAAAATTTATGAGACTCACATTCTATTCTTGAATGAGAACAAATTGATTTTAACGATAGAACAATCTTTAATGGATTTTTGCCAAGTGTTAACGTGTGTGAGGGATTGAGGCGAGCATTGTGGCCTCTGGGCCTTCTGTGAGGTATAATATGAATACATTTTTATATCTCGCGGCAGAGCGCATGCGCGCAACAAATTTACATCGAGTTCGGAAAACAGCAGAGAGGAAATTCGGAATATATAACGAAAACTAGTAGTGCTATTCTCAGATGCAGAAATTTATGCATAATTCAATAAAATTCTATTTAAAAAGCCGAAGAATTAATAACTCGACATTGCAATTAGTTTTTATTTGTTTATTTAATCTTTTATTTATTTATTTATTTATTTATTTATTTATTTATTTTTATTTTTTTTTTTTTTTTAATTGTAATAATTATTGATAAACTAAGTAACTTATTTATTCATTAGGAAATTTATTTGTCTGTTTATTTATAAATACATTCTTTTCTTCATTAATTAATTATTCTAATGAGTAATCAATTCTTCTATTTATTTATTATTAATTTATTCTTTTATTTAATTAATAAATTTATAGATTAATTTATTATTTATGTTTTAATTCATTTATATTTTAATTTGTTTGTTTATTTGTTTACTTACTTTATATTTTGCTTGATTGTTTATTTATTTATTGGTTTCCTTCTTTATTTATTGGTTTATTTATTATTTCTGATAATTAAAGTAAATGTTTGATTTACTAATAAATAATTTATTTATTTATTTATCTATCATATTTATTCCTTTTTATTAACATTCTCTTAAAATTAATCAATTAATTAATTTATTTATTTATTATTTTAATAATGTTTTTATTTATTTATTTTTTCATTTACTATAATTTTTTCTCTCTCTCTCCCTCTCTGTTAAAGACAGGGTCTGTTTATGTATTGCTAGAGTTTATGTTCCCATAACCAGGGTTTGTATACCCATCACCAGGGTCTATTTACACATCACCAGGGTCCATTTTATCTATCACCAGGGTTTATATACCAATCACCAGGGTCTATATTATCTATCACCAGGGTCAATATTATCTATCACCAGGGTCTGTATACCCATCACCAGGGTCTATATACCCATCACCAGGGTCCATATTATCTATCACCGGGATTAATATACCCATCACCAGGGTCTATATTATCTATCACCAGGGTCTGTATACCCATCACCAGGGTCTATATACCCATCACTAGGGTCTGTATTATCTATCACCAGGGTCTGTATACCCATCACCAGGGTCTGTATACCCATCACCAGGGTCTGTATACCCATCACCAGGGTCTATATACCCATAACCAGGGTCTCTATTATCTATCACCAGGGTCTGTTTACCCATCACCAGGGTCTGTATACCCATCACCAGGGTCTATATACCCATAACCAGGGTCTCTATTATCTATCACAAGGGTCTGTATACCCATCACCAGGGTCTGTATATCAATCACCAGGGTCTATATACCCATCACTAGGGTCTGTATACCCATCACCAGGGTTTATATACCCATCACCATGGTTTGTATACCCATCACCAGGGTCTATATACCCATCACCAGGGTTTGTATCCCATCACCAGGGTCTGTATACCCATCACCAGGGTCTGTATACCCATCACCAGGGTCTATATACCGATCACCAGGGTCTATATACCCATCACCAGGGTCCATATTATCTATCACCGGGATTAATATACCCATCACCAGGGTCTATATTATCTATCACCAGGGTCTGTATACCCATCACCAGGGTCTATATACCCATCACTAGGGTCTGTATTATCTATCACCAGGGTCTGTATACCCATCACCAGGGTCTGTATACCCATCACCAGGGTCTGTATACCCATCACCAGGGTCTGTATACCCATCACCAGGGTCTATATACCCATAACCAGGGTCTCTATTATCTATCACCAGGGTCTGTTTACCCATCACCAGGGTCTGTATACCCATCACCAGGGTCTATATACCCATAACCAGGGTCTCTATTATCTATCACAAGGGTCTGTATACCCATCACCAGGGTCTGTATATCAATCACCAGGGTCTATATACCCATCACCAGGGTCTGTATACCCATCACTAGGGTCTGTATTATCTATCACCAGGCTCTGTATACCCATTACCAGGGTTTATATACCCATCACCAGGGTTTGTATACCCATCACCAGGGTCTATATACCCATCACCAGGGTTTGTATCCCATCACCAGGGTCTGTATACCCATCACCAGGGTCTGTATACCCATCACCAGGGTCTATATACCCATCACCAGGGTCTATATTATCTATCACCAGGGTTTATATACCCATCACCAGGGTCTATATACCCATCAATAGGGTCTTTTATCTATCACCAGGGTCTGTATATCCATCACCAGGGTCTATATACCCATCACCAGGGTTTGTATTATCTTTCACCAGGGTCTGTATACCCATCACCAGGGTCCATATTATCTATCACCAAGGTTTATATACCCATCACCAGGGTTTATATACCCATCACCAGGGTCTATATACCCATCACCAGGGTCTATATACCCATCACCAGGGTCCATATTATCTATCACCAAGGTTTATATACCAATCACCAGGGTCTATATTATCTATCACCAGGGTCAATATTATCTATCACCAGGGTCTGTATACCCATCAACAGGCTCTGTATACCCATTACCAGGGTTTATATACCCATCACCAGGGTTTGTATACCCATCACCAGGGTCTATATACCCATCACCAGGGTTTGTATCCCATCACCAGGGTCTGTATACCCATCACCAGGGTCTGTATACCCATCACCAGGGTCTATATACCGATCACCAGGGTCTATATTATCTATCACCAGGGTTTATATACCCATCACCAGGGTCTATATACCCATCAATAGGGTCTTTTATCTATCACCAGGGTCTGTATATCCATCACCAGGGTCTATATACCCATCACCAGGGTCCATATTATCTATCACCAAGGTTTATATACCCATCACCAGGGTTTATATACCCATCACCAGGATCTATATACCCATCACCAGGGTCTATATACCCATCACCAGGGTCCATATTATCTATCACCAAGGTTTATATACCAATCACCAGGGTCTATATTATCTATCACCAGGGTCAATATTATCTATCACCAGGGTCTGTATACCCATCACCAGGGTCTGTATACCCATCACCAGGGTCTATATACCCATAACCAGGGTCTCTATTATCTATCACCAGGGTCTGTATACCCATCACCAGGGTCTGTATACCCATCACCAGGGTCTATATACCCATAACCAGGGTCTCTATTATCTATTACAAGGGTCTGTATTTCCATCACCAGGGTCTGTATATCAATCACCAGGGTCTATATACCCATCACCAGGGTCTGTATACCCATCACTAGGGTCTGTATTATCTATCACCAGGCTCTGTATACCCATTACCAGGGTTTATATACCCATTACCAGGGTTTATATACCCATCACCAGGGTCTATATACCCATCACCAGGGTCCATATACCCATCACCAGGGTCTGTATACCCATCACCAGAACCTATATATCAATCACCAAGGTCTATATACCGATCACCTATTTCTCGTTATCAACAAGGATCTATCACCAACAGTCTGTATTTATATAGGTTTGGTTTTGATATCACCAAGAGTATGTGCATCGCAGAGGGTCAGTCAAGGGTCTCAGTATCAATAAGGGGAAAATGACTCTATGTATCACTCAGGGTCTTTATCACTAAGGCCTTATTTATAACTAAGATTACGGTATCACCAAGGGTATGTGTATTATTAAGGGTCTGTGTACTACCACTAAAGGTGTCTCTCACCAACAGTCTATGTATCACCAAGGGTATATTTATTACCAAGGGTTTGTGCATCATAAAGTGTCTGTCAATAACCAGATATTTGTGTTTCAACAATTAGGGTTTCTATCACCAGGGGTATGTATCATCAAGGGGCTATTTATCACCTAGGGTCTGTATCAACAAGGGTAAATGTATCTCCAAGTGTCTATGTATCACCAAGATTATGTGTATCACTGAGATTATGTGTATCACCAAGGGAATGTGTATCATAAAGGGTCTGTGTTCTACCAGGGGTCTATGTATCACCAAGTGTCTATGTATCACCAGTGGTCTATGTGTCGTCAAGGGTCTTTTTGTCACCAAGGGTATGTGTATTACCTAGGGTCTGTGTATCACGAAGTGTCGGTGTATCAACTAGGGTCTCTGTATCACCAAGGGTATGTGTATCACCTAGGGTCTGTCTATCACTAGTGGTCTTTGTATCACCAAAGGTCTGTGTATCACCTAGGACTTGTGTATCACCAGTGGTCTATGTATCACCAAGGGTTTATATATCACCTGGAGTCTGTATCAACAAGGATAAGTTTACTTTGGGTATGTATGTCACCAGGGGTCTATATTACCAAGGATATGTATATCACCAAGGGTTTGTGTATTATACTGAAGGTCTGTGTATCACCAAGGGTATATATTGTACCACCTACGGTTTGTGTATCAACTAGGGTCTGTGTATCACCAAAGGTCTATGTATCACTTAGGGTCTGTGTATCACCAAGGGTATATGTATCACCTAGGGTCTGTGTATCACCAAAGGTCTATACATCACATAGGGTCTGTATATCACCGGTGGTCTATGTATCATCAAGGGTCTATGTATCACCTAGGGTCTTTATCAACAAGGATCTGTATCACTAAGGGTATGTATGTATGTCACCAAGGGTCTGTACATGTATTACCAAGGATATGTGTATCACCAAGGGTTTGTGTATTATCGAGGGTCTGTGCACCTTTGTCCATCAGCAGGGTTTGAATACGTATCATAAGAGTGTGCATGTTTATTACATATGTCTGAATAGCCATATCAAGGAAATTTTTATTCTTGCAGGGTTTTATTGCATTATTTTGTAGGCCTATATGTCTAACATAATTTGCATTATTAAAATGAAATCCAATATTAAGAAGGTCTGTGGATGTGTTTAGTAAAGTTAACCTCTTGTAGAGAAGGCATGATCGAATTGCATAAAGAAATACATGTATATTGATTTTCTTATGATTAAAATTTCTTGATTCTAATATTGATCTTATTTACTTTTTATTTTGTAGTGTAAGCCTGTTAAAGAGGATGCAAAGGACATTCAAATTAACTTAAAACGATGGGCAAAGAGTTTATTTGTGTGGATTGTGGAAATATCTTTACATTGTTAATGTGAATCATGATGTATTTTGATTCCTCTTTTGGATAAATTGAGATAAATTTTATTAACAAAATATTTATTTATACCTTAGTCGACTACTCATTTACTTTATTCGAATGATAGTTGAATATTCGGAACATTTGATGGAAATAAAATTTTAGTAATTCAGATTTCACTTGTACATACATGAGTTATATTTATAACAAAAACCTCCTTACCTGCATCTATAAAAGTAACATGAAATTTCTATGTGTATGTTGCACATATATGTTAAGAGGCACTTAACGTATTGACAAGGCACGTAACATGGGGTGGTGGTGTTGCCCCCTTCCCCCTGTTTTCTAAACGCATCATTTAACTTTTGAACATATTCATTGAAAGGTCGACCCCCTATACCTTTCAGAAGATCAGACTCTCCTATTCAACATATGAATTATCTATTACAAACCGTTTATGAATATTTTATTTTTTTATCTTATGATAATGTTTGATTTTCATACATTTATTATAAATCAAAAGCGGCTAAGGGTAAGGATAACAATTTTATACGTAAGTTTAATTGGTCGATTGTGGCCGGTGTCAACCCCTTCCTGTCTCAAACAACCTGACAATAGCCAGCAATTTTTCTTTCAGCAACAAGGCTGGCTAAGAATTACTGGTGCCCTGATCAAAGCATAATTCACCTGTGTAATGCCCCTGACAAAACTATTAGGAGTCCAGTTTATTTTGCATATGATCTTTGACCTTGACATTTGACCTTAACAAAACTTTAATCTTGGCCAAAGCTTTGCAGTTGATGAGACAGGTCTTTTACATCTTCATGTGAAAAGATATGACAAATGAACTTTGCCATAGACGACTGCATCCCATTCAAAAATCACAGACACTGCATATCATTTCCCTGCAGCAAAACTACACTTTGGTTTTCTGCTTGACAAAATGTCATTATTCAGAATTTGTAGAGTTTGTAGAATGCATCTATTTTGGCACTTTTGTTCTACTGTCATAAACCTCTACATCGAACATAAATGAAATTTGAACTTTGTGTTGGTCGATCTACTTTTGTGAGGATTTCTACCATTGCACACTTTATTCATTAATTATGAAGAGATGTATATGTTCGGATTTTCTGTGGAACAAATGAACAACATAATGGAATTTTATGATTTCTTTCCATTTATGAAATAGATGAATCAAGATACATAATGACTGAAATTTTCAATGTCAAAATATTTCCACATAAATAAAAAATCTTTGTCTATCGATATAAAGTTCAATGTCCTTTGCTTCCTCCTTAACAGGATTCAACTACAAAATAAAAAAAGGTATGCTATAATGACAACATAAAATAATAACTTTAGATCAAGAAATTTTAAAGCCATATATGGCGTAACTGATCAAAAAGTATAATTTTAAAAAATACAAAATTAAGAGAAGAAATATAGTAAATACATCTATATATACAACGAAGCGCATTGAAGTGGTAAAATTTCCCGTTTGAATAGAACGTTTTGAGCTATCTTTAGAATTTTGATTGTCACGCCTATTTCTTTAGAAAGGAAAAATCGGTCAAATTCTTCATTCGAATACCTGTAGAACAGGTATTCCATAAATATAATATCCAATCATATTGACGGTCTTCATAAACACAGAGTAAGCACGTGTTCGACCAATACATGTGTTATTGTAACTCCAATAAACATGATAAATGTACAAATTCATTGCAATACGTGTTTTACAGAAGTTGGGACTCTCTAGATATTTTTTATAACTCTAAAAATCTCCATTTCGGTGAAATACATGTTGCTTGTCGCAAAGAGTGGGGTTTCCTAAAACATTACGACGAATATTTCTTGTTAGTTTCTAAAAAAAATGGGCGTGTCATTTTGTTATAATTGACATTCAAAACATGACTCGGAACGTTTCATCCGAAAGGAAAATTTTACCACTTCAACGCGCTTCATTGTATTAAAACTTTTCATACAATTCTGAACACGGAGAACACCTCGTTTCAACTAACTATACGATTTTATCTTCTCTGTATTGTGTTATTTAAATCTTTTGTATTTTCTTCCGAATCGGAGAAAATTCCGAGAATGCAAATTAAATTGTGATATCTTTATAACGCAATTGACTTAGATTTTGTAATTTACGGAAAAGTTCTATCTTTATATAAAGTAATGATACAAATAATAAGTTCTTATTATTTTAGTCTAATAATTTTCATTGTACATACGCCATATATGGCTTTAATCTCAAGACAATCATTATAGTTCATTATACAATTCGATCAGGCCTTCTCTATAAGATGTTAACCTTGTAACTGAACACACCCAAAGACATCCTTCAAAAAATTGGATTTCATTTTGATAATGCAAAAAATGTTGGACATCCTACAGAAAATAAGGTACTTCGGCCCAACAAGAGGGAAAATCCTTAATATGGCTTTTCAGACTTATGTAATAAGTATACACACTCTTCTGATGGATTAATGATCATTGCTAATGGACAAAAGTACACAAACCCTTGGTGATACACAGACCCTTGGTGATATATAGACCCTTGATGATACAAAGACCCAAGGTGATGCATAGACCCTAGGTGAAAACTCTTGGTGATACACAGATCCTTGGTAATACAAAGACGTTAGGTGATACACAAACCCTTTGTGATACACAGACCCTTGGTGATACAAAGGCCCTTGGAGATAAACAGACCCTTGGTGATACATAGACCCTCGGTGATACATAGACCCTTGGTAATACACAGACCCTTGGTTATACATAGACCCTTTGTAATACACAGACCCATGATAAACATAACCTTCGTGATACAGTCCCTTGGTGATACACGTACCGTTGGTGAAACACATGGCATTGGTAATATACATACTTTTTATGATACATAGACCCTTGATGACAAAAACCCTGCGTGATACATAGAGTCATAGACCCTTGTTAATACTAAGACCCTTGACAAACCCTCTGCGATGCACATACTCTTGGTTATATTAAAAACCAAACCCTTGCAAATACAGACTCTTCCTGATATACACCATTGTTAATATAGAGAAAAGTGATCAATACACAGAAACTGGTAATAAGTATATAGACCCTGGTGATGGGTATACAGACCCTGGTGATGGGTATATAGACCCTGGTGATGGGCATACAGAACCTGGTGATAGATAATATGGACCCAGGTGATGGGTATACAGACCCTTGTGATGGGTATACAGACCCTGATGATAGATAATACAGACCCTGGTGATGGGTATACAGACCCTGGTGATAGATAATACAGACCCTGGTGATGGGTATACAGACCCTGGTGATAGATAATACAGACCCTGGTGATGGGTATACAGACCCTGGTGATAGATAATACAGACCCTGGTGATGGGTATACAGACCCTGGTGATTGATATATAGATCCTGGTGATGGGTATATAGACCCTGGTGATTGATATATAGATTCTGGTGATGGGTATATAGACCCTGGTGATTGATATATAAACCCTGGTGATGGGTATACAGACCCTGGTGATGGGTATACAAACCCTGGTGATAGAAAATATAGACCCTGGTGATGGGTATACAGACCCTGGTGATGGGTATATAGACCCTGGTGATGGGCATACAGAACCTGGTGATAGATAATATGGACCCAGGTGATGGGTATACAGACCCTTGTGATGGGTATACAGACCCTGATGATAGATAATACAGACCCTGGTGATGGGTATACAGACCCTGGTGATAGATAATACAGACCCTGGTGATGGGTATACAGACCCTGGTGATAGATAATACAGACCCTGGTGATGGGTATACAGACCCTGGTGATAGATAATACAGACCCTGGTGATGGGTATACAGACCCTGGTGATTGATATATAGATTCTGGTGATGGGTATATAGACCCTGGTGATTGATATATAGATTCTGGTGATGGGTATATAGACCCTGGTGATTGATATATAAACCCTGGTGATGGGTATACAGACCCTGGTGATGGGTATACAAACCCTGGTGATAGAAAATATAGACCCTGGTGAAGGGTATATAGACCCTGGTGATGGGTACACAGACCCCGGTGATGGGTATACAGACCCTGGTGATAGATAATATAGACCCTGGTGATGGGTATATAAACCTTGGTAATAGGTAATACAGACCCTGGTGATAGGTATACAGACTCTGGTGATGGGTATATAGACCCTGGTGATGGGTATACAGACCCTGGTGTTAGATAATATAGACCCTGGTGATGGGTTTAGAAACCCTGGTGATAGATAATATAGACCCTGGTGATGTGAATATAGACCCTGGCGATGGGTATATAGACCCTGGTGATGGGTATATAAACCCAGGTGATAGATAATATGGACCCTGGTGATGGGTAACCAGACCCTGGTGATGGGTATACAGACCCTGGTGATGGGTATATAGACCCTGGTGATGGGTATACAGACACTGGTGATGGGTATACAGACCCTGGTGATGGGTATATAGACCCTGGTGATGGGTATACAGACCCTGGTGATAGATAATACAAACCCTGGTGATGGGTATATAGACCCTGGTGATGGGTATACAGACTCTGGTAATAGATAATATAGACCCTGGTGATTGGTATAGAAACCCTGGTGATAGATAATATGGACCCTGGTGATGTGAAAATTGACCCTGGTGATGGGTATATAAACCCTGGTGATAAATAATATGGACCCTGGTGATGGGTATATAGACCCTGGTGATGGGTATACAGACCCTGGTGATGGGTATATAAACCCTGGTGATAGATAATATGGACCCTGGTGATGGGTATATAGACCCTGGTGATGGGTATACAGACCCTGGTGATGGGTATACAGACCCTGGTGATAGATAATACAAACCCTGGTGATGGGTATATAGACCCTGGTGATGGGTATACAGACCCTGGTTATAGATAATATAGACCCTGGCGATGGGTATACAGACCCTGGTGATGGGTATATAAACCCTGGTGATAGATAATATGGACCCTGGTGATGGGTATACAGACCCTGGTGATAGATAATATAGACCCTGGTGATGGGTATATAGACCCTGGTGATGGGTATACAGACCCTGGTGATAGATAATATAGACCCTGGTGATGGGTATATAAACCCTGGTGATAGATAATATGGACCCTGGTGATGGGTATATAGACCCTGGTGATGGGTATGCAGATCCTGGTGATGGGTATACAGACCCTGGTGATAGATAATATTGACCCAGGTGATAGATAATATAGACCCTGGTGATTGGTATATAAACCCTGGTGATAGATAAAATGGACCCTGGTGATGTGTATATAGATTCTGGTGAAGGGTATACAAACCTTGGTTATGGGAACATAAACCCTTGCAATACATAAACAGAACCTGTCTATAACAGAGAGAGAGAGAAAAAAAGTAAATGAATGAATGAATGAATAAATAAATAAATAAATAAATAAATAAATAAATAAATAATAATAAATAAATAAATAAATAAAAGAATTGATTACTCATTAGAATAATTAATTAATGAAGAAAAGAATGTATTTATAAATAAACAGACAAATAAATTTCCTAATGAATAAATAAGTTACTTAGTTTATTAATAATTATTACAATAAAAAAAAATAAAAATAAATAAATAAATAAATAAATAAATAAATAAATAAATAAATAAAAGATTAAATAAACAAATAAAAACTAATTGCAATGTCGAGTTATTAATTCTTCGGCTTTTTAAATAGAATTTTATTGAATTATGCATAAATTTCTGCATCTGAGAATAGCACTACTAGTTTTCGTTATATATTCCGAATTTCCTCTCTGCTGTTTTCCGAACTCGATGTAAATTTGTTGCGCGCATGCGCTCTGCCTGGTTATAGAGGCTGGTTACGAGATATAAAAATGTATTCATATTATACCTCCCTTCTGTTTACAAGACACCGGAAGTTGCACGTGCAGAAGAACTTGTGTGAGACCGAAGGATCCGATCGGTGGTAGATTTTGACCAAAAAGTCAGGTAAGGTTTAGAAAACAGCGTCATTCGAGCTGTAAACTTTTCTCCCCGATAAGTGTCCCCAATCTGATGTAACAGGATCGTTCAACAACTGACACCCTGAGTTTTTCACTTGAAGATTTAAATTAAATTCCGTATCACTGCGCATGCTGTGCATTTGCACCTAATTTGCACTCTCAAAAATATTTTTATGCGTCTGGATCGATGGATTCGGGGCGTATATTGTTTTTGTCCTGTCTGTCTGTTTGTCTGCAAACTATAACAGTATAACCTTCGCCATAACTTTTGAACCATGAAAGATAGAGACTTCAGATTAGATATGCATACTCCACTAATTTAGCATTTGTTAAGCTCTTTCAAATGACACTAAGATCAATATGACCTTGTGACCTTGACTGTGACCTATATGCTGAAAATAGCTTTTATGTCTTCAAACTTGAACCTTAACTTACGAACCATGAAAGATAGAGACTTCATATTTGGTATGCGTACTCCACTATTAATTAAGCTCTTTCAGATGACACTAAGATCAATGACCTTGTGACCTTGACTGTGACCTATATGCTAAAAATAGCTTTATTGTCTGCAAATTATAACCTTCGCCATAAATTTTGGACATGAAAGCTTTTTCATACCTTCACCATAACTTTTGAACCATAAAAGAAAGAGACTTCATAATTGGTATGCATACTCCACTAATCAGGTTCTTTCAAACGACATCAAGGTCAATGACCTTGTGACCTTGACTGTGACCTATATGCTAAAAATAGTTTTTTTTTCGAACTTTGTTGCCGAGGGTCATAGTTTTTCACAAACACATCTTGTTTGAAAAATCTGTCCCACTCCCAAATTCTAGTATGCCATTACAAATAAAGCATAAAATGTATTGGGGGAGGGGGGAATAGCAATCAAAAAATCCTTGACATGGGAAATGAAAGGTCATCAAACATAATTATTGAACCCCCTTCCTCCAGTTCCTACAGGACTGTTTACTAAAAGGAAGGGAAATTTGATGGAGACCAGAGACTTCAGACCAGGTTTGATCGTGGGTGGTCTGATAGTATAATAGTTTGTAGAGTACATGATTGGAGATTTAGGGAGTCTGGGGTTTGAAACTGGTCTGGTCCATTGCAATTGAATTTCTCACCTTTCCTGTACTGTTTGGTACCAATGCCAATATGCCCTGGAAGTAATGGGTGAAAGACCTGCCAGGGAAGAGTCTGGGATGGTGTCTTTAGGGCTGAAGACCTTTAATTAGTGAGAAATCACTTGGGGGTTAATTTCCGTTGTTTTCTAGGTATGGAGAGACCCACAAATTTATGACCATGAAATGAAAATTTTTCTAAGCATTACCACTTAACATTTTCCAACCATGAAATCAATTCCCCCAAACCAATATTATTTCCTCAAACCATGAAAATTTCACCCGACGAAAATATGTGATTTTACAGTAAGTAATTAAGCAAGGAGGAATGAGGCGGTCTGACTTGAGATTGAGGGGGTAGGGGGGCTGCATGGTTTAAAATCCTTGTCTGTAGCATTTTTCCCTTTTCCTGTTACACTGTATATACGTGTATTAACAGCAGAAATATTTAAATTTGTGCATAGAAAAAACCATGCATTTCTGAATATTTTGAATATTTAGTTTCAGGTTTACAGAATGGACTGGCTATCAGTTATTGTTATGCTTTTGGTGGTGGGTATGATTGTCCAGTGTGTGCGATTATTTCTCTCAGACTGTGACTTAGAACTTCAATGGGCAGAAAAGTTTGGATATGCAACAGGTAAGAAATGATTTTTCATAAAATGTGGGAGGTAATGAATTGCTTAAGCTTTCAGATTTTCACTGAAAAGCATGGATACTCCAGCATGCCAGAGGTTCACAGCGACTTGACACCATGTCAATGGTATATAAGGAGCATAGAGACATTAACCGAGACTCTTACTTGTAGGAGTACAGACATGGACTACATATACATGAGTAAATGGACACTGTACTACCAGGGTATACATTACATGTATTTTTTTTATTTATAATCTTTTAACATGTCTCATCCTTGTTTTAAATGTATATTTTGTGTGACAATTAGTACGATTGAGTCAGACATTCAAGGGCATACATACGGTTACTAGCATTTCTTTTTGTCAATAAGCATTTTCGGTGAGTTTTTATCTCAGTTATTAAACAGCACCATTAACTTCAAGGTCTCTGCTATATTACTCTATAACTTAATTTTACTTTTTATCCCAGGAGAGTTGATTGCTGTAGACTTCATTCTCTGTCTTTATTATGTAATAACAGTTCAAAAGTTTTCCGAGACTTCATATTCCATCTTGATTATCGAATAACATATTGGTGGTTCAAAAACAAGGAGTAGTAATTTAGAAAAGAAAATTGCTGTCATTGAATCTCTTTTTCTGAATAAATTGCAGTCCTTTATAGTAATTTCACATACAATTATATTTTTCTGCTTAAAGTTATTTTAATTTTTGAATCTGATTACGGTAAATAATTTTCAAATAGGAGAACACATTTATGAAATGGCCATGACCTTAGTACTTGAATTAGTTATTTTTCATATTGGATAGTTCTCATCAGATTAGAGTCAGATAAAGACAAAAAACAGATGAATAATTTCACCTTTTTTTCAATGGTTAAGAGGCACATTTTCAAGATCAGTTATTAGTATATTTGTTTGATTATGTAACATTTTTCATTCAAATGTATACCCATTTAATTTTTTGAAAATAATTTTTAAGGTACACTGAAAGATAAGGTGGTTTGGATCACTGGAGCCTCTAGTGGTATAGGGGAGTCTCTGGCTTATAGACTAGCTGCTGATGGTTGTAGTCTGGTGCTGTCTGCCAGGAGAGAGGAAAGGTTACAGCAGGTCAAGCAGAACATCATAGGTAATGAATACTAAAACAGGTAGAGCATCATAGGTAACTAAAACAGGTAGAGCATCATAGGTAACTAAAACAGGTAGAGCATCATAGGTAACTAAAACAGGTAGAGCATCATAGGTAATCAAAACAGGTCAAGTAAAACATCATAGGTATTATCAAAACAGGTCAAGCAGAACATTATAGGTAACTAAAACAGGTCAAGTAGAACATCACAGGTAACTAAAACAGGTCAAGTAGAACATCATAGGTAATCAAAACAGGTCAAGCAGAACATTATAGGTAATCAAAACAGGTCAAGCAGAACATTTTAGGTAACTAACACAGGTCAAGCAGAACATTTTAGGTAACTAAAACAGGTCAAGCAGAACATCTTAGGTAGCTAAAACAGGTCAAGCAGAACATTTTAGGTAACTAACACAGGTCAAGCAGAACATTTTAGGTAACTAAAACAGGTCAAGCTAAAACAGGTCAAGTAAAACATCATAGGTATTATCAAAACAGGTCAAGCAGAACATTATAGGTAATCAAAACAGGTCAAGCAGAACAACATAGGTAACTAAAACAGGTCAGATAGAACTTTTTTGGTAACTAAAACAGGTCAAGCAGAACATTGGAGGTAATCAAAATAGGTCAGGTAGAACATAATTGGTAACTAAAACAGGTCAAGTAGATATCATAGGTAACTAATACAAGTCAAGTAGAACATTATTGGTAACTAAAACAGGTCAGGTAGAACATTATTGGTAACTAAAACAGGTCAAGTAGAACATCATAGGTAACTAAAACAGGTCAAGCAGAACATTATAGGTATAATCAAAACAGGTCAGGTAAAACATTATACTGGGGTAGGTAACTAAAATAAGTCATAAGTACTAAAATAAGATGAACAAAACATCATAGGTAACTTAAAGAATGCAAACTGAACATCAGAAGTACATGTAACTATCACAATTAAGTCAAATAGAACATCATAGGTTACTTTATAAAAAGTCAAACAGAACATGATAGGTATACAGAAAATCATAAGTACCGTAACTGAAACAAGTCATACAGTACATTGTAAACGACTGAAATGAGTCAATCAGAATACAAGAAAAATTGTATCCGACTTTTTTTCATGCACAGATCGTGGATACTTGAAGAAAGAAAATATACTGGTCCTCCCACTGGATTTGCTTGATCTAAAGTCTCATTCTGATGCAGTAGAAACAGTTTTGAAATATTTTAAGAAGGTAAAACATCACTTGATATCAATGCCTTATCATGTCCCATACTCATCAGCCATAAAAAGTTGATGGGTCAGAATAGCTTTATCTCACCTTAGTAAAAAAACTCAGTTGAACTGTTGAATTTTGGGAAAAAGTGTGACACAAGTCAGAAGTAGGTTGCAGTGACCTCATTTTGGAATTGTTTAGTTATATATAGTCAAATCTTGTCTCAAATCTTAATATGTAATCATTAAACTTTGTTAGTTGATGCATTTTGGGGTCAAGATAAGTCACAACCCCAAAATAGGTCACTCCGACCTCACTTTTAAATTTTATGGTTATACATAGTCAAAGCACATACAATTTATGATGGCCTTCTTTTCTGATGGGTAGATCATGTGCCCTCGTGATACACTTGAAAATATTTTGTGGTAGATTGACATATTGGTGAACAATGCTGGTCGATCCCAGAGGTCCCTGATTGAGCGATGCCCAGTCGAAGTGGACAGACAAGTTTTCGAGATTAATACACTCAGTCCCATATCACTGACCAAAGCTGTCCTTCCACACTTCATGGAGAGAATAGCTGGACATGTTGTTTTTACAAGTAGCATAGCAGGAAAAATTGGTAAAATCATATGGACTATGTACTTAAAAATGGTTTTTGTAATGACAGTATGAAGATATGAATTTAAAACTTTAGATATCCAGGTCTCCTAAAATCTATGTATTAAATGATTAATGAGACTCTTTATGATTGAAAAGATTCAAAAATCCAATATGTATTGATTCTTAAGATTATAAATTGGTAATTTTTTTGTTCAACACACATCGCTGTGCAACAGTAATTCAATATTTTCTTGTCAATTACAGGATCACCTGGTTTGGGATCCTATGCCTGTTCTAAACATGCACTTCAGGTAAAGTAACAGCATTGTAATCTTAGCAATATTTCACAACTTCCCATCTCCTGTCTTATATGCACAATTCAAAGTTTCTTGGTGTTTGATTTATCTAAGAGTTTTTAGCATCTTCACAAGCCAAGTGTGACTTTTTTGTGAAAAGACAAGAGCAAACAATTTGAGATTTTAGTTTCCATGTCTATTTCATACTGTATTTAGTTTCTGTGTTTTAGGGCTGGCTGGATGCCCTGAGGACCGAGATGTACCCCTACAATATAAATGTAACCTCTGTATGTCCAGGACCTGTGTTCTCAGAAGCCCTGGTTCACGCTTTTACAGATAAAATAGATACAGTAAATATACCTCATATTCTTATTCTAGAGGGGAATACACCTCAAAAAGAAATATGTGGTTTAAAGGACTTTCAAATCACTTTGACATGCCTTTGGTATTAGAGATATTCTGTTTGATATACCAGATGAAGATTATAAAAAATGTGAAAATGTTATAATTTATATATCAACTAGCTATAGCTAAAAATATTCATTGTATTGCAAAAAAGAGATTCCTGTAAAGCCCCAGGTGAACATTTTACATACATGTAAATAAACTGTGTATTTCAGGCAAGTGAACTTTAATACACCAAAGTATAGTCAGAGTGGGTTGTAACTTATGGACTATGGACTATGCTCCACATCTACTGGGGGTGCATTTTTAACACCCTGACTGAATCAGACACTTTTTCTTCTTTTTTCCAGTCCCTGGGAGTCACTATGGATCCCCGGGAGAAGAGGATGAGTTCTGAGAGGTGTGCCACACTGATGGCCGTCGCCATGGCAAACAGACTGGACGAGGTGTGGATCTCACCTCACCCTGAACTATTTTATGTGTATCTCTTCCAGTTCCTTCCATCAACAGCCAAAAGGTTAGAAGGATGCATAATTGATCTTTTATAGTGTAGTTTTCATCAGAAGTATAATATTTGTAATATATCATGTCATAAAAAAATCTCCTACTGCCGAATTATCTGCATATGGACAAAAGAGTATAAATTGGTAGTAAAATAATCATGCGGATTTCAAATTTACTTTTTTAAAATAGGGGTTCTTTGTAAACATATAAGGAACACATTGCCAAGTCATTTAGGTGGTTTAAAGGTAAATATCCCTTATATTAAACCAAGATTTTTATTATAAAGGAATTCTAAAAAATCAAGCTTTACTGCATGTATATATAAGGTGCACAGTCACCAATCACTGTTGAACATTTTATTCAGTGTTTTCCTTGAAGCCTCTAAATCAGTGTTAGTTTATTTTGGTACATCTGTTCTGAATTTATAACTTACCTTCTCTGGAACCATATCAAAAGCTCCAAGACCTAAAGTTATGGAAGTCGATCATATGACATAAAATGAATGAAACCTTAAAAGTCCTTTTGTCATGACATTTATATGGACTGTAACCTTATCATGAGAATTTTTTCTCCTACATCCTTTTGTCCAATGAATGAAAGGTTCAAGGCTAGGTTGGTTGTAATGAAAAATGTTTGAAAATGTTCTTGTTTAGTGATAGAGCAGAAAAACTATATGATTGGTTTAAAAAAAGAATGATATATTAATTTAATTGAAAATTCTAGTCCCTTGAGAAGAGGGATGAAGCTAGAAACAACCTAACTTGATCATTGGTGAAAATGCTCGCACTCCTCAAATTCTTATGCCTCTTTCGATTTAAAACCTGAAGAACTTTTGTAATTGTTTTGTGTCTCTTTTTATCTCTTTTTCATGAGTATTTTTGTTTATAGTAAAGCTTCTCCTTAATGAATTTTCTTTTTTTATTTGACTGATTTTAGTATTAACACAAATTAAAATCTTTTTTTATTTTATTTTATAGTTTTGATTTCCTTTATAGAATTGCTAAAGTGCTTGGACAGGACAGAGTTGATAAAATAAAAAGTGGCAGTGCCTCTCTACATAAAACCAAGTAAACACAGACTGTGATAAAAAGTGATAATAACATGTACGTCAACAATATATTTTTGTCATTTACTTATGAACTCTGTTGTGAATTTAATTTCTATCACATGACATTTTAAAAGTGAAATTGTTTTAATTTGTTTCTCAGGAAAAAATAAATTATAGAATCTTCAATATAAAAGTCTATTTATTTACATACTTTAGTTATAACTAATGTTCCAATTGTCTTACCAGTTACCACACATTCATCTTTGGGTCTACTGTTCAGAAACTGGAAGGCATATCAATACTAATGTAACTTACGGTATAGGTCTGTCTGTTTGTCGGTAAATAGCTGTGCCAGTTTTGTTCGATTTCTAGAAAGATCATTAAACAAGATGGAACACAGGAATCACTGTCTAGTTAGTATAGTTTGCCAGGACATCAACGATATAGCGGGAAACATGGGATACTTTGCCTAACGGGCGAAGCCCCGTATGGATAAATTATCCAATGTTTCCCACTATCGTTGATGTCCCTGGCATACTGTACTAACTTGACAGCGATTCCTTATATTTCTATTTCATTGTGAAATAAAATTGTATATTTAGATTTTAAAAATGTAGATTAATAGATTTAAATTACACGAGGACACCCATGCCAATTTCAATAGTCCTCACCCACTTTTAATACAAAGACAGCCGCAGGAGATTTTTATGCATACTCGTATTTGGCCTCCTTAGCATTAGGCACAAAAAGAGACGCGCAGGAGATTCAGATTCACATGCATATTTGGCCTCCTTTAGCCCCTGACCTATCGATTTGCCTAATTTGCATTCCAGTAGATTTATCCAGAAATAAACTCTTCTAACTTTCAAAGTTATCACAAAAAAAAAAAAAAAAAAAAAATTGGAAATATTACAGTATAAGCTCTAAACACTAACAAAACCTGCTTTTTGGATTTGAAGAAAAGTATATCACATAAAGGTGTGCATATTGAGACTTTTCTATTCAATACATGTATAACATAGGGTACCTGTCTCATTTATGCAAGAATAATGTTCAAAGACATTGGACTACTTGTGAACAGAAATCACTGCTGTTTACTTACCTTGGGAAAATTAATGAAAATACTGATTAATTATGTTTAATTATTTATTCTTGGTATTATATAATACTGAAAATATTTTAATCTAATACAGATCGTGAAATTGGCTGAAAATAACATTTTTTTCAATCCTACTTCTAAGGGCAGATCACTCTAAGTGCATAAAAAAATTACCCTAATAGTGGAACTCTTTAGTGTACAGTGTTTAGAGCTTCCTTAATATGACTTTGAACCAGTAAAACTACAAACTCATCAAAGACTTTTGATAAATAAATTTGTTTCGTTTATTTTCGAAGTTTCAACCAATATTTAACATGCACTTCCAGATGTTTCTTTTGCAAGCATTAGTCACTCGTCTTTTTTAGTCTCTTTGATGAGTTCAAAGTTTGTATTTTCTTCATTGTAAAAAACCCTCCTTATATTAAAAGTTGCATCGTATTCAGCATTTTATGAATAAACACAAACATATCATCCATCGTTTTCAGCGTTGAGTGGAGCTTTAAAAACCAAGCTTCCCTTCTTGGTTCGATAACAACACAATTTCTCTGCATCAGCGTTTGGGGGAATTTTGAATTCACGATGGAAAGATCGCGACACCTTAACCCCGTCCTCATCCTGGCAGTGGTCAGCTCTGATAGTGACGTCATTTTCTCGACGCCGTACGGTGATGTGATCACTTTTAAAGACGGACAGATCTATGTCTTGTCGGAAACAGGAAGTCTCGTTCTCATCGGGAATCTCGTCTGCCTCCTCCACCTTAACTTGTTCCCCTTCCTCTTCATTCTTTTCATCTTTAGATATTAAGGGGGCTTCAACGATCACCTGGTGACCATGGCTATAACAATGGAGTTGACTACGGTTGACGTCACTAGGGACAACAACACAACGCTTGGATTCTCGAATGTCAAAGTTTTCGTCGTCATCTCCTCGTACGTGTTTCGCATGAACCCGTAAGATACCATCCTTAATAAAGACTTTAACCTCACCTGGGTGGAAGTGGTGATGGAGTTGGAATGATTTGCTCCATTTTATGGGTTTCTGTTTCGTTTGTTTGTGACTTTCCAGTTCTTCGTGTAGCAATGATTTCAATAAATCCCTGATCGGTGTGGGATTGTGCGGGGTCTCGGGTCCAGGAGGGCTGTAGGTTATTGGCAAATATTCCATCTTTTTAGATTAAAACAGCTTGCTATCACAAAAACTGACTATCTTTGGGTGTTTTTTTCTTCGATATCACGTGATGGGTAACTGAGTGTATTATAGAGATAAAAGTATTTCAAACTGCGTTGTACTTTTATTTGTTTAACTTTTAAAAAATAGGTTAAGATTCAAAAAAAGAAGCATGTTAAAGTTCATAAACATAACATAAAGCAAGGGAAAATATCTTTTATCAAAACCATTTGTTCAATCCCTAGTAAACAAAACTGTGTCGTCTGTGTATAAAACGTTATCAGACGAGCACCTTGCATATCTTAAATAACACTGTTGATAACCTTGTAAAATTCAATATGTACCCCAATTTTTATCACTGCTCCAAATCACAGGATTACCCTAGTTTAAACGTAAATGCAAGAAAGATGTTCAATATTGGTTGGTGTCAAAGGCGGATCAATGAATTTTGTGGAGGACTTCCATTTCCAATCTAGTATTAGTCCATTTCCCCCTATGAAATATTTTCAGAATCGTAATCAGATAGAAATCTTCTTGGTTTGCACAGAAATCAATCTTATTTTTTTTTCAAAAATGAGGCCCATTTGCCAAAAAGAGCCAACTTTTTAAAAATAGTTTACTGATTTAACACTGAAAAACCGGTAGGGGGGATGTTCCTTGCCCCATGGTAATATTTCTCTTTCACTTTATCGAGTTTGAAAAAAAAAACATCAAAACATCGTATTTTTTATGGATGGTGCTATAATTTTAGCTTTTGGTCGTCGTCTAGATCCAGCAGATTGTGAATTTCAGAAATCTCCCGACCGGGGTTTTGCATCATTTCCCGCCAATGTTTGATTTCAGAATCTTGAGTTGCTACAAATCCGAGTCCAACCTGACCGATGATCTCGTCACTCTTAATTCGTTCGTGACTGTAGACGGTCAGAGTGACGTAGGTGTAACTGATGTCGTCCATTTTAAAAGACACCGGGAAATTGTAATTTTCGTTGAAAACTGGGTCTCTGGTGCTCTTCTTGGTCTTGGTAACTCTTTTCAAGGCTGATTTTCCTGGCTGGATGACCTCTATTTTGACGTAGGGGTCTAGACAAAAAGAAGTGATTTTTTTAAAATTAGTTCAGTTTTTGTTAACGAACTCGATTTCTTGTTCTTTGAACATAATTAAGCTCAGGACGCCTATACAGAAACATATTAATGACAATCAAATTTCACCATTCATCATTTCTTACTTGCAAATTGCAGAAACCATTTTGTGTGGTTTCTCTTTCCATTATTTGAGAGGCCATTTATTGATAGAAAATTCATATATAGCCCCCCAATCGCTTTCACGAAACTAGACCCTTAATCTATCTCGTTGAAATAACACTAAAGAAGAATTTTGAAAAATACATGTACGTGAAAGTGTTTCCCTTTCGTGTCCCCATTCATTAATGGGTCGTTAGTATTTTTTAATGGGCAGTGTATAGGAACCCCTTTTCTCCAGAAAATAAAACTACATTATAGCTGAAGATATACATGTATGTTCATTTCAATATCTGTATGCATTTTATACCACATAGGAGACAGCTGTAACACATTAATGACCATCCCCGTCCCAATTTGCCCTCACCTGGAGGGCCTTTGATTTGATGTTCTGGTAGTCCTATTCCTCTACACACTCCTATTACAAGACAGCCTTCTCTTGGTTCGAACCGCATACTGACTTCAAGGGCACCCAGGTCCTACAGGAGAAATAAAGTACAATGAGTTATACATTATTGAGTAATTTTTTTATTTAATCAAGTACAGTAAAACACCAAGTTTTCATTGGTTTAAAAACATTTTCATACTCCGTCTTTTTGATCAATGCACAGTCTTGCGGCCGGTGTTACAGGTCAACGGAGGATGTGCTCTTTCCGTCGAGGCACTTGATGTCACCTCTGAAATTTGCGGGGGAGGGGGGGGTTAGGGGGGGGGGACTTTTTATGCTCGGTTTACAGATTTGTACGTCGTCGGATACCCACGGGTGATCTCGTCTTTTACTCATGACGTGAAGATCACCCGTGGGTATCCGACGATGAGATTTGTATTGCTTGTAGTTTTTTGACATCGATCACAGTTCGTTACCTTTTTTTTTTTCATTTTGAACAAATCAATTAATGAAGTTCTTTGTTACGTTTTGATGCATCGCAATAAAATCACATATTTAAACCAGTGGCATATCCTTCATTTGAAACATGAACTGCAAATAGGTACTAAGGTTGTATAATAAGAGAGTATAATTGTCTGTAAAGGGCATGTGTCCTTTTTTCAGGGATTTTTTGGTTAATTACTTAATGACCTGTCTGAGATACATGTAGATGTGTCTCTATGCCTGGAAACTATTGCAATTTTATCCTCTCTAAACAATACTGATCGGCAAGATAATCGTATGACATGCGATCAGTTTCAAAATGATTACTAAGTACGTTTCGATTCGATATTGCAAGAATGAAGTAACGAAAAAACTTGTGTTTTTATTTGTTGTTTTATTTAATTATTTTGTTGGTTACCTTATTCTTTAAACTGAAAATAAAAACGTGCAGCATGCACTGACAAGTTTGCCATTTTGCAGATGATGTCTAGTACTAGTAAGTAGGTCCTCGGAATACCGGTATATCCCCCACCCACCCAGGGCAAACAAAAGAGAATGAAATATTTATCACAAAATTTATGTATTTATGAAATTTACACGTCAGTATCGCTCGTTTCTTTTGTTTCTAGATTAATGTGGATATACAGCTGGTTGCTGCCATTGGTCACCTTGACTCAACAACTGACGGAACTAAATTTGTTTTGTCTTCCGTTACTATTCCTCGTTCAAATTCACGTCAGTCTATACATTAAAGAATTCCATTAAGACTTATCACCCATACGGGAAATCTGCAGCATTGTTGCTATAGTAAGATAGTATACTAAATGATTTATTGAGTGTCTTTCTGGAGACAATATAATCTTAAATATGAGGAGTTCGTTCAACTTAATCCCGTATATATAACAATTAATGCATTCACCTGCTCTAAGCGAACCAGAAAGCCTAATTTGGAACTTGATTCTGTCTTTCTAAACGCAATTTTTATGGAGTTTTGGGGAGTTCATTTAACTATATCCTGTTCTTAATAACAGTTCTCGCTAGTGAGAAAATCCATCTGCTCTACGCGAGCCAAAACGTCTTAATTGAAACCCGATTCTGTTTCATGCAAGAAGTTTGGCGAATCCAGAATATAAGGAGAATCTTTGTAGTTGCCTGTATTCTAACTATTACTATTTCAAATTCTACGTACACATTATTCAACAATGCATACGTATACATTTAGGTGCTATTAGAGAATATCAACCCCCCCCCCCCCCATCCATAAGTCGATTACGTAAAATTAAATCTGCTTTTTATAATAATTGGTTTTGCTTAGTCGCCGAATTACAATTGTTCTTTAGAAATACCGGTAAAAATCATTAAAATCAAAGCTTCAAATTGAGACTCAACACGAAAATGACATTTAGTACGAATAAAGACCAACTCTAGCTGCAGGTAATGAGACTGTCACACATAGCCAATTTCTTTTGCCTGCAACGAGAATGTAAGAATGTCCCACTTTAAACTAAAGAAAATTGAAACCAATTTACATGATGAACTATTTTAATTACTTTCTGAAGTTTTCAAAATACAAATGTGAAAATTTTGAAAATGAATATTTCCCTCCTTATTTGGTCACCACTTCTTGCCAAATGACTTTTGATGTCACATTTTAACCACTTACAATACCTGATTAAGATATTTTCACTTGAAATTTGATAAAATTTTGTAGTTACAAATTCTCCTAGCTATTTAAATTTCATCCAACACATAACATGAATAGATGAAACCTGCAAATTAAAAAAAAGGTATATGAAGTTTTAAAAACAAACATGATGTACTTCAATGAATTAGGCATATTAAAATTTCTAACTAAATTGTTTCACCACTTTTCAAAAATAAATAATGATGATATAATATCACTATTGAACCATATGATCATTTGCCGTTTACTGTAACAAACTAACAACCAATCATCTAAGATAACGAAAAGAGGAAAAATGTAACCAAAATAAAATAAACTGGACCATTTTTTAGGCCCTCCTCAAACAATGGTAATTTGTTGGACGATTTTAAAATTGAAATAAAGTAAAAATCTTTCGAGCATAAAAATTTCAACTAAGAAAAAAGTTATATGCCTTGAAACCAAATTTTTCCTGAAAGTTAAGAAAAAGATAAAATTTGAACTTCTTCGCCAATTCAAGATTTTTTAAATCTCTTCAAAGTTCTGAAATGTTTCGTCATCGACAAATTAACTAACTGTTCCGCTTTTGGCAGAGTGTTTTATCATTGAGTTTTAGTCTTAGAGCCCCATTGACCTAATTGTTCTGTTATCTATAGCCTTTGAGAAGATATTGATTTCTTTAAAAAAAAACAATTAGAATAGAATTCACGTTGATCTTATATAGTGATTTACAGCTCTCCTTTGAACTTTTCCTGAGTCATTTATTAATTTTTTGGATCACTCAGTAATTGCGGACCCGACTTACATTTTCAGATGAGAGCATAAGCTCGTATATAAAAAAAAAACCCACTTTCCTTTCAATTTAATCTAATATGTTACATCGAAGGCAACGGTTTGGGAATTACAGGATTTTTTCTTAATGGAAATGGAGGGTTCCTTAAAGCTCAACCGAATTGTTAATGACCAATTTACCGGCCAAATTACATCAATCCTTCATAGTAATCCTATGTACAATGATAGGAAGTATCTTATGGTTTACTTTTGGTGACTATCCTCATGTGATTTCCTTAACGTGTCGAGTGATTTGTACATATTTATTATACACTTAAATTCGTACTTGCATATGTTTTATCGGGGATTTCCTGGTTTAGTAAGAGCAATCCAAAGAAAAATCAATTTCGTAAGCTACAGACAGACGGACAGGCAACTATGCCAAATTAAATTTGTCTTTTTAATCCCACTGAAGGCGACATTGTCTTGTTTCCTATGAACAGATGAAGACGATATTTTATAATACATCAGTGTAATAAAACGCTTATCCACTGTTTGCGAGTGGGATAGCTCTATTATCAAACCCTTGACAGGGACCATTCCCTGTAGCGGGTTTGATAAAAGAGCTATGCCACTCACAACCAGTGTATAAGTGTATAGTGCCTTTAGCTAAAGTAAACTCAGATGCGAGTATGTTACACCGATTAAAGCAAGAAATGTCAAAGAAATGTCAAAGAAATGTTAAAATTATGTCTTGGCCATATTAAAAATTCGAAATCTTTAACTGGTCAAAGGTCAAGGTTACTGTGATAAACAAATTGAAATAAATTTATTGATGTACATGGGGCTGTCTTTGAACTGAAAGTCACTCAAGGTCATAATCCCAAGTTGAGGTCACTGGGCAAAAGTGCACGTTTCTAGAGAAAAAAAAAAGACACATGCCATTGCTTTTATACTTTCGATTCAATGGGATGAATTAAAAATTGAATTATATCTGAAGACAAACATTCAGACAGGCATACATGGACTTTTTACAACCTCGGCCTTATTATTTATTTCAATACTATAAAAAAACCCTTTTTTATTGCCTTCATAGACAAATACGATTGCTCACATCACTTGTTTGAGAAGTACAAATTACATGTATTGACAAACAGGTGTATTTCTACGTCAGTTTCTTTAATAATGTACATGAATATAGACGTATATCTGGTGGATATTATTTAAGGGGTAATCGAGTATTAATAAAAGACTACCCTGTTTTATTGTGTACTAGTATTGGTGTTTAATCACTGCCATTGCCATGTATTTCTTCCGTTTGCAAAGACCATAATCCAATACAATGATTGCCTAAGGTTATAGAAGTGTCATTACCCAGATCTAAGGTCACTTCGGCAAAATCTGACGGGACAGATCGAAGCCATAACGGAAATCCCAATATTTTTTAGCATTTCATAAGCGTTACAACCTTGATATTTTTATAAAGGTCAAAGAAGACATTGCAAGATTTCGATTTTTCACCTAAATTGTGGGAGACATTTACTTCCGGTTACATACCGAGGATTTCTATGACCTTTACCTCAGCCGTGAAGATTGATTGATTATATTGTATGTTGTTTTACGTCCAGTTCGAGAAATTTTTTACTCATAGAGAGATATCAACATATATTAACTGGTGAAGGGCTTCAAATGTTGACCTTTACTGGCATTCAGGGCCATTGAGCAGTGATGGATCTCTATCATGCCAACGCCTGTTTTGACACGGGACCTTGGTTTTTTAAGGTCTCATCCGAAGGACCCGTAAGTTTCACTTCGAAGTGCCGAGCGCATGGCGACGGAACAGTTGCTACCAACTAATTTTTAATCGACTTACATGTAGGTTAGCGGCTGAGATTCAAACTCGCAAACTTCCGATCACGGAGCGAGCTAGCGCCCTATCGACTGAGCTACTATAGACGGTAAAGCCAATAAGAAAAAGGGGATAAAAAGTAAAATCATTTATCCATAGATATTATTCTCTTAGTGGAAAGGCTTTGCCAAAGAGAATACTATATGATATATATAAGTATGGTATGAACAATCGGACGTCGGATGAACACAATGATAGATTTCATTTTTCATTTCGACTAAGTCAATGTCTTGAAAAATCAGACCTTAATTAATGTTGATGTCTAGAAAATCAGATTACCTCGCTTTCACAAACTGTATCCAGGTCTTTCCACATCCGGTTTTCTGTCATGAGGTCGTAATTTTCCAACTCCAGGTCGGTTCTTCCGACCAGCTCTGGCGGTCGTAGGTTATGCGATTTGTGAAAAATTTTAATTCTCAGTGTCATGGCATGTAGCTGTTTTAATGACAGTCCTTGAAAAAAGAAACTTTTGTCAAATACTGGTTTTCGTGTATGTTTAAACAATTCAGACACCTGTTTTTGAAGTTTTCCAGGCATAAGATAAACTTTTGCGTAAGGGTTCAAATTTGAGTCCGTTTTGTCGGAACCACCGAGACATTCTGCTTTGATCAGTGTTAATTTCAGTTGTTTAGTTGCGGCTAGGTACTGGAAGGCAAACTTAAGTTCTCCATGTTTGGTTGTATGTTTTGAATTGGAACTATTTATTAGGGCGCACGATTTTGACCTATGCGGCTCACATGCCTCGACGAGTCCAGACTCCCTTAGCTGCGGGGAAGAGTGTCGTTTCAGTGCGACAACATCCTTTTCGTTTCTTTTACTAGATTTTTTTGGTTGGCTGACTTCGACAAGAGAATCTTGAGAAGAGGTATTTGATTCGTCTGTATCGAGACCTAATAAAGAGGATCGGCGTCTGTAGTACAAATTACCTTTCCTCAAGTTTCTATTGGCAATATTTCCATTTTTTATAAACAAGCGCGATGCGGCGAGGAGATGGTTTGGCTGACGTTCGGGGGACAACATCTCTGAAGAACTTATTTGCGAAGCGGAAGGGGTAACTATAACGGAAGGAGTGTGCTTCCTCGTGGAAATGTCTGGGTCGGAAAACCTGATGACGTCGTCCATCATGTCTGGTCGGCCTCTAATCGAGAGGGCCTCAAGTGACCTCAGACGCTGAGAATCACGTGACGATAGACCATTTCCTTGAATGTGAAAAAGGGACTCTTTTCTTCTAGTGTGTGGAGTTTGTGATAATGTACTAAATCCATACGTAGTTTTTGAACGGAAGTGATGAAGTGACATGGCCGCCACTGACAATGGATCAGAGTTGGTATCCCCAATGCAGTTCATAGACTTGGATGTTTTGTGTCTTGAAACTATATCTTTTATTTCATGTCTCGGAGATCCAGGAGCCGACGAGGCATACCGTGTCTCCAAAACCACTGCCGAGGCACTGGGTGAAATTCCGGGACTCGTTTTAGTGGAACAAATACTGCTTCTGCGCGAGACAGAAAAGAGGTGCTCGCTGTCGAAATTATCAATGTCGTAACTTCCTCTTCTGGAGCCTCCATTTGATTTAGGAATCACAAACTCTGGAATCGTATCCGGTGTGATGGCGCCACCTATGTTGCTGCCGCAGTCTCTGTTGTTCTTACTGGACGTTGTCGAGTTTGTTTTGCATTTGGTCAGCAACCAGTCTTTGATGTCAATCACGGACTCCATCGTTAGATCACATGATAAGGTGTCTTTATTAAGGTGCGCTGCAAAAGACAGAAGAAAAATGGTTAAAGTTTTTATTTTATATAACGGCGAATGGGACTTCTTAGCAGTAAATCATTGTTTAAATAAAAATACAAGCCATACCCTAGGCAGATGACAGCATAACTATTACCTGTAGGCGATCAATACCATGTATTTAATCCAGAAAAAGAGAGAAAAGAAATACGAATTAATGGAGGAAAAGGATTTGAAAAGTTTAGATTATGACTTTTGTTATGAAATTAGACCCACACAGAGAAAGTAATAGCTGCAGTAGGCGTGTTGGGTTGTTATACAGAGTATAGATATCATGAAGCACTGAGATAAAGTTAAAACATCGTACGGAGGTTTACTGAAAACAAGTAGGAAACTGACATAGTCAGAAAGACTCCGCTGAGGGCTGTCGTAGGAAAGTGACAACTGTTGTCAAGAGTTATATCAAAGAATTTTTAAAGTATATTTAAGATAACTACTAATATAGGATGACTCAAAATTCACATATAAAGCTTAGACATCAACATTTAGATATGTCGACGTTTTATCATCCCTGCTTCCGCGTGGCGCAGTGGTTAGAGTGTCTGTTATAGAGGCGGGTAGTAAGGAGCTGATCCTTACGTCGCGGGTTCGAATCCCACTGTGGGACATGGAGATTGTTCTTCATATGAGACTATATAAACCGAAGTCCATTGTCGCACGAAAAAATCCCTCATTGCTCAATGGCCGTTAGTGCCGAGTTTAGGACAAACTTTGTAGCTCTCCATCGGCAAGTGGTGACGTCTCCATATGAGTGAAAACTTTTCGAGAGGGACGTTTAAGAAAAATACAATCAAATTGAATCAATCAATCATCCCTGCGTTGTTCATTATTTCCCCTTGAACTCGAAATAAAAGATAAAACAGTGTCTAATACATCTGTTTCATATTTATTAAATATATGTTGATGGCAATCTAACAAAAACTTTATGATAAACGTGATGACATTAATTTTTCTAGTAACAATTTCCCTTATTTATGTACATCTAACAATACACCCTTTTCATCTGTACATAGAGTGTGCAATTGTATGTCTCCCAGTTGATTCGATACGCAAGAGCATGCTCTACGTATGAAAAAAAAAATCTCAAATGAGACAGGCTATTAATCAACAAGTTGATGAAACAAGGATATCATCAGTCTCCTTTAAAATCAACATTACCGTAAATCTGGAAATTTTTTTATTTTGCGAATTCGGGTCAAAATGGTGTTGATTAATTTTCACTTTTCAAAATTTTGCGAATCACCTCTGATTTGTTTACATTTTCTTATTGGTAATTTATTTTTAAGAAAAATATTTTTGCGAATGCAATGAACTCGCAAATTTGCTAAAAATTTATCTACAGCAAAAATTTCCAGATTTACGGTATTTTCGCAAAGTCTCTTGTGATACAATGAATTGTCAGCAAATAAAATTTGGTATTATGTCGAAAGCTGACTGACGTTTTTCATACAGATTGTCAGAATATTTTTTACACACTGAATTGTTCGTGGACTTCTTCAAGAGTCCGTCCATGACAACGAGCACACGGCGGGTGTTACCGGAAGAGGATGCTTACATCTCCATGACACCTGATCGCACCTCTTATGTATAATTTTGTGTTTGCTTTGCTCCTGATTTTTATTGTTTCAATTTTTGAGCTTGCTTACTGTTCGTTCTGTTCATATTTCATGTAGATTACAAGATATACTTTGTTTCATCTGGAAAAAATACTATATTTTTTCCTTGGTTATACTAAATAGAAATATAAAGGGTAATGTAAAATGTGATGGCAATTCGATATCCCAGAAACCTAATATCTGAAACTGTCACTGTATTTTATTTTATTATTGGAAAGATGATTTGTTTTCAGGGATATTGTAAAATTCTGAAATTCTGAAATGGTAAGGGATATTGTAATCGGGTAGTTGAAAGTTGGTGACCATTTTATGATATGCCCCAAACCATCTCGGTTTAGATATCTATACTTTTTAAAGATAGATGATATTTCTTCCGTATTGACTCATGTCAGAAGTAAAAGTCACACAACTCCTTTTGATCGATTAGAAAATGCAGTCAAAGCACGTTAGGCGCATTCTTTCTACTTGGTTTCTGCGCTAGCCTCGTTCGACATCGGAGGTGACATTTTCCTTTCTGTAAATATGAGAAGTCTCCTAAGGGACATACACATTCGTAAATATCACTTGAAAATAAAAGGAATCTAGGGCTATTAAGTTTCTTGAATATAAAATGGAATCCCTATGACTTTGCACTCTGGGTCAAATATGATATATTTATGTTCGTGGATTTCAATCATGCATTGTTTCCAAAGTGGAATCGTTTTTAAGTCGACAAAAGGAAAAAAGACAGTTTCATCGCCATTCGAGAATTAATTGCATGCAACTGGCAGAGATTTCAACTCAGCATTAACACGGTCAACAAAGCTTTAGATTTCCCCATTGTTGCTTATAAAATTTTAATGTCTGTATCAATTGAATCTTGCTCCTTGTCGTGAGCTAGCCTTCACTGATGAAACTGATTGTGTCGGTTTTATAAAATCAAATTAACATTTGGCGACATTTTGAGATGTATTGAAACGTGACATTTTTAATAGTGTGTTTAGAAGCAAATCGAATATGAAGCCTTAAATTAGTTTACTATCAGAGGAACATTTATTATATAGTCTTAATACAGCGTCGTAACAAAAATAACCATTAATTTTTTTCTCCCGTGAGAAAAATAAAGGGAAATTGAAATTCGTTTAAACTGAATTTTAATATTGCCTTCGGGAATATTTTGATAATTGAAAAATAATACTTTGGAAAATAAGTAAAAGATTGTAGAAAGATCTAACAATGTAAAAACACAGCATTAATAGAATCGTGTACAAAAGCCTTCAATGTAATCAAAACTATACACCGTATCAACTACAGGTAAACTTCGGTATCTCGACATCGGATATGTCGACAACCTGGGATATGTCGACGTCCGTCCGCGGTCCCGGCATTATTTACTATATAAATGATTTGCAAAAACTCTGATATGTCGACCTCGGTAATGTCGACTACCCCGCTTATCTCGACGTATTTCACAGTCCCAAGAGCAAAATTTACCTGGTATATGTCGACATCGGGGCAATTTTCTACTCTACTTAACCAAATTGTTTGTCAGCTGGTCGCTCGTCACGCACGGACGACTCCGTGTATCTCGACGTCGTCAGAAATTCACACCTTTCACACCTATGTTTTGACTACATACTGCCCGTTTGTAGAGGAAACCCAAGCCCCCTCGGCGTCTCTAATACGTTAATTGTTTAATGTATAGCTTGGGTAATATCATTGATAAATCTTCGATATTTATATCGAATTAAACATTTTATAAAAAACAGGAACTAAATAACAAGGAACAATATACACAATGAATTCAATTTAACTTATAAATTGTAAAAATGAATTTAGATCAATCAAATCTAACAACGACTATTGCATCCGTCGTAATATGGATGCATATGTAACATCATGAAGTTTGTTAAATGCGCAATTCCAATTTAATTTTGGTTTGAAAATGAAATGAATATTAATTATGAATGGTTATGAAATAAAAAAGAAGTGAAGTGAAATAATTTAAAAAAAAAATATACGCATTAATTTTTTTCCGTATGTCAAGTCGAACCGTTGCAGTTTGGAGTTTATAGAGCGCATTTCGTTTCCTGTTCTGACAGAGCTAGTGGCACGCGGATCGAATGCTGGATGGAGAACGGTTTTTAGTAAAATCATAAGATTTCGATAAAAAAAGAAAGCATTTCATAAATAACATTTGTGAAAAACTTCTCAAATTTTCTAATAAATATAGAGGAATAGCTTAAACAAATAAGCTACAGTCTAATTGAAGACATGTAGGTACCTGTAGTTATACGTCTGTTCAGTTTAAGTCTATGGTTTTGCTATGCAGTAAAATTAAGGACATCGAAACTCTGATATCTCTTCCTCGGATATCTCGACATTTTCCGACTGTCCCGTCGATGTCGAGAAATAATTTGAATCTTCATTTCGACCCCTAAGCTGGATCTCGAACCGCTCTTCGTCAAAATATTTTTTTTCTTCCCTTGAAACATTTCTCCATATGGCAGTTGCAAGTCAAACTTCAAGGTCAAGAGATAAAAAAAGTTGTTACCCAAAGAAAGGACTTGTCTCAATGAATATACATGACTGTGAAATATGAAGACCAAGCACCTACCGTTCAAAAGTTATGGCCAAGGTTTGAGTTTTATAAAAGTGGGTCAAACTCCGAGGTTAAGGTAAAAAATAATGGTACCAATGAAAAGGCCTTGTCATAAGAAAAAAAACTTGTGAAATGTAGAAGCCTTAGCACAAATGTCCAACGGTTATGTTCAAGGTTAAAGTCTATTAAAGGTAGGTCAACTCTAAGGTTACAGTTAAAAGGTTAAAAATCTGTGGTATCCAAAAGAAATAAGTTACAGCCAAGGTTAAGGTAAGGTAATTTTTTGCAAAAGTGGGCCAAACTGCAAGGGAAGGATTAAGAGGTCTAATTTGTTGGTACCAAAAGTAAAGACTTGTCATAAGAAATACACATTTAAAATATGGAAGTTATAACTCTCACCAATCATATTATATGGGCAAGGAAAGGTTTTTGCGAACAAACAGATGGACAGGACAAAACTATACAGTATAACCCCAAATCTTCGCTTACGAGGGCCCAAAAATAATTTGATAAATTTTTGTGGAATTTTCAAATCTATGTCATGATGTGTCCCCCCCCCTCCCTTCACTAAGAAGTTTATGGGCTACAATGTAATATTTTTTTAATGTGCCAAAAAAGCTGCTATGCTTATAAAATCAGAATCTACAAACACGCACCAGTTTCTCTCAACAGAGAAGAAAGTCAAAACAATTTGGCTTTATCTTTTAACTAACCTTTATTATAACTTTTGCAATGACTGTATTGTAAATTCTCGAAATTTTTATCACATTACTGTAACCCCCCCCACCACACACACACACACACACAAACACAGCCCCCAGCACATAACGCTTACCCTCAACGAGAGAGAAATCTCCACAAAAGTTTGAATCCTTCTCGGAGAGAATACCATGTTTCGTTGCAAAATGAACTGATGGTGCTAAGGAAGTGAACTACACTGAACAGTCAAACCTGGCCATCTCACACTACACTCTACGGGACTGAGGGAAACTTTGAGACATCCGGGGATTCGAGATAAGGAGGTGAAACGAAATTTGGGACTGCCAAATCACTTTCAGTTGACAAATTCCTGCCAGTGTTCGAGATTTGGGTGTTCGAGATCACGATGTTAAAAGTGCAATTAAATTTTTCTCAAACAATTTTTGCCAGTATACATTATAAAATCTACAATATTATGTCGAGATGATTTCTAAGCAATCCCGGAAGAAAAGCTATTGAAATTGACATTTACTTACCTTCACCAAAAAGGTAAATAAAATAAAGTAATTGAGTGCAAACTTCGACGTAAATTCCAAACATTAATTCAAAATTTAGCCATTAAATCCGCTTTGTAGCTCTCAAATACTGTAAAACATTGGTTTTGGTGTGCACTAATTGACAATTTTCGTATTTTGTAATGAAATAAGATCCACTAAATTTGACAGGAATAGAAGATCAAAGTAATTAAGACGACAGCATGACGACAAAATACTAGGTCCTCTTCTGCCGACAGCTTCCGAAATAATTTAATTAAAAACATTAAATTCTTTACGATCTTTTGGAGCTTCGAATCATTACACACTAAGAGCTGAAAGAATTTCCAGATTTACTTTTAAAAAATTAAATGTTTCGAGTTTCAAACGCTTAACCGCGAGTTGTTGCTGCATTATGCAAGTCATTTATCACTACGCCGATATTTAAACTCTGGGGAGGGTTTTTCTTGAAATAGAAATTGAAATCGTATCAAGTGTCACACTCGACCTGCAACATACTCTTCAAATTATGTCACGGTTGATCGAGGAAAATAGATCTTCGTTTAGTATGCGACTTAAAAGTTGTGGGCTGTCGGACCTCCTCCCCCCTCCCCCGCTCTTTGCCTGGATACCTTCACAATAACAAAATTCGCAAATTCAAATGTCGGGGCGTCCTGATGTAAGTGAAAGTCTGATTTTTAATTATGTACATGTATTAGTGTCAGTTATGTCGAGTTGCAACAAGATAAATAGGTAGGCATATTTTAGAATCATTAGGTGAGAATGAGTGGGAAAAAAAAGGGGGGGGTCTTACCTATAACCCCTTTTCAATGTTTCTTTTGAATGCTTTTTTGTACGACTTCAAATTTTAAAAAAAATGATTTACAGATACATGCATGTCACTTATGTCTCAAAAAATATATTTTGATCACAATTACGTAGACTTTTTGCCAAATTTCATGAGAGAGAATGAGAACCACCCACTTTTTAATAGAAAAATTATTCAGTTATTTTTAGTACATTGTATACATATAATTATGTAGCATTGAGATTTTAAATTGCACAAGTCACACGTCGGTCTATTTTCAATCTACATATATATTAATCTTTGATTCATTTTTCCATGCAGTTTGAACTTTAGTGAAAAATATGTCAGGTGTGGACAAGATTCCTGTTGGCCCAGTGTAATTAAATTAAGTTCCCTCCCACCCAACTACTTTAAAAAAATCTTTGTTATCATTATCAATTATTAGTCAGTGTTACGAAACTTTGTTTTGTCTTTAAAATGATAATGTTAGAACTTTTTATCCCAAAAACCTCAGGCTGATTTTAAAGAGCAGTTGCCTTTCTTCTCGAGTTAAATATGTAATAACTAGGACATGAAATACAAGAGATTATTTTATGACAATCTAATAATCTGGTTTAGTGTTATATAGTTAATGTCTGCCCACATAACAATCACCGTAAATTTCTGTTCTAAGTGAAAATAGATGCCCTCTTTCAAAGTAACATTTCAATCTGTTGAATTCCGTATGACCATTATTATACTTATTAAAATCTTTTCTAAAACCGTTTGAGTTTTGGGTTTAAATGAATTTTTAAAAATATTAGTCATCTAAAGTACTACCAGAATGAAATATATAGATCAAAGTGTAAAGTACGTCATGTGTTATGATTAGTATACATTGGAATATGCCAGTTTTGATTTATTTTTTGATATCTGTGTATCCAAATTATCAAAGATGAGCTTCGTAGCCTGCGATCTGAATTGAAAATTTAACAAAAATTAAAAATCGCAAAAATGAAAAAAAAAAGTAAATTTTGTACCAAACTCTATAAAACAGCTTAAAAAGGGATAAATCTCTGTTAATTTATCATATTCAGAATACGTATATAAAATTGAATATTCTTTTAAAAATAGTGAAACCAAAATTAAGACTAAAAATGATTCCTTAATGCCAAAATGCGTAGGTCGAAAGATTGGAGAAGGTAAGACAGAAGACGGTCATTAGGCCCACCAGATCGCCTCATTAATCTCCCCCACGTAATGTCATTACTTTCTCGTTCTAACAGGGTATCGGATTGAAGACCAATTATTGTGTATACTGTGTATCTTATCATCATTTTTTGTGGTGACGTAAGACAATGGCCAGCAAAAAATCGGACTCTCATTTCTTATACATTTTATCTTAGTTCTCTAAAAATGTACTTTATTACTTTCGGTTGAAATGAATAGTAGACAAATAAAGAATGAAAATTTAAATTTATTACATGTTGTAACTTCTTTCAGGACCAGATTACACGTTGTTAGGTATTAACGAGGCTAGGGGGTGGCAGCCATTTTTAGACTATTTCAATCTCCTTTAAAAGGAGAGCTCCATATAAAGATATACAAAATGATAAAATTTTAAAACGAATTTTTTCTTTGCCAAATGATAGTTGACAGCTAAATATACCAAAAAAAAATAAGTTAAATCTGGAATTTATTAAATTTTTGACCTCCTTAAAAATAAAGGATATTCCTATTCCTATGACCATAAAATTACCATCATTCCTTGTTTATCGTCGATGGAGGTGGAATTTTTATGTCCCCTTAATCATAAATTCGGGGCATAGAGTTTTTGCTCCGTCCGTCCACATGCCTGGTTGTCTGTCTGTTTATCTGTTTGTCTGTCCGCAAAAAACTTTGAAATTGCCAATAACTTGATTGGTTGGATCTATTGCTCAAATATTTCAAATGTGTATTCCTTGTGATAAGACATCAAAGAGGTCAAATATGTTGGGTATATCCCAAAAAAGGTTTTGTGGTTTCCAAAATTGAAGATACAGCTTAATTTCTCAGATGTCTTGCATTGGACAAAAACACACACTCTTAAGAATAAGGGAACGTCATAACTATAGTACTCCTGCTTAGTCTTGAAGACAGTTCAATAACAAAAGCAGAGAGTGATAATTCCCACGACATTTCCGCCTATTACAGTATTTACAAGTAAAATTTGCATCTCATCGAATATGGTAATACAGAATAAAAAACAAAAATTACGCATCAAAAATACAACTGAATAGGAATACATGTATGCATATGTTTGCATTTTGTTTGCTGGTGCATTCAGTGCATTATTACTAATACAATAAATAATTCACAGAGGATATTCAATGTTTTGCAGTTGGTTTTAACTTATTTCACTAGTCGGACAGGATTTCTAGCTCACCTGAGCCGAAGGCTCAAGTGAGCTTTTCTGATCAAAATGTGTCCATTGTCTGTCGTCGTCGTTGTAAACTTTTCACAATTTCATCTTCTTCCCAAGAACCACTGTGCCAATTTCAACCAAACTTGCCTGAAAGTATCCTTGGGTAAAGGGGATTCAAATTTATTCAAATGAAGAACCACGCCCTATTTCAAAGGGAGATAACTAGGAATTAGTGAAAAAAAATAATGGCATCTTCTCAAGAAGCTGGAAAGATGAAACTTTTGTGGAAACATCCTCAGGTATTGTAAATTCAGCTTTGTTCAAATCATGATCCCACGGGGGTAGGATGGGGCCACAATGGATGTTCAAAGTTTTACAAAGGATTATGGAGGAAAAATCTTCCAAAAATCTTCTCATGAACGGCATAGCCATGGTTTCAAGACCTTTCTTTGGTTACCAACATATATACATTACTTCTTGAAATTGGAGTTTGATTCACAAAAATTTACCAAACTTTAACATTGGTCATGACCTTTCAAAAGTTGGAGATAGAGCTTTTATACTTCACAGATATAATTATTTATTGTGACAAGACCTTTCCTTATGTACACTGTATGAATATTTTCATTTTAATCTTGACCCTAGAGTTTGAGCCACATTTAAAACCTTTTTTAACCTTGTCCATAACTCTTGATCATTTAATGCTAGAAAGAGCTTTCGTATTTCACAAAAGAATGCCTTGTTATATGCCTTTTCTTTGAATACCAACAATTTTACCTTTTGATCTTGATCTTAGAATATGACCTACTTTTGAAAAGAATTTACCCTGACAACCGTCATCTTTTAAACAGTTGGTGCTAAAGGCCTTTATATTCCACAAGTTAATTTTTTGTGACAAGACTTTCCCCTAGGTTCCATTAATTTTGATCTTGTAGTTTTAACCACTTTTTAAAAAATTAACCTTGACCAACTCTTAAAAACGGTTTGTACTTCACAATTAATTCATTTTATTGGTATCAACATTTCTTATCTCTCGCTTTCATAAGAGAAATATTAAATTTTGCTACACGAGGGCATCCGTGTATCAGAAACACATTTCATTCACATAAGAGTTTTTTGATAAAATTTCATCTCGAAGCGAGGGATTGTATCAAAACTGGAAGTGTGCTATTAATTAAGAATACGCGTGGATCAAGTACGTTTATCTAATGGATATGAGTAGAATCCAAGGTTGCGATACATTACAGTATTTCATTGAAAAATGTAATAAAGCTTCGTATTTGATGACCTTAAGATAAATATCCTTAAAGAACTTAAACTAAAAATGAATTGCTTGATTTATAATATGGATACCTTGTGAATATTAACCGTTATGACCATCTATTGACCTCTGTGCAAAGGTTGAAAGAAAAATACTTTTACGTACTTTCTTTTCTACATGTGCATGAATGGCAAGTAGACCTAACTTCTATCTAAACTGAAAGCAAGCTATCACTTTTATATATTGAAATATCCTTTGATACAGTACTTTTAATAGATCTAAAAAGATACATGTATATCAATGTTGATATTTTTTGCAGGAAATTCAATTTATCTGTCTATGAGAGGTATCTAGTTTAACAGAAAAAAAACTCACAGCATAGTAAATTTGTTAAAGAGATATATGTATCTCAATGTACAACAAAAGAAGAAAGGTTATCATTGTCTTGTTCAATAAAATTTCTCTCACCAAAAGAGAGAAATCTTTAAAACACAAACAAATATCTCTTTGATTCGTGTTAACTTGTTAAGAGTCTTAGAGATATTATTTTGGATAATACCACATTATCCATAAAAACTAGTTTGTGAAGTCATATAAGATTTTTTGCAAAACAGTTTAAGTTTTGGTAAAAAATATATTCTGTTTATTGGCACCAGGATTTTAGTTTTACCACAACAATACTTTCGTTTTGACTAAACATATTCCTGAATTTGATAAATGGGTTTAAAAAAATAAAATAAAACAAAACAGATTTTGTTTGCGTAGAACAATCCTCACTTGATGCTAATTGCTTTGGTAAAAAACAAGCTAGGATTTCAACTTTGCTTCTCTTCTTGCACTCTCAATCAGGAAAAATTGATTCCTCTTCTGATGAGACTCCATGTTTAAGGAAATCCAAGCCACTGCAGATTAAATTAACATATTCTTTCCGTGTACTTTTTATTGCATTTATCACACTCTACCCAGATAAACCTCGATCGTTATCTGCATTTACATTTTACAAGCATTTACAATGCTTTAACATTGGCCATAACCTTTTAACAGTTGGAGCTAGAGCTTTCATACATCACAGATATAATTATTCATTGTGACAACACCTTTCCTTAAATATGTTTATTTTCATTTTAACGTTAACCCGAGAGTTTCGCTTTGAAAAGCTTTTTCTTTAAACCTTAATTGGCCATAACTCTTGATCATTTAGTACCAGTAGGGGCTTTCGTATTTTCACAGGGGAATGCCTTATTATGTGCCCTTTCTTTGAATACCAACAATTTTTTACCTTTTGTTCTTGACCTTAGAATTTGACCTACGTTTGAAAAGAATTTACCTTGACAACCGTTATCTTTTAAACAGTTGGTGCTAGGGATTTTATAATCCACAAGTTAATTTTTTATGACAAAACTTTCCCCTAGGACCCATTATTTTTTCTTTTTTTTTATATTGAAGTTTTACCATTTTTGAAAAAAAAAAAAAAACTTTAACCAACACTTAAACGGTTCGTACCCCACAGTTTATTCATTTCTTTAGGTAACACCATTTCTAATCATTTGACTTTGACATGCATTAAAAAAATCTTTAAATTTTGCTACACTGGGCATCCGTGAAACACATTTCATTTGCGTAAACGTTTTTGATAAAATTTCATCTTGAAGCGAGGGATTGAGTCAAAACCGAAATTAGATATGAATAAAGCATACCCGCGGATTTTTATCCAAGTACATGTAGTTGTATCTAATGGATATGAGTAGAATCCATGTTTGATATAAATTACAGTATTTCATTAAAAATGTAATAAAGCTTCGTATATGAAGATCTTAAGAAAAAGATCCTTAAGAACTATGACTGAAAATGAACTTAAACAATATGGATACCTTGTGAATATTAACCATACAACCTAACTACTGACTTTTAGCAAAGATTGAAAGTTAAATGCTTTTATGTGCAGGTGTACTTTTTTTCTACATGTACACGTACATGAATGGCAAGTCGACCTAGCTTCTATCTAAACCGAAAGCACTTTTATATATTGAGATATCCTTGAATAAATCTAAAAGGGTACATGTGTATCAATGTCGATATTTCTTTCTTGGAGGAAATTTATTTTAACTGTCTAAGAGAGATATCTCGTTTAACAGCAAAAAATCTCATTGAATAGTGAATTTATGTTAAAGATATATATGCTTCTCTATTAATACACACAAACACCCTCACACACACACACAAAAAGAGTTGATCCCTCTGAAAGATACCTTGTTCAATTAAATATCTCTCACCAAAATAGAAATCTTCAAAACATAAGCAAATTTCTCCTTGATTCATTTTTTTTCCAATTTTTTTTTTTTTTTTTGATTTTTTTTGATTTTTTTTGAGATATCATTTTTGACAATACAGAAATATTCATAAAAAGTCTTTTTTAAGCAAAATAATTATAGTTTTTGTGAAAAATATTCTCTTCCTAAGAAAACGCACATGCCACAAGGATGTAAGTTTTACTTACGTTTTCGTTTTGACTAAACCTATTCCTGAAAACAAGAAAGGATTTTTAAAAATAAAACAAAACAAAAAAGATTTTGCTTGCGTAGAACAACCCTCACTTGATGCTAATTGCTTTGGTAATACTAGTATACAAGCTAGAATGCAACTTTGCTTCTCTTCTTGCACTCCCAATCACGAAAATTGATTCTTCATTTACAGAGACTGCATGTTGAAGAAAATAGAAGCCTCTGCAGCAGATTAAATTAACATATTTTTTCCGTGTACTTTTTACTGCATTTATCACACTGTACCCAGATAAGCCTCGATCGTTATCTGCATTTACATTCTGATAATACAGAGATCCATGCAATAAAACAGATCACTTCATTTCAGGACGAGCGAGTAAATTCACTCTGTACATAACGAAGTAAATGGCGATACTGCGCATGCTAGAATAAAACCTGAGCAGCACATGGTATAATAGACCCGTATTTTGTTACAACATCACTGGTTTATGATTAAGCTCCTTTCATAAAAAAGCGACATCTTATTTGGTTTATGTCGAATATCATAAGCAGATTACTTTTTGATGTCCTCTTGTCATGCGTGGTAACCTCGTTTTCATTTTTGATGAAAATGAATCGAGCGCCAGAAAGAGATAGATCTTTCCGTTAATTATAACAGATATGATCACTTTTTGACACCGATCTTTATTCTCGAAAGGGAGATTTCTCGTTTTACAAATAGACTTTTCTCCTTCAAAGTACCGTTATATGGAAAGATAACTAAATGTACTGTAAAATCAATAATTTTCGTGAGGATTAATTTTCGATGATGTATGATGACGAATTTATTTCCACCACGAACTGTAAAATGTCATTTAGATAATTACTCGGATGCGTGAGCATGGCCATTTTATTTGAAGAATATCTAATATATAGGAAATTACATAAAAATATTATAGCTTGAACATGAAGGGGTTTTTCCCTTTACCATAAAAAAAGTTTATGACAATAGGAATACATTTCTTAATCTTTAGTATTTTGGGGGCTAATATTTTAAGGACCCTCGGCGTCTTTGGAGAGAACAAAATGTTTTTTGAAACACTGATACCCCCTTATTGCAGCTTATAGTGAGGGTTGAAGTCAAACTCCAAGGTCAATATTGCTGATATCCCAAGCAAGGTCTTGTCACAAAAATACATCTGTAAAATGTGAAAGTCCTAGCCATTGAAAGGTCTTGTCACAAGGAATATACATTGAAAGTCAAAGCCTCACTCACTTAAAAGTTATGGTTAAGGTTAAAATTGTTGTGGACAGACAGACGGACGAACAGGGCAAACGTAATAAACTCCCGAATCTTCGAAAACGGGACCAAAAAAAGTTGGACAAAGTTCAAGAAATATATATTAGCAATAGATGCTGCTCCTTTTTGAAAAAGAAAGAGAAAGAAAAAATATATGTAAGAGAACAAATATTTTATCAAGAGATATATTTTGCTTTGTAAAATACCGGTATTTCTTAACCAATAAAATTACTGGGTTTTTTTCAAAACAGAATCTTGTTCAGTGTTATAAGTCAAGGTACGGACGAGGCAATAATAAGATTTTATTACAAATCGGTATTGTACTAATAATGTCACTTCTTTAAATTATTTTCAATTCCTTATTTTGCTTTTGATTCACATACATGTTTATTTCTTGATAACTATGTAGTGATTATGAGAGATTTACCTATTTTTTTTTCTCCCCTACCCCGTAAAAATCAACTTCACTCAATTTAAAGATGTTCTAGCTGTAACAATGATTTTATATGTAGTTTTTTTAGATTTAGATAAAAAAAAAACTTTATTACAAGCATTGACTGCAATCAAAATTTCAATTTGGCAGAAGTGAATTATAGTAAATAAACAAATGATACACGCGTCTATTTTTTTTTTCAGAACTAATACAAGCTAGATCATTATTGGACTGATATCAATAAATGGCAAAGTCAGAGCAAAACAAAATCTATAAAAACTACTGTAAACGTCGATTAACGTAGATGATCTTGATTTAGAGTTCTGGTACATCTCTGCACATATAAAGCGGTATGGTATGTTCACTTCTCTCTGGCACCTGATCTCACCTCCGATGTTAAAGAGGTCCGTGTTTTATTTGTATTATTTGAATGGACTTGAATACTGTTCGTTATCTCTAAATTTCATATGTAAATCACAGTCTTTACAGGGATGCGGGGTGCGTAAAAACGATTCCTATGACATGTGGAAAAAAAACCCAGGCATATATACTCTTGCGTCGCTTCCTTTAAAAGAACCCCCAAGATGCATGTTTTATTGACAGTGGTTCTATTCAACTGCAATATGTTCGTACACTGATGTACGTGTTATAACCAATATCTCAATGTCATTGAACCGTCCGAAAGCAAACATAGCTGTAATTAAAACTTAACAAAGGTGAAGTTTTTAATTAAGTAAAACTGTGTTCTTATGTAATTGCCACCTTAAAAAACTATAATGCAAAGTAATATACATACCTTCGAGATCAGAGCTTAGAAAACCTTCCTATCCAAATTGCAATCTAACCACTACTAGAAGTAAATCTATATTACACATGTACAGGGTTTGACTTCGGATGAAAAATACTTAATCCATCAGATTTTATTGTGATCAAGAAGTCATAAAAATATACGCATGGCTCATTTCTTGATTCACAGTTCATCTCAGCATATATTATAGAGATGAAATTGACAGCCCACATCCGCGGGAAATCAATATGCGCACGAAAAAGACATGATTTTTTTTTCTTCATATTTTTCACCATTAAAAGTTACAGATATGACAGTTGTTTTGATATCTATTTTCCTCCGAATCGGGTCGTAATCGTAAAATAAAAAGGTGTGTTGTTGTAGGACGTAGAAATAGCTAGCATTAGAAAGCTTTTTCATCAATTCTGCACTTTATCAAAGAGTAATTATAAACCTACAGAAATGGCATCTTGCTTTGAATCTATAACATCCGCGATTCCATCCTTCCATTTACTGGTTTAATAGATTCGTATTTGAAAAGTCTCGGTTGCCGGAAGGCATGGATGGGAATGTCATTGAATTTTATTTGAAAACATTTGGACAAACTCAGTTTTACCCTACTTGTATATCTATCGATTGGAAAATCAGGAAACGGGACGATCTCTTTTCTCTTGTTCCCCCTACACCATCTACCCAGTTTCTACAGACTTTGATTGATAATGAAAGAGAGCGCAGACAGAAATCCGATGACAATGCTTGGTACACCAACCACACACTCTTCTAATGTTAATGGCAATCATATCCGCAAAATAATGAGGTGGATTTGCATTAATATTCCAGATTAACCACGGGGCTCTTGGAATCCAATGACAATGCTGCAATTGACCTCGGTTATATAATTCAAGTAGGTGAATAATGATTCTAAAATTCTAAGTGCCAATAATTTCAAGACTAAATCATTAAACAAGCTATTTCTTCCAATTGCCCCAATATCTGAATTTGATTTACCTGTATAATTCAGGAATATCCGAATGATCCTGCACACAACGATCCTTGAACTGTCTGATTCAGAATATTTGTCCTCTGTCTCTTATTATTTTTTTTTAAATAAAGAAAAAAAAGTTCGATGTATATGAATTGGTCTCGAAGATAAATTAACTTCTTTGATGTGAAGCGTTCTCGCGAAATCTCGCATTTATCACTATATTGGAGCGTCAACCTTGCGGCCTGTATTAATTATAACCGATGTTTGATGCACTTCTTAGAGCGACCATACGATTGTTTGGTTAGATTACCTGTAAATCTTGATAAGCATTCATAAGTAACAATCTGCGAAAACATCTGAGATTTGCTTTAACATTTGATGCTGATAAGTGAATTCTCACAAACTGGACACGACTAAGGAATATTACCAGGGAGGTGCGTAATTCAAGATAAGGTCAAAACTTAAGGATGAAAGGGGGATTTTCTAATATGAATACATGTGCGTAGGTCTTTTGTTTGATTCGTGAATTTTATTAAATCATGTATTAAACGAATGACGGAAATAATAATGTCTCAAAGATAATGAAAGTCTTTATAAACGAAGCTCTATAACGCGCGATATTCAGGACAAAAATACATGTATATCGGAAGTGACGTCATATCTAATGTCTTAGTTTTTTGATGTCTTCTTGACAATTCAGCCAGTCAAGCTTAATGAATACAAATTCCCATCGATCTTGTTCACAATATCATTTTCAAGTGAACCAAATAAATTTGGGAAAGAATGTTGCTTTTGATTTTGTGAATTGTGAGGACCGTAAGCTTTTGTGCGACGATAAAACTTGAATTTACATCAAAGTAGCAGTATTAGTTGGTACAAAGTTCAGTCTTATAGTACTTTTATATTAATAATGGTACTATTTTTAACTAGACGGACGAAGTTGGTTACCTTCACACTCGATATTTTGTCGTCGGTGACAATTTACGTTATATTATGAATAATTATATGACAGTGCGTGACGATATGACCTTATTCAGGCTAATAATATCGTTATAATACGTTTATTCGACGGGGTATCATTTATGAGCTCATTTGCAGTATCTCTGATTGCACTAACTGTATATATTGATTTATTGTAATGATGGAGTAGATAACTTTGTGAATTATTTAGGCATCATGCAAACTCTTGATTGTAACTGAGCTGCTGACCAATGTTAAAGCGTCTGATTGTTCAGTCAATTCTTTGGTCTTTTCATATTTTCTTTCTCAGATAGCAATATTTATGTTCGAATGAACTTCAAATATTCTGTTATGCCTCAACAACCTTAGAGATTAAAGATAAAGAATAAGTTACTACTGCATAAAGAAGAAGTTAATACTACATTTCTAGGAGTCAGATTCGTACGACTGTCTTAGGGATAAGGCTGAAATTTTAACAGGGGCACCATATACATGTAGATAGGCATCCATTTGCAAAGAGCAGATCTGTGAATCAAGGCTACATTCGATTAGACATCAATCTCGATGCAAATGATGACACTTCCGTTTCGCACAGGACATACACTGTACATGTACCACAAACAAACATTCACACACGATTACGTTTCTATATCCCCTCCAACTCTTATGCGTGGGGATAAAAAATACACGTTTACACACAAAGATATGTTTTAAAAGATACTTAAGTAGGGAACATTTAGTATCTGTTTGGAATTTATTTCCAGGTGCTCACCTTGGTTATTCTACAGTTTTTGATCGGTTACAAGAAATTGTATGTCGTGCTTTTACCTCCTCGTCCGTCTTTTTTGTAGCATATAAATTATATTCTATATTTTAAATCTGATGTTCCCCTACTGACTACTCTTTGTTTATGTGTACATATTTTCAATTGTAAGACAAGGTAGTACTGTTTCCCCCTTTTCTTTTCCACGAGGTAATGAAGGATATTCCTGTTTCAAGTATACAAAAAAAATCCTAGGCATGAGAACTTATCGTAAAACTGGAAACAAGAGGCCCAAAAACATCATTCATCATTTGAACAAACTAGAATCTACACTACCTGAGGATGATTCCATATAAATATCACTAATCATAGCTTTGAAGTACTTGAAAAGAAGATAAATTTAAAAGGTTTCCCTATATATCCCCATGTAAAACTTGGGTTGGACATTTTGGCCCCACCCTAGCCACGGGGGTCATGTTTTGAACAAACTTGAATCTACACTACCTGAGGATGATTCCACATGAGTTTCATCTTTCCTGGCCCAGTGGATATTCAGAAGGATTTTTAAAGATATTTCCTATATATTCCTATGTAACACTTGGGTTGGCCATTTTGGCCACCCTTGCCCCGGGGGTCATGATTTGAACAAACTTGAATCTACACTACCTGAGGATGATTCCACATGAGTTTCATCTTTCCTGGCCCAGTGGTTCTGGAGAAGAAGATTTTTAAAGATTTTTCTTATATATTCATATGCAAAACTTGGGTCAGCCATTTTGGCCCCATCCTTGCCCCAGGGGTCATGCTTTGAACGAACTTGAATCTACTTTACCTGAGGATGATTCCACATGAGTTTCATCTTTCCTGTCCTAGTGGTTCTTGAGAAGAAGATTTTAAAAAAATTTTCCTATAAATTCCTATGTAAAACTAGGGTCGGCCATTTTGGCCCCACCCTTGCCCCGGGGGTCATGATTTGAACAAACTTGAATCTACACTACCTGAGGATGATTCCACATGAGTTTCATCATTCCTGGCCCAGTGGTTCTGGAGAAGAAGATTTTTTAAAGATTTTTCCTATATATTCATATGTAAAACTTGGGTTGGCCATTTTGGCCCCACCCTTGCCCCGGGGGTCATGATTTGAACAAACTTGAATCTACACTACCTGAGGATGCTTTCACATGAGTTTCATCTTTCCTGGCCCAGTGGTTCTGGAGAAGAAGATTTTTTAAAAATGCCATTAATTTTTAACAAATTTATGATTATCTGCCCTTGGAAAAAGGCGTGGCCCTTCATTTGAACAAACTTGAATCCCCTTCACCCAAGAATACTTTGTGCCAAGTTTGGTTGAAATCGGCCCAGTGGTTCTTGAGAAGAAGATGAAAATGTGAAAAGTTGACGACAACAACGACAACAACGACGACGACGACAACGACAGACGACGGACAAATTTTGATCAACTTGAGCCTTCGAGGTGAGCTAAAAATATTTTTCCCAAGAAAAAAAATCTTTAATTTATTTACTTCTTGGGTTGTTTAACCTTAATAACATAGAAATCTGTAAGATCATCTAAATTTGTAGGCAACTCTCGACCACTGGTCTCCGGTAACCATAGAAACAGAACACAAACAACAATGGAGAGACTTCCAAACACAACTCCTGGACCCCATTCGATCCACGCTGCCTGAAAGAAGAAAAAAATCTTTCTCATTCAGAGATTCAGGTCTGAAAATGATGATAATAGTCACAACTCGACAATAACTTACAAACATTGTGGTGAATGGGGACAGCATCCCGCCAATCCTGGCTGAGGCAGACGCCATGCCATATCCAGCAGATCTAAACAGAACAGGTATTGACTGGTTTTATGTTGTAAATTTTGAATTTACAAGATTTACTATTGGGAGGTAAATGCAAAATTTTGACGATAATTTTCTTACCTCTGCTAGTAAATTTGAAATTTACAACATGCTAGTATTACATTAAACAACTCGGTTGCATTTCCTCTAATAAAATGAATGTGGCCTGTGTCTGAACTCAATGACAGAGATCAATGATATTGGATAACGACGTAACATATATCCTGAAATCTATTCTAAACTTGCGTTGATGCCAAACTTCTTTTTCAATTTTGGTTAAAAGTTGGTCAACCATTAGCAAAGCTTTTGATTCTTTATGTACTTGTACTTTACCAACTATTACTGCGCTAAGCGGACACGAAAAACTCGATTGCAGAAACACTTTATATTGATATTACTCTCCGTAAGCAAAGCGTCATTCTAATACAAATCTAAAAAAAAACTTGCATTCTCATGAGAAGAAGATGACTTTTTCCATCGAAAAATAAATAAAGTATTTATGCCATCACAAAGTCAAACCTTTTTAAAACTGTTTAAGTATGATACTTAATGTGTTGATTAGCTTTACACAGTTTACCCAATAGGTCAATTCTTTTTCATCAGTCGAATATAATAATATGACTTGCTATGAGGCTATGGCAAGTCAAAGGTTGCAATATTCGATCTTTTCCATTTGTATTGTAAAATTTTCCATTTATATTGTGTAACTTTTATTTGTATTGTATAATTTTCCATTTGTATTGTGTAATTTTTATTTGTATTGTATAATTTTCCATTTGTATTGTATAATTTTCTACTTGTATTGTCAATTTTTTCATTTGTATTCTATAATTTTTCATTTGTATTCTATAATTTTGCAATTGTATTGTATAATTTTCCATTTGTATTGTATAACTTTTCATTTGTACTGTATAATTTTTATTTGTATTCTTTAATTTTCCATTTGTATTTTATAATTTTCCATTTGTATTCTATAATTTTTCATTTGTATTGTATGATTTTTCATTTGTATTCTATATTTTCCATTTGCATTGTATAATTTTCATTTGCATTGTATAATTTTTCATTTATATTGTAAAAAAATCATTTGTATTGTATAATTTTTTATTTGTATTCTATATTTTCCATTTGTATTTTATAATATTTCATTTGCATTGTATGGTTTGTTACGCCCCCTCCCCCTTGTTCCGACGCCTATGAGAGTGCCTTTTTACCTTTTCTTGGTTGGTTTAGCCCCCTTCTTGATTAGCCCTCCCCCTACGTTCAATTTGCTTTCGACGCCTATGCTGTGATATGTTTTGGTTTCCGTCTCGGGGAAACAAAAACAGATCACAGTATGGGCGTCGAAAGCAAATTGAAAGGGGGGCTAATAGAAAGGGGGGGGGGCTAACCCAACCAAAAAAAGTTAAATCCCAATTTTCAATGCCTATATAATGTCTACTTTTGCAAAAAAAAAGTGGGGGGCTAAGCACCCTCCCCCCGCTATCCCCCCCCCCCCCCGCGGTTCCGACGTTGCATTTCATTTCCGGAAATATGCATAGCATTTCCGACATTTTTTTATTTCATTTCCGACATTTTTTGTTTCCATTTCCGACATTAGTTTGTTTTCATTTCTGGAATTTACCTGTGCGGCAGTTCAAGGTTTTCTAAGTAAGTGAAAATGGAATTTTAAAAGTATTTTTTACAAAATATTGATAAAAATTAAAATAAAAACATCTACACATATATATGCATACATCTAGCGCTAAGTCTAGGTAAAAGAGTTCAATGAGCATAAAACTTTTTCACCACACTTAATGTGCATTGAATTAAATGTCAGTGACAGCACCACATTTACGTCCAAGTCATTGATAGGTTTACAAAACTCATATATTGGATTTCAATGATTTATTTATGATTTTTTTCTTTAGATTTCTCATAATTAAGGTCTTCAGATCTGTTACTAAAAGTACTACATTTGTATTTGAAATATGTCGGAAATGAAAAATAAAAAATGTCGGAAATGAAAAGTTTATAATTACAAAAAATTCCGGAAATAAAATGCAGCCGGTTCTGACGCCTATGCGACAGAGTGCAGAGACATCGGCTGTTATAATTGATAGCCTATGAGCAAGGCCCTTTACATTACTGGTCACCTGTCTGTTTATCGAGGATCAAACAGGCAAGCCAGTCTATGTTCAGACTGGATAACACGTGTAAACTTCCCAGAACATCTTGAGTATAACCAAATCCGATATAAGATTAGATTAAACCAATGAAATCCTTCGTAACAAACCAAAATAAACAATCACTCGGATACAATACAAATGAAAAATTATACAATACAAATGGAAAATATAGAATACAAATGAAAAATTATACAATACAAATGATTTTTTTACAATATAAATGAAAAATATACAATGCAAATGAAAAATTATCCAATGCAAATGAAAAATTATAGAATACAAATGAAAAATTATACAATGCAAATGAAAAATTATACAATGCAAATGAAAAATTATAGAATACAAATGAAAAATTATAGAATACAAATGAAAAATTATACAATGCAAATGAAAATTATACAATACAAATGAAAAATTATACAATACAAATGGAAAATTAAAAATTATACAATACAAATGGAAAATTACAGAATACAAATAAAAATTATACAAATGGAAAATTTTACCATACAAATGGAAAAGATCGAATATTGCAACGTTTGACTTGCCATATGAGGCATTCTCTTCGTGCTTCTTACCCTGTGAAAATCAGAAAATTCAATATAAATTCTGAAATAATCATGTTTAGGATAAACATATACCTTAAGTTAGTTGGATAAATTTCGGGAGTGTACAAGAAAATGGTTGCAAAGGATCCACTGATTCCAAATTTTCCCATGAAGTTAAAAAATGCTGAAAAGCCATCTACAAGTGACGATCTATCTAAACAAAAATAAATATGAAAATAATAATATGTTAAACAGTATATGTGTTTGCGAAACACTGATGCCACCGTATGGTAGCTTAATATGGCGATTGTGGAACTTTCTCAAATACAAAGGTCAAGGTAAAAAGGTCATACTTATTGGTATCCAAAGACAGACCTTGTTATAAGCAATGGATCCATGAGATATGAAAGTCCTAGTACCAGCTGTTAAAAAGTTATGACAAAGGTTTTAAAAAAAGTAAGTAAAAGGTCAAGTTCATAAATGTTGCCTTCCTAGTGCTAAGGCCAAGCTTAAAAAATTCTTTGTTTGCAGTTTCCGACCTATAAATTTTAGACTGGGTAGTTAGGTAGGTACGGAATCCTGTTGAGGCCAGTTCAGAGAGAGAAATATTTTTATTGCGTTTAATCGCAATAATTATTGCGATTAAACACAAAACATTGCGATTAATCGTAATAATCATTGCGTTCAAACGCAAAGTACTTTGTGTTTAATCGCAATCATTAATCACAATTAAATGCAATACTTTTGCAATTAAACGCAACACTTTTTGCGTTTAAACGCAATAATATTTTTGCGTTTAATCGCAATATTTTTTTGCGTTTAATCGCAATAATACTGCGTTTAATCGCAATGATTTTTGCGTTTAATCGCAATATTTTTTTGCGTTTAATTGCAATAATTTTTTGCATTTAATGGCAATAATTTTTATACCCGCACTTTCTAAAGAAAGTTCAGGTATATTGTTGTTACTCATGTCCGTCCGTCCGTCCGTCTGTCACACTTTTCTTCCCTGAACTCCTCCTACACTTTACATAGTAGCCTATTCATCTTTTGGGAGATGATTGGTGGTGTCATGTAGATGTGCAGTAAGGTTTTGGAATTTTGATTTTGCCCTGGGGGGTCAAATGGGGGTCGAAAAATGACGTTTTTTATGCAAAAATCCCCGTCTTCCCTGAACTCCTCCTACATTTTACATAGTAGCCTATTCATCTTTTGGGAGACAGTTGATGGTGTCATGTAGATGTGCAGTAAGGTTTTGGAATTTTGATTTTGCCCCGGGGGGTCAAATGGGGGTCGAAAAATTATGTTTTTTGTACAAAAAGCCCCGTCTTCCCTGAACTCCTCCTACATTTTACATAGTAGCCTTATCATCTTTTGGGAGATGGTTGGTGGTGTCATGTAGATGTGCAGTAAGGTTTCGGAATTTTGATTTTGCCCCGGGGGGTCAAATGGAGGTCAAAAAATGACGTTTTTTGTACAAAAAGCCCCGTCTTCACTGAACTCCTCCTACATTTTACATAGTAGCCTAATCATCTTTTGGGAGATGGTTGGTGGTGTCATGTAGATGTGTAGTAAGGTTTCGGAATTTTGATTTTGCCCTGGAGGTTCAAATGGGGGTGGAAAAATGACGTTTTTTATGCAAAAAGCCCCGTCTTCCCTGATCTCCTCCTACATTTTACATAGTAGCCTATTCATCTTTTGTGAGATGGTTGGTAGTGTCATGTAGATGTGCAGTAAGGTTTCGGAATTTTCATTTTGCCCCGGGGGGTCAAATGGGGGTCAAAAAATGACGTTTTTTGGTACAAAAAGCCCCGTCTTCCCTGAACTCCTCCTACATTTTACATAGTAGCCCAATCATCTTTTGGGAGAGATTTGGTGGTGTTATGTAGATGTGCAGTAAGGTTTCGGAATTTTGATATTGCCCCGGGGGGTCAAATAGGGGTCGAAAAGTGATGTTTTTTATGCAAAAAGTCCCCTCTTCCCTGAACTCCTCCTACATGTACATTTTACACATCAGCATTATCATCTTTCAGGAGAGTTAAATATTTTGAAAATTAGGTGAAACATAAAGGGGTAAAACATCATCGCATGCTGGGAAACATCTTGAATTCTTATGAGTAATTAATGTACATGTCATATCATATGTGAAAGTCATATCTCTTCTCAATCAAAAGTTATAAGCAAATGCTACATTTTTGAAAAGTAGGTTAAGCTTCAAGGTCACAGAGTCAAAAGTCACGATTTATTTGGAAAGGTCTTATCACAGGTAATGATATGCATGCACGTATATTATGAATGCCCTAACTTTTCTCTTTCAAAATGATGAATTTAAAACATGTAATTTTTTTGCAAGTAGGTCAAACTTCAAGGTCAATGTAAAAAAATAATCATGCCATTGTCACAGGTAAATACAAATACATATGTTCAATATGAATGCCTTGTCTCTTCTCATTCAATAGATATGACCGTGATGACCAAGTTAAATTTATTGAGACTAATGAACAGACTGACATAGAAATGTACATATTTCTATGTGAATTGGTTAAAATTGACCCAGTGGTTCAAGAGAAGAAGTTAAAAATGTAAAAACTTTCCAGAAAAACAGATATGGACAACAGACATAATGTCAAAAGGAAACAAGAAAAGCTCAGATGAGTATTTTGAAAGGGTTATCATGGTTACAGTTTTTGAAAAGTTTTTTTCATGCAATGTTTTGAAAAGCTGAAAATGTATGACATGTATCCATTGTTGAAAAAATTGAACATTTCAGAAAACAGTATGATTGAATATAGTCAATCAAGGTGTTTTGAGCAGCAAAATAAAGCTATTAAACATATCAGAGCTAGTTCAACCACAGAACTTACTCAATTTTCAGATGCACAACCTTTTCAACTGTTATAATAATTATTTTTAAAATATTTATATCATCATTTCTGATTCAAGGGAGAACAAGAAATATGACCAACATGTTCATGTTTTATTATTTTTTTTTAGTAATTTGTTTGTTTATTGTGAAAACACCTCTCTCAGGAATACACATGTGAAATAAGAAATACCTAGTACTTCCTGTTCAAAAGTTAATAGCCAAGGTTAATATTTTTTTAAGTGGGTCAAACTCTATGGTCAAGGTCAAACATATTTATACCTGTTGAAAGTTCACAATGAATACACATATTAAGCATAAAAGCTCTAGCACCTACTGATCAAAACTTAGGCCAAGTTTAGAGTTTGATAAAAATGGGTAAAAATCCAAGGTCAAGGTCAAGAGGTCAAAATTGGTGGCACCCAAATAAGGCCAAGTTTAGAGTTTGATAAAAATGGGTAAAAATCCAAGGTCAAGGTCAAGAGGTCAAAATTGGTGGCACCCAAATAAAAGGTCTTGTCACAAGGAATTAATCTATGAAATGTGGAAGCCATGTGTATAGCCCATCCCACTTAAAGCTTAACTTATGGGCAAGGTTAAAGTTTCTGCGGACAAACAGACAGACATAATATAAATACAAGAAATAAAATATGTATATATTTATAGTCAAATGGAAAAAAAATCTACTATTTTGGAGTCACAAGTTCTATTGTAATTTCAGAGACAGGGAGTGGCTAGGGAGATTGTAACCCCCCTCCTTTGGAATTTGAATTGTTATTTGAATTAGACTGTACATATACTGAAGCAAATAAAAAATGACTTTGGACATCCTCCCCCTAGAAAACATTGACCCCACGACTCCACTATCAATGTTTTTATTTTGTTGATTTCTTTTAAGTTATTTTTTTTCTTTGCTTGTCAGGAATTTTTTTGACCGAGGTGTGACACCCCCCCCCCCCGCCCGAAAAAAAATCTGGATCTACTCCAGTAGCTAAATGTCACATCAACAACGGGAGATAACTTCACAATGTGAAATATTCGTCCACTGTGGTATGCGATGATCTTTGACCCCTTTTGAACTTTAACCTTATCTGCGGTTTATTTTACTCCTATCTATACCTAAATTTGTACTTACCGACTGTCTTAGATTCTGTCAACTTCATGATATATTATCCAATTAAAACACAAAATCAATTATTTCAATACACACCAAACCATGTGCTTATAATCCCTTCGGGAAAATCATCTTATCAGATGAAGTGGGAATCGTCCGAGGTGTGCCGAGTGATGCTTAATCTAAAAATATGATAATGGGTGACGCAACCCAATGTGATGTAGAAATTTTCCAAAAGGTGTTTACATAACATGTAAACATGTATAATACAAGAACATATTTTAAATTTATTCATAACAAACGGCATGCGCTTAGCCAGGCGTACTTTTATACGCAAAAACGTCCACATCATTTTCTACAAAAAAAAAAAAAAAAAATAGGAAAGAAGGCTATTCCTTCATGTAAGTTGTCACGAAAATCATGGCAAACAACATCATACCATCACATTTGTCCAGCACAGACTCACTGGTAGAGTCAGCTGCATTTAGCAGCATTTGTCCAAGGCAGACTCTCTGATAAACTCAGCGGCTTTGTCCAGCACAGGCCCTCTGGTAGAGTCAGCGGCATTTAGCGGCATTTGTCCAAGACAGACCCTCTGGTAGAGTCAGCGGCATTTAGCGGCATTTGTCCAAGACAGACCCTCTGGTAGAGTCAGCGGCATTTAGCAGCATTTGTCCAGCACAGGCCCTCTGGTAGAGTCAGCGGCATTTAGCGGCATTTGTCCAAGACAGACCCTCTGGTAGAGTCAGCAGCATTTAGCGGCATTTGGCCAGCACAGACCCTCTGGTAGAGTCAGCGGCATTTAGCGGCATTTGTCCAACACAGACCTTCTGGTAGAGTCAGCGGCATTTAGCGGCATTTCTACAAGACAGACCCTCTGGCAGAGTCAGCGGCATTTAGCGGCATTTGTCCAAGACACACCCTCTGGCAGAGTCAGCGGCATTTGTCCAAGAGAGACCTTCTGGCAGAGTCAGCGGCATTTAGCGGCATTTGTACAACACAGACCCTCTGGTAGAGTCAGCGGCATTTAGCGGCATTTGTCCAAGACAGACCCTCTGGTAGAGTCAGCGGCATTTAGCAGCAATTATCCAAGACAGACCCTCTGGTAGAGTCAGCGGCATTTAGCTGCATTTGTCCAAGACAGACCCTCTGGTAGAGTCAGCAGCATTTAGCGGCATTTGGCCAGCACAGACCCTCTGGTAGAGTCAGCGGCATTTAGCGGCATTTGTCCAACACAGACCTTCTGGTAGAGTCAGCGGCATTTAGCGGCATTTCTACAAGACAGACCCTCTGGCAGAGTCAGCGGCATTTAGCGGCATTTGTCCAAGACACACCCTCTGGCAGAGTCAGCGGCATTTGTCCAAGAGAGACCTTCTGGCAGAGTCAGCGGCATTTAGCGGCATTTGTACAACACAGACCCTCTGGTAGAGTCAGCGGCATTTAGCGGCATTTGTCCAAGACAGACCCTCTGGTAGAGTCAGCGGCATTTAGCAGCATTTGTCCAAGACAGACCCTCTGGTAGAGTCAGCGGCATTTAGCTGCATTTGTCCAAGACAGACCCTCTGGTAGAGTCAGCAGCATTTAGCGGCATTTGGCCAGCACAGACCCTCTGGTAGAGTCAGCGGCATTTAGCGGCATTTGTCCAACACACACCCTCTGGTAGAGTCAGCGGCATTTAGCGGCATTTGTCCAAGAGAGACCCTCTGGTAGAGTCAGCGGCATTTAGCGGCATTTGTCCAAGACACACCCTCTGGCAGAGTCAGCGGCATTTAGCGGCATTTGTTCAAGACAGACCCTCTGGTAGAGTCAGCGGCATTTAGCAGCATTTGTCCAAGACAGACCCTCTGGTAGAGTCAGCGGCATTTAGCGGCATTTGTCCAAGACAGACTCTCTGGTAGAGTCAGCGGCATTTGTCCAAGACAGACCCTCTGGTAGAGTCAGCAGCATTTAGCGGCATTTGGCCAGCACAGACCCTCTGGTAGAGTCAGCGGCATTTAGCGGCATTTGTCCAACACAGACCTTCTGGTAGAGTCAGCGGCATTTAGCGGCATTTGTCCAAGACACACCCTCTGGCAGAGTCAGCGGCATTTAGCGGCATTTGTCCAAGACACACCCTCTGGCAGAGTCAGCGGCATTTAGCGGCATTTGTCCAAGAGAGACCTTCTGGCAGAGTCAGCGGCATTTAGCGGCATTTGTCCAACACAGACCCTCTGGTAGAGTCAGCGGCATTTAGCGGCATTTGTCCAAGACAGACCCTCTGGTAGAGTCAGCGGCATTTAGCGGCATTTGTCCAAGACAGACCCTCTGGTAGAGTCAGCGGCATTTAGCGGCATTTGTCCAAGACAGACCCTCTGGTAGAGTCAGCGGCATTTAGCGGCATTTGTCAAACACACACCCTCTGGTAGAGTCAGCGGCATTTAGCGGCATTTGTCAAACACACACCCTCTGGTAGAGTCAGCGGCATTTAGCGGCATTTGTCCAAGACAGACCCTCTGATAGAGTCAGCGGCATTTAGCGGCATTTGTCCAAGAGAGACCCTCTGGTAGAGTCAGCGGCATTTAGCGGCATTTTTACCAAGACAGACCCTCTGGTAGAGTCGGCGGCATTTAGCGGCATTTGTCCAAGACAGACTCTCTGGTAGAGTCAGCGGCATTTAGCGGCATTTGTCCAAGACACACCCTCTGGCAGAGTCAGCGGCATTTAGCGGCATTTGTCCAAGAGAGACCTTCTGGCAGAGTCAGCGGCATTTAGCGGCATTTGTCCAAGACAGACCTTCTGGTAGAGTCAGCGGCATTTAGCAGCATTTGTCCAAGACAGACCTTCTGGTAGAGTCTGCGGCATTTGTCCAAGAGAGACCCTCTGGTAGAGTCAGCGGCATTTAGCGGCATTTGTCCAAGACAGACCCCTCTGGTAGAGTCAGCGGCATTTGTTCAACACAGACGTTCTGATAAAGTCAGCAGCATTTTTCCAAGACAGATCTTCATATTTGTTGAAAAAATTAAACAAGGCTACTTATAATTCTAAAGTAAAGCTTCTTCTGCATGTTGCTGTAATTGATGGAGTAAACACATTATTTTCTTTAATTGGTATTTTATTTTGCAACTTTTTATAAGTATAACTTAATAATTAATATGTTATACATGGGGTACTTCTAATTTATTAATAATAATTAGATAATCGAGCAATATTAAATGCATGAAGCCAGATGTTTGACACCTTTTCCCTAATCATCTTCTGTTTTGTTATAAGTGGTAATTTTGTCTGTATCTTACTGCAAGATATCAATAACTGTAAATTGCTAATCAGCATGATGCTTATGGCTAGTGCTGACCAAGATAAAGCTGTTAATTTTATTATTTTTAAAGATACTACCAAAGTACAAAACATTATTTGTAGGCCTACAATTAGTACAAAATGTTAACCTATCCCAGTTTTATATCTTTTACGGAATAAGCTGCATTTTTTAAAAAATCTTTTACGGAATAAGCTGCATGATTACAAATTGCTAACCTATCCCAGTTTTATATCTTTTACGAAATAAACTGCATGATTTAAAAAACATTAACCTATCCCAGTTTTATATCTTTCACGGAATAAGCTGCATTTTATATCTTTTATGGAATAAGCTGTTAGATTTTAAAATGTTCACTTAATCCAGTTTTATATCTTTCACGGAATAAGCTGCATTTTAAATCTTTTACGGAATAAGCTGCATGATAATAAAATGTATCCCATTTTAATATCTTTTACGGAATAAGCTGCATTTTTAAAAATCTTTTACGGAATAAGCTGCATAATTACAAATTGCTAACCTATCCCAGTTTTATATCTTTTATGGAATAAGCTGCATTTTTTATCTTTTTTTACGGAATGAGCTGTATTTTACATCTTTTACGGAATAAGCTGCATGAGTACAAAATGTTAACCTATCCCAGTTTTATATCTTTTATGGAATAGTCGATTTTCCAATTATACATGATATAAGGAGCCCTGACGTCATAATTATCAATGCTTTAAGCGATACCAGACATTACGACGCGCGGCTTATTTGACCTGATACAGCTATAGTTTGCGTAAAGTGCCAGTATGGTTAAACATTGTTGTTGGGGAACCTGTAAGAGTGATTCACGGTATTCAGAAAGACAGCACATGAGTGGAGTAACGTGGATTCCTTTTCCAAAACCGTTTTCCCAGGCAGATAAATGCCAGAGGTGGGTGAAACTGTGTGGTAGGAAAAAACTTCTCCGTAGCTAATGTAAACAAGTCCACTTATATATGCTCCAAGCATTTTGTATCTGGAAGGCCTACTGAAGAGCACCCAGACCCGTTGCCAGCATCAGGCACTTCGTTTGATATAGAGAGAGCATACAGGAAAAAGAGACGAGTGTTGTCCAGAGTTGACACTGACAACGGAAATGGACCACAGGAAAATAAAATAAAAAATGGTACATGATCTATAAATCACCTTTGTGGCAAGTTCAAATGAATATCACTCATTATATACTAGTATTAAAATTGATCTGTTGTATTGTTGAGTAATAATTTTTCTGTTATGTATTTTGGTTTAATTAATAATTCATCTAGAAAATAACATTTTTTAATCAGAGGTATTTTGCTGGGATGTGGGTGCCCATGAAGAAATGTCTTCAGAAGTTGAAGGAATTCAAAGTGGTGATGACTGTGATGTACTACAAATACATAATGAAGATGTGGAAGTGTTGCCTGTAATAGAAGGAAAGGATGACATCCCCAAAGGTATCACATTAATGATCTATATTTTTTTTTTTGGGGGGGGGGGGGATTGAGGGTTGGTTTTAATCTGGTGGCAAAATTTACTTGCTTCAAAATGGCCAATTTATTTTTCTTTTTTTAAGTTGACCATTCATATTGCTCAAAAGCCAACACCACAGCTGTTTCCACTACCAGTATACAGTGTCAGACTGATGTTACATTAGAAGATTTATCAGCATATGATGATATTCATCTGAAGGACAAAGGCAGTATGAGAAGAAGCCATGTCATGAATGATGTCCTGAAGAATGATGCATCCTGTAAATTCTACACTGGTATGTCAAAATCTATTTTTAATTAATTTTAATTCAATAAATCTTAGACTATTCATTTAGCATCAAGCTGTCTACACTGTTATGATGCTTGCATAAATTAGTACGGTATTTTCTTGATATATAATTTTCACAATAATTTATGTCCATGAATATTATAACAGGGCTTTCTCTTGGAATTTTCTTTCTGTTGCTCAATTTGCTCAAAGACAAAGCTGCCAGACTTTCATACTGGAGGGGAAAGGAAACTAACTTGGAAAATAATGAGGTATTATTGCTTCTTATTAAGATAATATATTAACTCCTAGGGATTATATAATTGTACATTCTTGCCTTATTTGATCATCCACATTTCATAGGATTTTCAAGTATTTACATAAATTTATAATATTCAAAATTTTCAAATTGTGTATAGAAAAATAGGTTTAAGTTTTAAACTTAAATTAAAATTTAGTATTTATTGTTAGTGACATTTATAGAACTCTTCAAGAACTATACTACATTTTTAGATGAAAAGGAGAGGGTCAAAGAGACTATTATCTATTCGAGAAGAAATGGTGATGACCCTGATGCGCCTCAGAAGAGGGATAGATACAAAAACGTTGGGTGCTATCTTTGGTGTACAGGCTGGAACTGTCAGTAAAATTTTTTTCACATGGACAACTTTTCTTGCATTGGAACTTAAATTTCTAATTTCATGGCCAACTAGAAATCAAATTGCACAAAAATTACCAAGTTGTTTTAAATATTTCCCCAGCACAAGGTGTATTATTGATTGCACAGAGTTTTTTATTCAAAAACCCAGTCTACCTTCCTCACAGAGAATTACTTGGTCATCTTATAAGCACCACAATACTCTAAAGTCATTAATTGCAATTACCCCAACAGGATCAATCTGCTTTTTGTCTAGTTTATTCACTGGCAGCATCTCTGATAAACGGATAGTTGAAGAATCTGGATTTTTAGAATGTATAGAAAGAGGGGATGACATAATGGCAGATCAAGGCTTTTTGATAAGAGGAAACCTGGCTCTAAAAGGAGCTACGCTAAACATTCCCCCCTTTGCTTTTAACAGACAACTATCGGGTTTAGCTGTAACAAAAACAAGACGCATAGCTAGGGCAAGAATACATGTAGAGAGGGCAATTGGTCGACTTAAATGTTTCAACATTTTGCAGGGTGTTATACCCCTTAAATTAAAGCCCATCATTGATCAGATAGTATGCTTGTGTGCAGCTTTATGCAATTTAGACCACCAGCTAGTGAAATAATGTAGCATATATGAAATGTATGCCAGATAAGTGCTGGGAATATTTAGCAGAGAAAATCTAGCCTCTTTTATTACAGTTGATCGTTTGTTTCAGATTATTAAATAGTTATTGCTGGCTTACCACAGATTTCAAATAAATTTGGTGTAAAGTAATTATAACTTATGTGATGTTGCATAATGTATTTTTTATTTTTTATATTTCTTTAACAAATTGCATAGTGCTGTGTCTCACTAAAATAATAATTCAATAGTCTAAAGAATAAACATAATAACTAGTTATCTGACATTTTATTAAGCTTCAGCATTGTTATCAATTGATTCATGAAATGTACAATGAACAAAGATGCACATGGATTTTTTTAAAACTGTACTATCACAAGCGATCAAGATGTAATGAATTATTTGTTCTTACTAATAACACATGATATACACATTGAGTATAAGGAATGGAAAAAATAAGAAATTTGTGTTAAAGTTGTTTTTTTTTCTTTTGCAATGTTAACTTTATATATTGTATTTGAAGGGCATATCAATGATATCATATGCTGTGGCAGTTGTTTTCTAATTATGGTCAAGACAATGTATAGAACTATATACTAATACTCATGTGTTTTTTACTGGAACTGTGAAAAAAAGTACAGTTCATCATGTTCATTTTAATTTTCATTCCATATTTGATACATCAGTCAACAACTGTTGAAATAAATAACGATCAAAAAAAACATTCATTTTCATTATCATATCTCTGAAAAATGCTTCATGAAATGGAAGTTGTGAAACATGGATACCTTTTTCTGTATAAATGACAAGATCACAGTGTGGAATACCATAAATACCCATCTGACCTTGCATCTGATGATAATATTCAGATTTCTCGGTGACAAAAGACATGTTATCAACAACTGAACAGCCTTTCTGAACAGCAACCTCTTTAGGATGCATATGTTTTAATGAAAATGGGCATTTTATCTCAAAAATTCTTTTTCCATGACACTGGCAAGAAAGAATTCCATCTACACTACAACCAATAAAAGGGTAATCACTCATGACATACAGACCCTTTTCCTCGACGCACACTCTCTTGTGAAAACACCTACTTGCCCTTGTGTAAAGCTCACGAGCCACTTTCTCTTTTTTTAACCCCCAATTTATAGAAGGCACAGAAATGCTTGTGTTGTATTTCAACATGATTGATTTTAGAAGTGACGGTGGGCAGTGACCCTTGTCTACTGCTTGGCAAATTTTACGAAAATTAGAAGCTGTAAGCATTCCATATCTCATAGCCGTCCATGCTGGATTTTCAGTTTGACCTCTAGTGCTCTGCTCAATATCCATGATAATTTCTGGTGCAACTGTCCAAAACTTTCTCGAAACTGGGATACAGTTGGAGTTCCGTGGTCAGACACTAAAATCCAGTAAAAATACATGCATGTATGATACAAAAGTTGATGCAAAAAATCAAATTGGATGTAGAAACTTTTTGAAATTTTGTAACAATTCAAAGATCATAATAGAAATGCACAAAAACATGAAATGTATTTTGTTGATATTATAAAATAGGTGATATGTGAAAAAAAGCTTTGAGTAATACATTACTTCCTTTTAAAATTTACACATCAAAACAAAAATATCTCACTTTGAATTTCTTATATTACATCCTAACAACTATAAACAGACTTTTAAATTACAGCTGGTATAACCAATTTTATGAATAAGAAATATTAATCATGCTGGGATGAAAATGCAAATTCATGTTATACGTATATTAATTTCTTACAATATATTAATTTCTTACTAGAAATATTCTTTAACTGTTCTTTCACTGAATTGGCAAGGCATGACATATCCGTATCTTTTGATTCAGCTGTTGGATTAATACTGCCATCCTCTAAAATGTCTAGTGCCTGTGTATCTGCTTGCAACTAAATACAACAGATTCCTTAGTGAATGATAAAATGTACAATATCATACATAAAAATGTTTTAACAACTCATTCATAATTGATGTAATAATACCTGTGTTAAATTCTTGGCAAAATTAGCTATGTTGATCTCCTTGTTGCGATCTTCAGTTGATCTAGGATCATACAGATCCAGCAAATTTTCTTTCTCTTCGTTCAAAACGGAAAATCTGTTAAATGAAAGAAAATCATGAAAGATTTTTCACAAAGCAAAATATTACTTGAGTCAGATTTCAAACTACCCTTGTGTTCTATAAATATTATAATAAATACATAGAAAAACATAAGAAATGCATGTTTAATTTAGATTTACTTACTAGTGAGCAACGGCTCACTGACTTCTCAGTTTCAACAACACAGGTAACAGTCAACACTCTTGAATTATTCAAAATTAAACCTCAACTACAAAGAGAAAATATAAACAAAAAAGTAAAATAGAAATGAAAAATAAAAACAAGAACATGTAATGAATTTTTTAAAACAAAAACAACTTGTATTAATATTTACTTTGCTTTTACAATCCTTAGCCTTTTAACAGGCACTGGACAGTCGTGGCTTCTGGGTCTTTTCATCCATTTGTTTTCCCCATCTGTCACCGACTTCATTTCAAAGTCTTCAAGCTCATACAGAGCAGCAGAAACATGTCTGCAAGCACCATCCATTCTAAAATCATAAAAAGAACATTCATCACATATTCCTTTTTGAACTGAAATTACTTATTTCAAATGTAACAATATGCAATCAGCTGACTTACTTAACAAGCTTAAATACACATTCTTTAAAACATACTAACCCCCCAATACATGTACAGTAGGCTGAAGCGACTTCTCCAGTTGCTTTCTTGATAGAGAACCATAGTTGGTAAAACTTTGTACTCATATATGTAGTCTCTTTTTGAGTAGGTTTAACTTTCGCTCGAAACAAACAGACCTCAGCATCTCCACACTTGTTGAATGTCAGACTCTCTACGTGGCCGTCTATAAATAATCTATAATCCTCACACGATTTGTAGGCTCTTAACTTCTTTTTATCATAGTCTGATGTTTTGTGTAAAAGATAATTAAATATGTCATATAAAGTGAAATTGGATGGAATCTCTGAGAAATCGGGCGTGAAGTCGTTGTCAAGGAATGGATCTGAAATGGGTAGTTGTACCAACTTTTTCTTTAGATCAAGTGTAGTATTGCATGTAAAATCAGGATCAATTGATAAATCGAGTGACTTAACAGCTTCACAAAGTTCAATAAGATTATTCCTCCGTAAATTTGTAGCAGTAATGCCACGATCTGATAAATATTTCTGCAAATCAGTTACCTTCAACAAAGCGAAGCAACTACTCGCCATTTGTAAACAACGAAGGAATGTCTGGTGTCACGTGATCGCGGGTAATGTAAAAGAGGAAACCAACGCCGGAGTTGGGTATTGGAAAACGGACTATTAGCTGCATACTTATCTTTTTTTACGGAATAAGCTGCATTTTATATCTTTTACGGAATAAACTGCATGATTACAGAATTTTAACCTATCTGAATTTTATATCTTTTACTGAATATTGGCCATAATAAATATATTTCTAGATTCTCATCCCTGCCCACCTAGAATTTATACCCTGCCTCGATTTTTTTCTTTGTCTTAATTCTCATCGAGATCGGTATTCATCTACCATTCTACTTTCGTTTTAAATCCTGCAAAGTTGACAGTTGTACATGATAGTGTTGACTGAAAAGACAGTAATTGCTGTAATACGTAGAAATTTTAAACAAGGGTCATTGGTTGAAGAAGATTGGCGATGATGTGAAGTAAGAGATAATTGAACCTTTATCACGACTTTTATTTGGGTATTGTTGTAGATAAAATTACACTGATTGACCAATAGTTTTGTAGATTTTATTTATTGTTCAGAGAGTTTATTTGTTGAATAAATTAAGACACACCTACTTATAATGAGATAATATTGAAGCATTCTCAAAGTAAAGCTTCTTCTGTTACTGTAATTTATGGAGTAATTACACTATTTTCTTTATTTAGTACATTTGTATTTTATTTGACATATTTTCATAAATATAACTTAATAATTAATATGTTATACATGTTGTACTTTTAATTTATAAGTAATAATCAGATAATCGAGCAATATCAAATGCATGAAGCCAGATGTTTGACACCTTTTCCCTAATCATCTTCTGTTTTGTTATAATGGTGGTAATTTTGTCTGTATCTGACTGCAAGATATCATTAACTGCAAATTGATAATTAGCATGATACTTATGGCTAGTGTTGACCAAGATAAAGCTGTTAATTGAATTATTTCAAATATACTACCAAAGTACAAAGAGCTCTTTGTACAATTTAAACTGATATTTAATTACTGGGGTAATATTTCTTTAATAATACTGGAAATACCACCAAATCAAATGAAAAAATATATATATACATATTACTAATTGAGAAAGTCCCTGTCATTAAGGAAAAGCAAATATTATTATACTATTTAAGTATCTTTCATACATAAAATTGTAAACCATCTCTCCATTAATTACTGTATATCAGTAAATCCATGGAAAAAGAACAGAAGGTCTGTCTTGGACAAATGCCGCTAAATGCCGCTGACTCTACCAGAGGGTCTGTCTTGGACAAATGCCGCTAAATGCAGCTGACTCTACCAGAGGGTCTGTCTTGGACAAATACCGCTGACTCTACCAGAGGGTCTGTCTTGGACAAATGCCGCTAAATGCCGCTGACTCTACCAGAGGGTCTGTATTGGACAAATGCCGCTAAATGCCGCTGACTCTACCAGAGGGTCTGTGTTGGACAAATGCCGCTGACTCTACCAGAGGGTCTGTGTTGGACAAATGCCGCTAAATGCCGCTGAATCTACCAGAGGGTGTGTCTTGGACAAATGCCGCTAAATGCCGCTGAATCTACCAGAGGGTGTGTCTTGGACAAATGCCGCTAAATGCCGCTGACTCTACCAGAGGGTCTGTCTTGGACAAATGCCGCTAAATGCCGCTGACTCTACCAGAGGGTCTGTCTTGGACAAATTCCGCTAAATGCCGCTGACTCTACCAGAGGGTCTGTGTTGGACAAATGCCGCTAAATGCCGCTGACTCTACCAGAGGGTCTGTCTTGGACAAATGCCGCTAAATGCCGCTGACTCTACCAGAGGGTCTGTCTTGGACAAATGCCGCTGACTCTACCAGAAGCACTGTCTTGGACAAATGCCGCTAAATGCCGCTGACTCTACCAGAAGGTCTGTATTGGACAAATGCCGCTAAATGCCGCTGACTCTACCAGAAGGTCTGTCTTGGACAAATGCCGCTAAATGCCGCTGATCTACCAGAAGGTCTGTCTTGGACAAATGCCGCTAAATGCCGCTGACTCTAACAGAAGGTCTGTATTGGACAAATGCCGCTGACTCTACCAGAAGGTCTGTCTTGGAGAAATGCCGCTAAATGCCGCTGACTCTACCAGAAGCACTGTCTTGGACAATTGCCCCACCCACCAACCCATTTCATCTCATTTCGTGACTTCTTACATGAAGTATGAACCAGGAAAGAAAGAAAAAAAAGAAAGGAGAAGAGAACGAGACAGGCGACATATTGGAAAGCGTACTCACATTTTTTTTCAAAATATTAGTAAATAATTTTAAAAATAAAAAAAAAACTTAGAGACAATTTAGAATTAACGATAAAAAAAAAATAAATGAAAATCAAAATCAACAGAATCAGTTTTGGTGGAAAATACGATATTATACACCTACCTGAAATCAAAAGATTTTCCCAGATTTTGATTAACTATCGAATATTGCTGATTTTTTTTTCAAGTGTAATAAATTATTACATTCTTAAAGAGTTTCTCTATTGTAGATGTCACACAATAAAACCCCAGTCGGTTCCCTTAAAAGAAACGATAATTTTATTTAATGCCAATAATTTCAATTTCTCTTCATGGAAATTACCTTCCAACCGCAATGCTTAACTTCTGTAACGATAACCCCCCCCCCCTCCCAATTTTAACCTCAGTAATATCGGATTCATGGGAGACTTCAAAAATCATTATTCATCTTTATATATGAACATCAAAAATCGAAAAATTGGTAAAATTCAGTTTAACCTTTAAAAAAATAATAATAAGCAGTGGCGGATTTAAGGGGGGCGCACCCCTAAAATTGTCAAAGTTAGCATAAACATAGTTTTGTCGAGAAAATTAATGTTTAAAACGTCTACTCGCAGTACTTGGTAGACCTCATTTTTACCCTACAAAACCTCTAGAATCCATGAGCTTCCGGGGCTTCGCCCCCTGGGCCCCACCAGGCCTCAAGGCGGCCCCCAGTCCCCCTGCCTAAATCTTGCACCCCCCTAACTTCAATTCCTGGATCCACCCCTGATAAGGCATCCGTAACACTTTCTTAAAACCAGTAGTATATTTTACATGTTTTTATAATTGTTGCAAAAAGTTTAAGATACCAGATTTTTAAATATTTATGAACATTCATCTTAAAATGTATACAATGTATACATAGGTAATGTGCAAGAAAATGTGTTGAAAAGAATTCTTCTGTCTTTGTTATTTTCAATCTTTAGAGATGTATTTTTAATATTAATGTAAGCCTGACTATCAGTCAATTACGTGGTCTGTCTAAACCAATCAACCACTTTAACCAACTACCGTATGTTACCATACGTATTTTAGTGGGTTCGCTTTTGGACAGATCTTTTCTCATTTTTAAGTGACTATCCGCTTTTTATACAAGGAAAGAACAGACCTTAAATGTGGCTGCATAACAAACAGAAAAAGGGTAAGAAAATATTTTCAGAAGGGTCAAACATGAACATCGAAATCGTCGAAAATTCACCACCCCCATTGGGGGCCTTAAGGCGACCCCCAAACCCCCAGCCTATCCAGGAGTCCACATCAAATGTACCCTGGCTACGCCCCTGAACGGTAAAACTATATACTTTTCCATCTAGCCTATTTCAAAAAAAAAAAAAACGTACGAGTCGTGTGTTTGTGGTGTCGGGGGGACTCCTATTATGAGCAAAACATTTATCAAAATCTAATTTACATCATTAACTAAATTCTGTTTTTTCAGACTGGTAATGAATTAAGCATATAAAATACATATAAGAGGTTCTGAGTCATAGGTCACATGGGTCACAGGGTCTGGGATTTTCATACTCAATTTGAAGAATACATGTTCTGTGTAAATTATAGAATTATTTTGACTTTTTCCTTGGAAAGCCCAATATATAGGAGTGTGTATTTAGAGGCAAACGCCTTATTGCGGGTATTACAGTCTCATGACAGCATCTAGTTTATATTTAAATGCAAGATTAAGATAAATACTATGGCCCGATTCTTTAAAGAAGAGCCGTTTGGTTTTGTGTCTTTTTGAAAATGTTGCAGTTTGTGAGATTTTAAGTTTAACAATGGCATCCTAACAACCAAGTTTCATAAAGCTATTAGAGCCCAGCGCTTTTAACGCAGCCATTAATCAATTCCTTAGGTACCACAGCTAATTAATTCTCGTGTTCTCGTGTTTACTGTATGTGATCAAAGGAAAGGATGTGAATATACATATACATAACATGTACATGTACATATACATCATAAGTCTAAATATTTTATCAATTGTTTCCTTAAGCCCTTTATACAGGTATAGGGTTTAAACTTTGTGGCCGCAACGTGGAGTGATAGTTTTCAATCATTATTAATTTTCCGGTCTTTTATTTCGAAAATCCTTAAAAATTGTTTATATAGTTTTAAAAACTAAACGTAGAGAAAATAATATAAGAAATGTCATTTGTGTTTGTAAGCAATTGAGCAAGGTCCCGTGTCACGGTAGGCACTGGCACGATAAAGAACCCTTACTGCTTAATGGCCCTGAGTGCCGAGTATAGGTCTAAATTTGAAGCCCTTCACCGGCAAACGGTGACGTCTCCACATGTCCATATGAGTGAAAAATTCTCGAGACGGACGTTAAACAATATACAATCAATCAATCTTACTTAGGTTGTCTTTGTTTCTACAGACCGACACTTCTTTCTCCTTAAATCTATACCACTGATTTAACCATTCAGAAAATGCTTGTTCAGAAGAATCTGAATCTATAAAGCTTAACAATACACCATTCTCCTCATAGGTTACTACATATCAGCCAGGATCCATTACACTCTTCAAAGATCAATAGAAATGATTGCTTTTAAAACCAAAGATTATGGCGTTTAAATGCACAAAAATATTGCGATTAAACGAATAATTATTGCGATTAAACGCAAAAATATTATTGCGTTTAATCGCAATAATTATTGCGTTTAAACGCAAAATATTGCAATTTGTTGCCATTGTTTAATCGCAATAATTATTGCGATTAAACGCAATGTTTTGCGTTTAAACGCAATAATTATTGCGATTAAACGCAATAAAATTTTTTTTTTTTTTTGGTGAAAAAAAAAATTGTTTTCAGATTTTTGGTAGATAACATAAAAGAGAGTTTTTCCATACACGAATATGCTCCACTCTTGGTATAAAATACTGGATTGATAAAGACAAAAATTGAAAATGAAACAGTTTCAATATCCTGAAAAATTGGGAAAAAATTTAATATTACAAAGTGGCTGGAAAAAAGTTTGGGACAGGAACATTTTCAGTGGGTCGGTAAGCAACTGCAAACAAACAATATTTTATTTTGGGCCTAACTATTCAAAAGCAATGGCCAAGGTTAAAGATTGCTAATTTCTTGTAGAAGTGTGTTATGCTCCAAGGTGGAGAGGTCGAACTTGGTGGTACCCAAAGAAAGGTCAAGTCTAAATTAAGTAATACACCTAAAATTTGAAAACCATAGCTCCATCCACTCAAAAGTTATGCGCAAGGTTAAATCTTTTTTCGGACAAAAACAGGCAGACGGACAGGGCAACAACTACATACCCCCAAGTTCTTCGATTACGGGGGCATCAAAGTATTTACCTGGTAACTGGGAAACTATTTTGTAAGAATTTTAATGTGTAGTTAAAGATGTACATCATTTAAGTTCATATCGGTTAATATACTACACTATAGATGAAAATCTTTTAAAACAAATGAATAGGTAAAGCAGATCAATGTTATCACTGCAATTACATCAGTCTTTAGCGTATGGTTGAATATATACTCGACTTTTGCTGTATATCGATTCTTAGTAATATACTTTCTTTGAATATCGATTCCTAGTACATGTAATTATATATTTTTATGGGTGAAAACGAGACATTAATGTCGCTTCATGTCGTTACGTCACTTCCGCTCAAGGACAAACACGTACACAATCGCAACTTCTCGGGCCTTTCCGACTAGCGGAAAAACGACCTCGAATGTATGTGGTAGACGCCATTACAACCCTCCTTTTTCACGATCTTTGAAATAAATGCATGGAGACCTTTTATCTGTGGAATATGGAGTTTAACTTTATTCATTTGATATTACCTAAAATATACTATAGAAGAGACTTCTAACTCCGTCTGTCCTACATTTGACTAAACAGGAAATGTATAAATTTTTAACATCCGGCGATGTTAATACATTCGAGGTTGTTTTTCCGACCACTGACGGAAAGACCCGAGATGATGCGATTGACACGTACACAATCTAAAAAAAAATACTTTATTCCCCCCAACTCCGTGCAAACTGATGATACGCAAAGTTGATCAGAAAATATCTATTTTGCACACATGGAAGAAGTTTATATAATATACTCAACAAAAAAAGTTAAGGGTTATGAAAGGGTTATAATTTCTAGGTCGAAAAAGTATAATTAATCAAAATAAATTACATAATTTCCTCTGTAAAGTTATAACACATTTGACAAAAAAGTAATGGTAAATGTTCACTTGGACAGAAGAACAAGATTAACAATTATGGATACCCTTATTAGCTCTACTGGTCAGAGACCAGAAGAGCTTATGCGATAGTAATGCGCCCGGCGTCCGTCCGTCTGTCTGTCAGTAAACAATTTTTCAAAATGCTACTCCTCCTACAGTTTTCGTCTGATTTCAATATAACTTGGCACACAAGTAGACTACACTAAGATACATAATTCTATATATCGGTTTTTGATTTCAATGAACGGTGTTGCCGTGGTTACTAAAAATAGAAATTTCTGTGAAATTCTTTTAAAAATGCTACTCTTCCTACAGTTTTAGTCTGATTTCAGTATAACTTGGCACACAAGTAGACTACACTAAGATACATAATTCTGTGTATCGGTTTATGATTTCGATGAACGTTGTTGCCGTGGTTACTCAAAATAGATTTTTTTTTTGAAATTCTTTCAAACTGCTACGCCTCCTACAGTTTTGGTCTGATTTCAATATAACTAGGCACACAAGTAGACAACACTAAGATACATAATTCTATATATATATCGTTTTTCGACTTCGAAGAACATTATTGCCTTGGTTACTAAAAATAGAAATTTCTGTGAAATTCGCTCAACATGCTACTCCAAATACAGTTTTTGTCTGATTATATTATAATGTGGCATACAAATAGACTACACTAAGATCATAAAGAGACTTAATCAAGGATAATTATTCTGTTTATTGCTGTTGTAAAGCTCTAATTCCCAACTGCTTAAGTACTTTTCTCTTCCTTGACTATAAGTACCAGTAGAGCTTCAATCTCGACAGAGACTTCTGGGTTTTAATGTGAATTTTCATATACAGTAATTGCATAATTTGTTTAATTAAAGACTGACAATTATCCTGACAACTCTCAATACTTGGTGTGGCCTCCCCTTGCCTGAATAACAGCCCTGCGACGCCTGGGGAAACTTCGAATGAGTGGTCCTTTGAGGTATCCGATCCCATTCCTCTAACAGAGCAGCTTCAAGTTCATTGGTGTTGCATGGGGCAGGGTCCCGCTGCTGAATTTGCCTCTGAAGAACATCTCAGACATGTTCAATAGGGTAGAGGTCTGCTGACTTCGAAGGCCACTCCATTCTCTCGATAGTCTCTGCCTCAAGGTACTGGTTTACGATGTTTGCTCTGTGTGGCCTGGCGTTATCATCCATCAAAATGAATTCCCTTCCTATTGCCCCGGCAAATGTTTTAACAATTGGCTGAAGGATCTCATCTCTGTATCTGACACCGGTCAATGCTCCATTTCTGATGATGTACAACTCCGTGGACCCCTGAATAGAAATGCCTCCCCACACCATAACAGAACCTCCACCAAAGCGATCATGTTCAGCCACACAGCAGTCACTCAAACGCTCATTCTTCTTTCTCCACACCCGTCGCCTTCCATCATTTATGATCTGCACAAAATTTAGATTCATCTGTAAAGAGTACCGATCTCAAGTAGCGGATTTGCCAATTTGCATGGTCTCTTTCAAACTCCAGTCTCCTTACTCTGTGATCTGCAGTCAAAATTGGGCGTGTGGTAGGTCGTCTTGCTTTTAGATTAGCTTCACGAAGCCTATTCCTGCATGTTTAAGTAGAGATGTTTATTCCATGTGTGTTGTGAAAGTCCCTTTTCAAAGCAACAACCGAGTTAAATCGGTTTCGCTTTGCCTGCAGTACAAGTTGGCGGTCCTGTCGGGCCGTCGTACATCGTGGTCTTCCACTTCGAGGCCTTTCCTGGACTGATCCTGTAATCTGATATCTCTGCCACATCCGACCACTGCAGCCTGTGACATTCCAGTTTGTAGCATCCCTATGGCCCTACCGGCTTCCTGTACAGTCAAACGTCTTCTTTGAGGTGTCACCTGTAATTCATTTGTGTATAAAAGATGTTAAATTGTCCTTATTTATTGTCAGCATGAAATATTGGCAGTACATGTATTTCATAAAGACATGCTTACCAGTTCTACTCTGCAATGCTGACTAGGGTTGATACTTTTCGTTTGGCTTCGAACACGTGGACTGATAAAGTAGTGAAGTGTAGCAAACAACACATGTAGTTATGGATAAACATTCACATCAATTCATAATAAATTTCAGAATTGAAATTTCCTCAAATTAACTACCGGGGTATATTATACTTAACCCTTAACTTTTTTTGTTGAGTATTATAATGCACATTTTATAAATGTCAGACATTTGTCTCAACAACACATTTGAAACATTTTTGATCAGCCATTTCAAACATCAAGTCGCACGAGACATCTCAACTAGCTGTGACGTCATGGAACACGTCGAAGCTTACGGAGAAACCCTTAACTTTCTTTGTTGAGTATTATAATGTACATTTTATAAATGTCAGACAGTTGTCTCAACAACACATTTGAAACATTTTTGATCAGCCATTTCAAATATGAAGTCGCACGAGGCATCTCAACTAGCTGTGACGTCATGGAACACGTCGAAGCTTACGAAGAAACCCTTAACTTTCTTTGTTGAGTATTATAATGTACATTTTATAAATGTCAGACAGGTCTAACAACACATTTGAAACATTTTTGATCAGCCATTTCAAACATCAAGTCGCACGAGACATCTCAACTAGCTGTGACATCATTTTGAAAAAGTCTAGGTGGTTGAAACTTGTAATGAATTTTTTGAAAAAGTAATTGTAGAGTATTTTCTTCTTTCTTTTAAGATTTCAATCTACAAAACCCAAAAGCCTTTTATGTTTTATGTTATTTACTCGCCATTATCGCATGGAATCCTGGTAGCAAAGGGATTCTGGGAAGGTTTCACACAAAAAATTTGCTTGGCGTTTTTACAGACTTCATTCCGAATTTCCTCTGCTCTTACAAGTTAGTCTATTGAGCTCGCCTCGCGAGCTTCGCTGCACTAGCCATAATTTTGAAAAATATTAATGTTTACATTTTTATAAAGATGCAGTTGAATTTTCAGCAATGAATACTAGTACCTTTCAATATCAACAATATGGCGGATAGGACAAGGGAGATTCCTGCAATGGCGTGGAACACAATACACGTTTTCTTTCGACCATACCTAAACATAAACAACTTCTAATTAAACCTAAAGAAAGTTCGGGTATATTGTTGTTACTCATGTCCGTCCGTCCGTCTGTCACACTTTTCTTCCCTGAACTCCTACATTTTACACAGTAGCCTAATAATCTTTTGGGAGATGGTTGGTGGTGTCATGTAGATGTGCAGTAAGGTTTTGGAATTTTGATTTTGCCCCGGGGGGTCAAATGGGGGTCGAAAAATGATATTTTTTATGCAAAAAGCCCCGTCTTCCCTGAACTCCTCGTACATTTTACACAGTAGCCTAATCATCTTTTGGGAGATGGTTGGTGGTGTCATGTAGATGTGCAGTAAGGTTTCGGAATTTTGATTTTGCCCCGGGGGGATCAAAGAGGGTCGAAAAATGACGTTTTTTATGCAAAAAGCCCCGTCTTCCCTGAACTCCTACATTTTACACAGTAGCCTAATCATCTTTTGGGAGATGGTTGGTGGTGTCATGTAGATGTGCAGTAAGGTTTTGGAATTTTGATTTTGGCCCGGGGGTCAAATGGGGTCGAAAAATGACGTTTTTTAAGCAAAAAGCTCCGTCTTCCCTGAACTCCTCCTTCATTTTATACAGTAGCCCAATCACCTTTTGGGAGACGGTTGGTGGTTTCATGTAGATGTGCAGTAAGGTTTTGGAATTTTGATTTTGCCCCGGGGGGTCAAATGGGGGTCGAAAAATGTTTTTATGCAAAAAGCCCTGTCTTCCCTGAACTCCTCCTACATTTTACACAGTAGCCTAATCACCTTTAGGGAGATGGTTGATGGTGTCATGTAGATGGGCAGGAAGGTTTTGGAATTTTGATTTTGCCCCGGAGGGTCGAATGGGGGTCGAAAAATGATATTTTTTATGCAAAAAGCCCTATCTTCCCTGAACTCCTCCTTAATTTTACTCAGAAGCCTAATCATCTTTTAGGAGAGTTAATTATTTTGAAAATTAGGTAAAACATCAACGTCAAGGGGTAAAAAGCATTCAATTTGCATGCTGGGAAACATCTAGAATTCTAAGACTTATGAGTAATTAATACACATGTCAAATTTGAAAGTCATATCTCTTCTCAATCAAAAGTTATAAGCAAATGCAACATTTTTGAAAAGTAGGTAAGGCTTCAAGGTCAAGGTCACAGAGTCAAAAGTCATGATTTATTTGGAAAGGTCTTATCACAGGTAATAATATACATGCATGTATAATATGAATGCCCTAACTTTTCTCTTTCAAAATGTTGAATTTAAAACCATGTAATTTTTTTGCAAGTAGGTCAAACTTCTAGGTCACATATAAAAAATCATGCCATTCTCACAGGTAAATACATATACATATGTTTAATATGAATGCCTTGTCTCTTCTCATTCAATAGATATGACCGTGATGACCAAGGTTAAATTTATTGAGACAGATGGACATACTGACATACAAATGTACATATTTCTATGTGAATTGGGTAAAATTGTCCCAGTGGTTTTACAGAAGTTATAAATGTAAAAAGTTTTCAGACAAACAGATGGACGACAGGCGTTATATGATAAGGAAACCAGAAAAGCTCAAATGAGTGTTTTGAAAGAGTTACAATGGTTACAGTATTTGAAAAGCTGTTTTTTTTTTCATGCAGACATATGACCAACATATTCATGTTTTATATTTTCTTTAGTAATTTGTTTGTTTGTTGTGAAAACATCTCTCTTGGGAATTTTTCCCTCATATAGAGACACCACCAAATAATAATGAAGACAAGATGTGTTTGTGAAACACTGATGCCCCCGTATGGAAGCCTATGGTGAAGGTTGAAGTTTCTCAAATATATGTCAAACTCAAAGGTCAAGGTCAAAGGGTTCAAATTGTTGGTATCAGAAGAAAGTCTTGTCACAAGGAATACACATGTGAAATAAGTAATCCCTAGTACTTCCTGTTCAAAAGTTAATTGCCAAGGTTTAATTATTTTTAAAAAGTGGTTCAAACTCTAGGGTCAAGGTCAAACATATTTATACCTGTTGAAAGTTCACAATGAATACACGTGTAAAGCATGAAAGTCCTAGCACCTACTGATCAAAATTTAGGCCAAGTTTAAAGTTTGGTATTTTTCTTGTAAAAACGTGTAAAAATCCAAGGTCAAGCGATCAAGAGGTCAAAATTCATGGTACCCAAATAAAAAGTCTTGTCACAAGGAATTAACCTATGAAATGTGGAAGCCATGTGTATAGCCTATCCCACTTAAAATTTATGGGCAAGGTTAACATTTCTGCAGACAAATAGACAGACAGACATAATATAAACACAAGAAACAAAATATGTATAGTTAGTCAAATGGGAAAAAATCTACTATTTTGGAGTCACAAGATTGATTGTTATTTCAGGGACAAGGGGTGGCTAGGAAGATTGGATCCCCCCCCCCCCCCCCTTGGAATTTGCTTTGTTACTGAGTATTTAAATGACTATATACTGAAGCAAATAAAAAATGACTTTGGGCATCCCCCCCCTTACTTAGAAAACATTGACCCCACGACCCCATTATCATTGTTTTTATATTGTTTATTTGTTTTCATTTTTTTCTCCTGCTTGTCAGGAAATTCTGGGCTGGAATTATTTGACTGAGATGTAAACCCCCTCCCTTTCCCGAAAAAAAAATTCTGGATCTGCACCCGTATTGGCAGTAACTGAATGTTACATCTACAACGGGAGATAACTTCACAATATGAAATTCGTCTTCAGTGGCATGCGATGATCTTTGACCCTTTTGAACTTTAACCTAATCATTTGCATTTTGGTTTATTTTACCCCACTATACTTAAACTTGTACTTTCCGACTGTCATAGGTCCTGTCAACTTCATGAAATATAATCCAATTATAACACAAAATTAATTAATCCAATGCACACCAGACTGCAGCATGTGCTAATGCTATCCCATTCGGCAAACCTTGGTCGATTCCGTCGCTTTATCAGATGAAGTAGGAATCGGCCAAGGTGGTCCGAGTGCTGCTTAATCTAAAAATATGATAATGGGTGAAGCAACCCAATGTGATGTAGAAATTTTCCAAAAGGTGTTGTTTACATGTACATGTAAACATGTATACATGTAGTACAAGAACAAATTTTAAATTAATTCATAACAAACGATGTTTTAACAAAACTTTTCCATCTAGCCTATTCCAAAAAAAAAAAAAAACGTACGTGCCGTGTGTTTGTGGTGTCGAGGGGGGGGGGGTTTAGTAAATTTAAAAAGGTCTTATTATGAGCAAAACATTTATCAAAATCTAATTTACATCATTAATTAAATTCAAACTGATAATAAATTAAGCATGTAAAATACATATTTTTAAGAGGTTCTGAGTCATAGGTCACATGGTCACAGGACTGAGAATTTCATACTCAATTTGACGAATACATGTACATGTTCTGTGTAAATTATAGAATTATTTTGACTTTTTCCTTGGAAAACCGCCCAATATGTAGGAGTGTGTATTTAGAGGCAAACACCTTAATGCGGGTATTACTGTCTTCTGACAGCATCTAGTGTAAATATTTGTAGCCCTCTTTCGACTTTGGGTAAAATTATTAGGTAGGTATAAGTAGTTTGGGAAATCCTTTTTTGAAAAGATAATTTCAACATATTTGTTGACGAGATAAAAGGACTAAATAGGAAAAAAATATCTTGTCCTGTAATGTACAAAAATAAAGTTTTGCTAATTACAACTCACACAAAAAAGTATAATAGAAAGCACTTTCATTACTCTTACCTGTTGGCCATGAACATACAAACAAACAAGCTTGGTATCTCTATTATGCCATTTATAAAAAAGTTCAGGAATCTATTTCCGGTCATGGTACCAGACGTCAGAAATATACCATTGTATGTCAAGGCATTAACAAACCTGCAAAAATATATACATTTACCATTTCTACGTAAGTCACCTAAAAATGATAAAACCATGCAAGTCTGTCAATATGAGCATCAATATTTGTTCAATTTAAGTACAAAAAATAAATCCTACCATACAATCCATACAATAATGGATGTCAGCAAAATATGCCTTTTCCGGAATAGTTCAAAAACAGTATAAGTCTCGTTGGTGACGTGGTGCTTTGAGTTTTGCGCCCCACCATTTTCACCTTCAGTTAACGACTGGGTGGCATTTGATGTAGAATTAACGTTACTTAATTCTAAAATAGCTGATGGTTGCTTTCCATTACATTTTGCAGCTCTAATTATCCATGCCTTCATTTCTTCTGTCTTGTTATTTGCCACAAGCCAACGTGGTGACTCAGCCAATATCCTAAAACATTTGTAAATTTAGGTTTTGAAAATATGGATTTTGTGTCATGAAACAGTTAACTAGTCTTAAGAATGATATCAAACAAGTATATTATTTAGTCGGTAAAAGAACTTGATAGCTCATGTTCTTTGTTATGTGTATATAGTCCGACTATAAATAAAATTTACTACTACAACTACTTTTCCTCGTATGGTAACGTTACATATTATTAAAAAAACGGATGACAAACAGATAGACTGTCACACTGATTAGATGAAAAGACCTAACCACCGTGTTCCAATGCAATGGAATCCCGTAAGCCCGGCTGCTAACATGGTGTAGCGCCAAGATTCATTCCGCAACAAATAAGCCAGTAAGGGGATGCTCGATATGCCCAGAGACCAAACTATGCAGCAAATGTATATCATTGGTCCTCTACATTCTGCTGGAAAAAGTTCTATGCACAAGGCAGCAACAGTAAGTCCAAAACCCTGCAAGTAATGGACAATATTTTCTTCCTTTCTATATCACAGTTTCAATCAAAACGTTTTGAAATACAAACATTACGTAATTTTTCTAAACTTTCTAACCATCTGAAAAGCTCCGATTAAAAATCTTAAGATGACAAAAACTGGAAACCATGGAACAACTGCCCCAAGTATTGTACAAATGGTCATTGATAGGAAGGTCGTGTACACCAAGACTTTACGTCCATATTTGTCAGCCATAGGTGTAAACAAACTGGCCCCAAGCATCTGACCCACCATGACCATTGTCGTGGACATGGCACCTAGACCCTCTCTGTTGCAAACTAAATTCCACTATAATAGACAAGTTTTTTCTCTCAAATTAATGCTTAAAGATTTATTTGGGAAGCTTTTTTTTCGTATTTATGACGAACAAGTGAACATGCAAGGTATTTAAATTAAAAAACAAAACAAAACTTCAATGAAAGGATGTTAAACATGTATTTAAGAATAAGGAAGCATGAAAATTCTCCCTGACATAATCTTACCTCCAAAGACGAATTTTAAAGAACCCACCTCAGTTGCAACTGTTTCTGGACCTTCGTATTTGTAGCCATTGATACACGTCAGCTGAGATTTCCCAATAGTGTTTGACTGATTTACTTGAATAGTGACGTCACATCTGTGATAGTTTATGTCAACGTCACTGCTATTCGTAGAAATTTCTTTACCGTTCCAAATAATAAGGGAAATGTCTCGGCAACGGAAATCTGGGATAGTTCCTAAAAAGATAATTATACTGCTGTTATTTGATTAATTCTATTATCGCCATCTTTCATGTAAATGATTGAATTATGATGTGTTTTACAATAATGTACTTTCAAGTTAAAAGGTAAAATCTTATTGGTTTAGACGTATTTAACAATTCGAAATGTTACCCTCAGCGTTTGCAAATCACTTGACAAGGGGCAACACAACGAAAATGTGATATGCTTTCAAATGCGCGCGCGTGATTATCCGTCAAATTCTCAAAACGTCCGTTGTGCGTTTGGAAGCCGAATAAACGTGACGTCATTGCCTCCGATATAGCTTACTTGAAAAGGACAGACTAAACAAATAATAAATCATAAGATGATTAAAGACCTCTTTAGTATCAAACAAAAAATAAAGATGCCGATGAATCTTTTCAAAGCTTCCTTTCTTCGAAAACTGGTGTGGGGAGTCTAAAAGCTTTCTAAACGTGGACTTAAAGACGATCGATGGCTTTTTTTCTGACACATCCTAGTTGTTAGAGCGTATGGGTTAGATTCGCGAAGTACGGAGTCCTTCCTTACGTCGCGGTTTCGAATCCTACTGTGGGACGTGGAAACCAGTCCTTTGGATAAGACCGTATAAACTGAGGTCCCGTGTCGCAATAGGTGCTGGCACGAAAAAGACCCCTTCCTGCTCCATGGCCTACCCTGAGTGCCGAGCATAGGACAAAAAGGAACACCATTGTCAACCGACGCTGTAGCAGATGAAATTGACATCCCTCGGAAAAAGCATTGCAAACTTCCGCCGACGCGTCGGTTGACAATGGTTTTCCTTGAAGTGTCAATTTCAAATGAAACCTTCTAAAACAGGCACCATTTAAAATATATTCTCTTTGACATATAGTGTACATTTTTACGTTTCATTGAATCTGGAAAAAAAACCCTGATTTATTATTTAGATACATAAAATAGTGCATCGGTTTTTTTATTTCGATGAACGTGAAATTCCTTTAAAACGCTACTCCTTATACAGTTTTGGTCTGATGTCAATGGCTTCTTTTCTCATCCTTTTTTATAAGTACAAACCAGTAGAGCTACAGTCTCGACAGAGACATCTGGTTTTGGAAAGGTTTTATCACAGGTTATAATATATATGCATGTATAATATGAATGCTCTAACTTTTCCCTTTCAAAATGATGAATTTAAAACATGTAATTTTTTGCACGCAGGTCAAACTTCAAGGTTACGGGTAAAAAAAATCATGCCATTGTCACAGGTAAATACAAATACATAATTATGTTTAATATGAATGCCTTGTCTCTTCTCATTCAATAGATATGACCGTGATGACCAAGGTTAAATTTATTGAGACAGATGGACAGACTGACATACAAATATACATATTTCTATGTGAATTGTTTAAAATTGGCCCAGTGGTTCTAGAGAAGAAGTTAACCAGAAGTCTCTGTCGAGACTGTAGCTCTACCGTGAGTATATAATGTGGCATGCAAGAAGACACTAAGAACATAAAGAGACTTAATCAAGGATCATTATTCTATAATTCTATAATTTATTGCTGTTATAAAGTTTCAATTCCCAACAGCTACTTTTCTCTTCCTTAGCTTTAAGTAAAAACCAGCTTCAGTCTCGACAGAGACTTCTGGTTACAATACCTTGACCTGTTGATTTTCAATTCAATGAAGGGGAAAAGCTAGACAATCTTTATGAATTTTATCTCAGAAAAATACTTCAGCATCGTTTTTATTTTCAGCGTTGCCTTGGGAACTTGGGTGGACATACATTTAGTACATATATTCAGCGGTATTATGTAAAGTAAAAATCAAAATCAAAATGTTAGGGGTGTTCGACACCGTTTGCAGCATTATCATTCACTCGCCCTTAAGCATTTTAAGTAGGGGTAGTAGAAATTTTTGGTAAAATACATGTACATCTATATTTTTTTTATGGGCCCGAATCGATAGATTCGAGGTGTAAATTGTTTTTGTCCTTTCTGTCTGTTTGTCTAGCTGTTTGTCTGTCTGTTGTCAACTTTAACCTTCGCCATACCTTTTTAACCGTGAGAGATAGAAACTTCATATTTGGTATGCATACTCCACTAATCAATCACTTTTAATTGACACCAAGGTCAATAACCTTTTGACCTTGACTGTGACCTATATGCTAAATTATCTTTTTCGTACTTTTGCCATTACTTTTGAACCATAGGAGACAGTCTTCATATTTGGTATGCATACCCCTATAATGACGCTCTTTCAAATAACGCCAAAGTCAATGATCTTGTGACCTTGACTGTGACCTATATGCTAAAATTAGATTTTTCGAACTTTCGCCATTATTTTTAAAATTATAGGAGATAGAGACTTTATATTTGGTATGCTTAGTCCACTAATTAAGTTCTTTCAAATGTCAACAAGGTCAATGACATTGTGACCTTGACTTGATCTATATGCTTAAAATAGCTTTTTCTAACTTTCGCCTTTATTTTTGAACCAGGAGAGATAGAGATTTCATTTTTGGAATGCTTAGTCCACGTAATAGGTTCTTTCAAATGCCAACAAGGTCAATGACCTTGTGACCTTGACTTTAACCTATATGCTAAATATTTTCGAACTTTAGCCATAACTTTTAAAACCCAAGAAAATAGAGACTTGATATTTGATATGCATACTCCACTAATTACGTGCTTTTAAATGACACCAAGGACAACAATGACTGTGACCTATATGCTAACAAGCAAATTCAAAGAATTGTGGTCCCCCGCTTTCGGTGTCTTTGTCGGTGAGATGTTATTTTTTATGACATATTGTGTCTAATATGAACATCCTATCATATGTCATTTCATAGAAATTATCATTGAAGTTGATTTTTTTGAAGGATAAAAACCCTTATCCTGACCGTTAAAAAGTTATGGCCAAAGTTAACGTTTTTTAAAAGTAGGTCAACTCCAAGGTCAAGATCAAAGGGTCAAAGTTGTTGATGAAAGGTTTTCTCACAAGGATTACATATGTGAAGCATGAAAGCCCTAGCCCTTACCGTTCAAATGCTGTTGTCAAGGTTCAAGTTTTTACATAAGTACGTAAATCTTTAAGGTCAAGGACAAAAAGTAAAAATTTATTGGTATCTAATGAAAGGCCTTATCACAAAGAATATATAAGTGAAATATAAAAGTCCTAGTTTTTTGTGACCAAAGTTGAAGTATTTTTTAAAAGTAGTTAAAACTCCAATGTCAAGGTCAAAGGGTAAAAGTTGTTGGTATCCAATGAAAGGTCTTCTCAAAAAGATTACATATGTGAAGTACGAAAGCCCTAGCCCTCACCGTTCAAAAGTTATGGTCAAGGTTAAAGTTTTTCATCTTCAAGGTCAAAAGGTCAAGGTTGTTGGTATCCAATGAAATGTCTTGCAACAAGGAATACATATGTGAAATATAAAAGTCCTTGTCTAAAAAGTTTTTTTTAAAAAGTAGTTGAAACTCCAAGGTCAAGGTCAAAGGGTAAAAGTTCTTGGTATCCAATGAAAGATCTTTTCATCAGGATTATAAATGTGAAGTATGAAAGCCGTAGTACTTATTGTTCAAAAGTTATAGCCAAGGTTAAAGTTTTTTCATAGATACGGAAATCTCCAAGGTCAAGGTCAAAAGGTCAAGGATATTGGTATCCAATGAAAGGTCTTTCCACAAGCAATACATTTTTGAAATATGAAATTACTAGTACCTTCCATTCAAAAGTTATGGCCAAAGTAAAAGTTTGAAATTTCTGTGTAAAAGTGGGTCAAACTCCAAGGTCAAGGTCAAAAGGTCAAATTTGGTGGTACTCAAAGAAAGGTCTTGTCACAATGAATACACATGTAAATATGAAAGTCATAGCTCTACTAAATCAAAAGTTATGGGAAAGGTTAAAGTTTTTGTGACGGACAACGGACAGACATTGCTATTCGAACTTTGTTGCCGCCGGGCGCATAGTGTTTCACAAACACATCTTGTTTCTTGTTTGATTTTTGTAAATTTTGTTTCTCGTTCATTAAGTTTATGTGTTTTGTTTACGCTTCCTTTTGCTCTTGGTATGTGTCCATTTCTTTTCTTTCTTTCAGTCTTATTCAAGGTACCCTTCAGTCAAACATATAATTTTGACTTAAAGTTTAACAGAGGGATGAAACTAAAGCCCATTCACATGTAACTTTTTCCATTCTTCGTCTTTTCTTTTAAAGCCATTTAATTATTTTTTATTTTTCGTTTTGAAGATTTCAATCGTAAAAGAAGCATTTAAGAGATTTTTACAATAACTATTATAAGAAATTGCAACACAAAACTCAAAGCTTTTAGGCAATAAACAAGAGTACATTACCTATAAACACAAAAATGAGGACCGGAAAGACCGTGGGTAACAGACAAATTTGGTTGTACATGAATTGGAGAATTTGGAATCTTCCATATTTGCCCAAAGAACGCAAAACTTCATCCAAGTCGAGTGTTATTGCCATTTTGTAAGATCGCATGTGGTGAAAATTCGAGACGAACGCAATATTATAGTGTCTTATAAATAGATGATTTTTTTCTTAGTCACGTCGTTACTTTGCGGTATGCTGCAAAACGTCCGTTTTCGTATGCGTGGCCATTCATCTTTTCTCTATCTCTAAGTGAAATCATGTAAATAATGTACAAAAAAAATCATAAAATTAACTTTTTTCAAGAAGCTTTTGATATTGCATCATAAGGATATTTTAAAGACTTTGGAAATGTCTTAGAGTCTTATGAAGTATTATCATAACAAGCAAAGAAATACCCATGCTAACTCTCGATTCCCGCCTACATTTTGGAACAATTTAATTCAATATAAATAGCAATTTGGCCATAAAATCTTTGTTTAATACAAAGAACAGTTCAATGGTAATTGATGAATTGTTTTAATACCAGCGCTAAACAGTTAATTATCCATAATTCCAGCTCTTGAAAAAAGAGGGTAGACGATATTTTCCATTGAAATCGGAGTTTCAAGCATCACCATATTTTGAAATAGTCTTGGATATGATTAAATGTTCCTTACATCTTTTCTTATGTTTTAGGCAAATAAATAAAACGTAGATATTACAATATGATATAATGTTTCTGTTGTAAATCGCTTTGAAATTGGTGAAAAATAAGCATTTTTATCGTTTTTTTTTTCAATAAACATATGCCCCCCTTCCGTGTCACACAAAAAGTTTTGGTATGAATTTGTGAAATAACATTTCATATCACATGTAAAAAGGAATTTTTCTGACACGGGGGGGAGATGTTTAAAAAATAATTTTCGTTTTCCGTTGATTTCTATAGTGAAAAACACAAGTTTTACCAAAATTTTAAAGTTATCTCTCTTTGTTTTCCCAAATAAGTCATGTTTTATGAAAATCCATATAATTATCTATAAAACATATCATCGAATATGTTAACTTTTGAAAATTGACTTGGAGGTAGGCGGGAGAACAATAATAGCGTCCGCAGTTCTTTTTAAAAAAGTGGCCCCTTGCTTTCAGTGTCTTAGTGGATGGAATGTCATAATATATGCATGGCATGTTGTATCAATTGTGAATGCCCTATCATATGCCATTCAAAAATCATCAAGGTTATTTTTTAATTGGGTCAAACAAGAAGGTCAAAGGGGTCAAATCTCGTCATATATATAGATATATATATTGTCGAAGTGAAATATATGACGATAATAGCGAACACAAAATGACCCTCAAAGGTCCATTAAACAAAACAAAATTGTAGCAGAGTAAGTAAACACGGACTTCCTAAAAACACATGTATAATATGAGCACTATCTCCTCTCATTCAAAAACCAAAGTTCAAGTTTTTGAAAAGAACGTATGAACTTCAAGTCGAAGTCACGTGGTCAAAACGTACTGTATATAGAAAAGTCTTGTCACAGTTAAAACACGTGTGTAATATGAGAGGTCTATATTACCTTTTCCCTTTCAGGATTTATGGCCAATTAATGAAATGTTAAAATTTGTTTTAAAAAATGGGTCAAACTTCAAGATCAAGGTCGCGGGGTCAAAAACCATAGTAAATTTAGAAAATCTTTTTATAAGTAATGCACATGTGAAATATGAATTTCATATCTCTTATTATTCAAATGTTTTGACCAAGGTTAAGTAAGACAGACGGATAGACGAATGAGATTCGATCTCGCATCGCTTTTGCGAAAGCGGGGGGCAATGATCTTCCCTTACCATCCAGCGCCTTTAACCAACATGAAATGTGCGAAATTCAATGAGATAAAACTAAACACTTATTAATAACATAGCAATGTCGATGCCTACGTGGCGCAGTGGTTAGAGTGTCTGCTTCAGAATTGTGAAGTATAGGACTCGAATTCACTGTGAGACGTGGATATTATGATGAGACTGTTCAAATCGAGGTTTCGTGTCGCAGTAGCTGCTTGCACGAAACAGATCCATCACCGCTAAATGGCCCTAAGTGCCGATGATATATTAAAATCTGCAGCCCTCCATGGCAAGTGATGGCGTCTCATTTCAGTGAAAAATTCCCGAGAGGGACATGCTTGCAATGTCTTGATTGATTGATTGATTGATTATATATTGTTTAACGTCTCTCTTGAGAATATTTCACTCATATGGAGACGTCACCGTATGCCGGAGGGCTTCAAATTTTGACCTATACTCGTCACTTAGGGCCTTTGAGCAGTGAGGGTTCTTTATCGTGCCAGCGCCTACCGTGACACGGGACCTACGTTTTTAAGGTCATATCCGAAAGACCTGAGACTTTCACTTCTAGTGCCGAGCGCTTGGCAAAGGAACAGTCACTACCCTTGTTTACGTCTTAGGTATGACGCGGCGCCGCGATCGAAAATCGAACCTGGGCCTCCCGATCACGAAGCGAACGCTCTACCACTAGACTACCGTGACCGGTACAATGTCTTGAAGTTATGAACAGATAATTATATGTCACAATTTTTGACACATTGATTTGATGTGTGAATTTGTAAAGATGAATTTATCGGATATGATTATTGGCTTCTCTTTTTCTCTAATCGACTTCAGACCCCCCCCCAATTCCAAAATTGGGGCGGTGTAAAACGTTAGGTTTGTCCGTTAAAACATATAATTATATGTCCGTCCGTTAAACTTTGGGTAACAATACCTTATCTGCAATTTTTACTTAATTTACTGAATAAAATGTTTATTGCATAATATCATTGTCACAGTCGTGATCATGTATACTGGATTGAGCGAAACAAGATGGCGGCGAAGACATTTATAATTAAGATTTGGTTGCTTCAAAGATACCCTCCAGTTTGGAATAAACTAAATTCGATTTTTAGTCGATTATTTGCAAAGTTTCCCTTTCCAAGGAAAAAAATTCTTCAAAATCACATGTCAACTTTGCATATTTTTAATATCCCAAAGAATCACAATAAATTTGAACGTAGTGAAGGAGAAACTTCAAGAATACTCTGCAACAATATATTCAAGAAGTGGTGTAAATTAGAAATGGATACTTTAAATTCAAAGGAACTTCTGAACAATTTGAAATCAAGATTTCACCAAAGTCAACAGCTTATAAACTTACAACTTTTCAACTTTATACACAACCATTCCCCACAATAATTTAAAGTCTAGGCTTCTTGATATCATTGACACCTACTTTTTCAATAAAAATAGAACTCGTAAATTTATTAATTACTAACTTTGTCATTTGCAAACTTATTCTGTTAGAAAACATTCTGATTGTACACACAAGTACTCTGATGTTGACATCAAAAAGATGCTTAAGTTTCTGATTGACAATATCTATGTCATTTTTGGAGACCTGGTCTTCCAACAATCTATTGGAAATCCATGGGTACCAATTGCGCCCCGTTATTAGCAGACCTATTTTTATATTCATATGAAGCAGAATTTATGCAAAATCTGAAATGCGTAAAAAGAAGAAAAGACTTGCCGGTCGGCAGGGGATGTTCAATCTTACATGCAGTTGATCCCACCTCTAATATTTTTGGAGGTCTTTTGATCTTGAATACTGTTCGTTATCTCCATATAATTCATTTAAAAGACAAGGTAAGAAAAATAACAACCCATTATGCAAGTTAGTTTTAATTCAAAATATTTCAAATTTCACTGTATTATTGTAGCAAACATATCCTATAACATGAAATATATACACCAGGACCAATGAAAATAGTAAGGTTATCAATTTCAAATGAAACTCTTGATAGCATAACGAAGAAGGTACCTTCAGCTGCTTGTCCGCCTCCTTTTAAGAAACTTGCTCTGTCCTGTTTCCATACTTTAATTTTTTGGAGAGACATCATAATTATTCACTATACGGGTTCGAATTCCACAGTGGGACGTGGAGCCAGGTTCTTCAGATGAGACCGCATAAACCGAGGCCCCGTGTCGCAGAAGGTGCTGGCACGAAAAGGATCCCAGAGTGCCGAGCATCTTAGGACAAAATTTGTAGCCCTCCACCGGCAAGTGGTGGCATCTCCATATATATGAGTGAAAATTTCTCGAGAGGGATTTTAAACAATCAATCAATCAAATTCACTACATTTGCAAATTGCTTAAAACGCTGTCCCCGATGCGTGTCATAGTTAGATGGAGGGGTTGATTCTTACGTCGCGGGTTCGAATCACATTACAGGACATGGAGACCAATTATTTCGGATGTGACCAAATGAACGAGAAGGTACTAATATTGGCATGAAAAAGATCCGTCAAAGATTTTACGTGCCGAGTAAAGGACAAAAGAGCCATAGCTGCCTTACCGACTACTCGGCCGACTCAAGTATTTAAAAGGAAATCACCTGTTTCTATTTATAGATACATGTACCTTTTCAATTCACATTCAAACTAAATCACAGGCACCTGACGTTATTTATTTTTCTTTTAATGAAAAAAAATATACACATACCCAATAATAAACAAGGTACCCATCGAAACCCGCCATCTTGGATTTTCGAAGTAGGTCAGCACTAGTATTTTCGTCTGAAACTCCGTCCAATAAATTCCCTGCAACCATATTCTTTCTGTTTTCAGTCTTTTGAGGTCTAAACTTACGGACACTGCAGCCAGAAAGGCGCATCATACTTGCAAATATTAAAAATCCCTCGTCAAACTAGACCACGGACATTAAAGCTAGCGCATTGTCATTGATGCGCTTGCGTGTTGTTTCTATCAACGCGCTAGCGCGTTGTCATTAACGCACTTTGCGTGTTGTTTCTAACGCGCTAATACACTTTTGCAATGGCCCTATCGGGACTATGGTGTCCCGATAGGGGCAAAAGTGTATTAGCCCGTTAGAAACAACGCGCAAGCGCGTTAATGACAACGCGCTAGTGTGTTAATGACAACGAGTTGTGTGTTGGCGCGAAGTCGTGTTTTGAACAACGCGCTAGAGCGTTAATGATAATACTCTACAGATGTATTCTTGTATTGTTGCATTCTTGTATTGTTGTATTCTTGTATTGTTGCATTCTTGTATTGATGCATTCTTGTATTGTTGTATTCTTGTATTGTTGTATTCTTGTATTAATGAGAATATGCTATTATTCCACGTGGATTATTGTATTCTAACAACACGCTAGCGCGTTAATGTCAACGCACTAGCGCGTTGTTCACAACACGACTTCGCGCTAACACACAACTCGGTGTCATTAACGCGCTAGCGCGTTGCATTAGTGCGCTAGCGCGTTGTTCAAAACACGACTTCGCGCTAACACACAACTCGTTGTCATTAACGCGCTTGCGCGTTGTCATTAACGCGCTAGCGCATTGTCATTAATGCGCTTGCGCGTTGTTTCTAACGCGCTAATACACTTTTGCAATGGCCCTATCGGGACACCATAATAAACTAACATTGTATGGCAAAATTTTGGTGAAAAAAATGTATTTTAAAAATCCCTTCTAGAGTAGGCGAAAGTGACTATCAAATACGCTATGGCTCTTTGCAACCCTCTTCCAGGAAGTGGTTGCCCCACACTGTGAGAGATATAATCTCGAAGTAACGTAAAAATACAAAACAAACAAATAAAACAAAACATTATCATTAATGGTCCATGTACTATTCTTCAGGTTCAGGGTCATTTTTCAACTTCTTTTTTAATTTCAAATATTTTTTCTTAGCTAGAAAATTGATAAAGATTCATCGATTTGGCCTCTTAGCAGGACAAAGCACAGTATAATATAATGTCTGTATGACATGAATCATAAGCGATAAAGCATGTAGCTTAGGCAGACTTTGGTGGGTTGTCCAAATCATTAACGGTTGTAGGTAACACTTTGCCTTTTGTTTCCGGTAACCACAAGAAAAAGAACGCAACAATCAAGCACAGAGTTCCAAACGTTAACCCTGGTCCCCAAGGCACGTGTAGAGCCTGAAGAACAAATATCTTTCCGTTTTAAAACGAATAACAAAACATATACCGGGAATATACAGATAAACGTGCATGCGCATACACTGTACCGCAACATCTCTTGAAATATAAATATTCCATTTTTTTTTTTTTAAATAACTTTCAAATTCACGGCGTGGACAAATCTTTGTGTTAAAAAGGCAGACAAACAAATAATACTGACAATTGAACACTTACGAAAGAGAAGGCAAATGGCGATAAAATGGACCCAATCCGACCAGCAGTGGACGACAGACCAAAGCCTGTGCTTCTGTGAAAGCCCAAAGAAAATGTCTATATTTTGATTGAATAATTGATCATTGATGTTTAATGCCGAGTCTGAAATATTTCAGCGGATTTATATTTTGAAGTAGATGTCGCCAAAACGGCTACTTTACTAATCTCTGACGCTTATCTTTAAGTTGGTACATGAAGGATACCGTCAAAATGGGCAACTTTAACTAACCCTTACCTTGAGATGGTAAGATGTCATCAAAGTGAGCAACCTTCACTGAGTTCTGATCCTTACCTTAAGTTGGTATGAAACTGACAAAATATGCCATCTTCTCTATTTCTGGTCATTACCTGACGTTGGTAGGATATACCATCAAAGTGAGCAACTTTTAAATTAACTAACCCTTGCCTTGAGGCGGTAAGATGTCATCAAAGTGAGCAACTTTTAAATTGACTAACCCTTGCCTTGAGGTGGTAAGATGTCATCAAAATGAGCAACCTTCACTGAGCTCTGATCCTTGCCTTAGGTTGGTAGGAAACTAACAAACTGTGCAAACTTCTCTTTTCTGATCCTTGCCTTAGGTTGGTAGGAAACTAACAAACTGGGCTTACTTCTCTTTTCTGATCCTTGCCCTGGGTTGGTAGGAAACTAACAAACTGGGCTAACTTCTCTTTTCTGATCCTTGCCTTAGGTTGGTAGGAAACTAACAAAATGGGCTAACTTCTCTGTTTCTGATCCTTAAGTTGGTAATATAACATCAAAGTTGGCTATCTTCACTGAGCTCTGATTCTTTTCGTAGGTTGGTAGGATACAACTCTGGTGTGATTAGAAACAGACACGAAAAAGCACCGGCAATTCCAAACATTCCTACCAGGCTAATCACTCTTAAAAAAGTTTTACTGTAAGAGTAATTTTTTATCTTGAAATTCACAATATTTTGATACATATAACTATGATAATTACAAGCATTTACTTAAAATTTTAAATCAATTACTGAAATATATGTCAGTTACTAAATTCAAATGTTTTACTTGATTTTTGTATTTTAAAGAATTGTTTTACTTACACACTAAAATGTTTTACTTAGTAATTTATATTTACTTAAATTTGTGTATATAAGTAATAACATTACTTGGTCTTTACTTACATTTTGCCACTATTTACTATTTACTAACTATTACAAAATATTTTTATGCACCCGAAAACGAAGTTTCAGGGGTATATAGTTTTTGTCTTGTACGTCCGTCTGTCTCTCTCTCTGTTTGTCCGCAAAAACTTTAACCTTGAGGAGCTATGACTTTCATATTTCACATGTGTATTCCTCGTGACAAGACCTTTCTTTGGGTAACACCAAATTTTACCTTTTGACCTTGACCTTGGAGTTTGACACACTTTTACACAAAAATTCCAAACTTTTTTCTTTAGCCATATCTTTTGAACAGTAAATACCGGGATATTTATACTTCACAGATATATTTTTTGTTTAATTACCTTTCATTTGATACCAGCAACCATGACCTTTTGACCTTGACCTTGGAGATATCAAGAAATACCAATATATTAAATTTGCCATATTTATGAAATTATTTGTACTGCAACTGCTCTGAATTTTCCTTAATTAAGGAAAATTCAGAGCAGTTGCAGTAAAATAATTACTTAAATATGGTAGTCTAATTACTATCGGGATTACATTCTTGAAATGTAACATTTAAATTGGTCTGTGAGGAGGAGTTATCTTTCCTCTAAATATTCCTTCATGTGAAAAAAAATGTCATACTAATAAAAATGCTGAAATAAGTACTTGAAGCATTAAACCATTTTTAAAATGGTCCTTAAAAAGATACAACTTATTCAATTTATAAGGCTTTTGATGTTGGAATTAAATGTTTTATTGTTAAATATAATAAAACAATTACAAAGAAATTGGCAAAAGAAATAGAAAGTATCGTTTCCATCATGTGACAGTCAGATGTCGATTCCATCTAACTGAATACTCAAAGGTCTCAATTTGGGAAGTCTGATCAAGAACACTGCGAGAAGTACTCATATTTTGTACTTACAAATTATCTCTCTTATCAGAGGGTCGGTACATTGCAGTGTTTCTAGTAAATAATATTGATTTTAGTAAATATGATAACTATTTCATTTACCTTGTATTCTTTTAAGTAATAATATTCTAGATTTTTCAGTATTACATTTACTTAGTAATAATTCATAAAATTTAGTAAATAGAAAGCATATTATCTCTAAATTAAGTAATAATAATTTACCAAAAATGAGTATTTCAATTACTAAGTAATATAATTCCTATTGTTAAACTAATTCTATTGATACTTAGTAAATCATTTTATAAGTAAATCAATTCATCCTTATTACTAATTATGTTTACAATTACTAACCATAATAGTCATTTACTTGCTATTCTGACTAAATGAATTACTAATAATTACTAGTTTTTCTTAATCTAATATCTTATTTTAAAAACAACAAGTAAAACTTTTTTTAGAGTGAAATATCATCGACAGGACACTAAGGTTGACTGTAAGAGATAGAAGTTTTTTGTTATCAACAAATTCAGCTAATATTTTGGTACATGTAACTATGAGACATTCAAGAGTTTAATTTGGTCAAACATTTATTTTTTCCATGATGTAAATATCTTCGCAAAAGAATGAATATATTTATAAAATGAGATGTATTAATAAAGGCAAGTTATGTTTTTACCTGTATATTTCAAAATAAGTGCAGATGCAATGAGGAAGAATCCTGAGAGAGCGAAAAAGCCAATTGATGTATATCTTCTACCTATCCTAAAGCAAATATACATGTACCTGTACTTGAAAATTAGTTGTTTTAATTTGCATCGACGCGTGATGTTTTTATGTTAACTTTATAAATTGATGCCTACGTCACTTCCGCTAAATAACTCACTTTCCGATAAGATCCCATAGAACAAATTGACTTGGAGTTTCTGCCAAAGCATTTAGGAAGAAATTCAGAAATCTGTTTTCTGATAAACTACTGGACATCAAGTAGAGGGCGTAATAAGACAAAATGACGACAAACCTAGGTAAACAACAACTTTTATGTAACATAGATCAACGTGTTCAATTTCTCTTGCATTTTTAAATGAAAAATCAAGAAATGTATTTTAAAAAACCACAATGTTTAACAAGCAGTCCACAGAATAAAAGATATGAATAAAACTCTTCTTTCTCGTATAATGTCGAGGATATTGTATTTTTCTTTCATTGAGTCGTCATCTCTGTCTGTTATTTGATGATCTGAATTCGCAAGCAGTGTCTCTACTTCGTTTGATGGCGTGTAAAAACTTTTCAGAATCTGTTCTGGGTCCTTTTTATTCCATTTTGCTGCTCTACGTATCCAAACTTTTACCTCTTCGTCTTTGCCATTCGCCACCAACCATCGTAAAGATTCGTGTTGTAACCTGGATGTTCATACAACATTGATTAGTACAATTCTCTGTCATCCCTGGACTTTCAGTGAAGTGTGATATTCTCGAAGCTAAACGATTAGCGTCTCTCAAATTGTCATTGTTAAGAATTTAATAACATTAGTAATTAAATTGTTGAGATGACTAATCCCCACCTCTTTGCTGTAAGAAACGCTGTAATTGGATCATTGTTACACTCGTTGGCTATTGCCCGAATTTCTATCCCATGTATATTTCAACAGTGAATGAAAGGCTGTGTAAATTTCAGACGCTAATTATGTAACGTCGAGAATGCCACGCTTACTGAAAGTTCAAGGAGAACGGAGAATTGTACTCAATCACATGCTTTTAGGAGGAGCAGAGGACATGATAACAGCACTCACCAATGGGTTCCAATACAATGGATGCCGATCAGACCCACAAGAAGCTGCAGGTATCTCCAAGATTGGTCTTGTGGGAGGTAGCCGAAGACATTAAGGCACCGCCCACATTAAGGCACCTATAAAGGTGGTGGTAGCTCTGAATTCCGCCAGTGTAAAGACGAATAATGACCCCCATCGAATAATGACCAGGGGTAATTTTTCAACGACAAAAAATGACCCCCACCCGTAGGAAAAAAAAACATTTTTTGTAGAAAAAGAGTCCTAGGGGTCATTATTTTATATGTTAGTCCTATAAAAAATTGACCCCCATTGAAAAAATGACCCCCTTTAAAGTGATACAAAATTTATATACATGAAAGTATTGTGGCAAAGTAACAGTTGAAAATTAGTAGAATAGTAGATTATTTTAAGCTTATTTTTAGTCCCTCCTTATAGAAAAATAAAGGTAGGGTAGTTTTGTTTTTGTTGCTTTTGTTGATAATCGACTTCCTCCTAAATAAGTAAGGGGGTGGGGTGGGTATTAACACCTAAAATATGCTCTGTAAAGCTATGGGCTAGCGTAAAATATACATTCTAATGCAAAAAATATACATGAAGACATAATCTTTTGATTTAGCACACAGTATTCATTATTACATTTCTTAATTCTTGTTTTACTCCACCTTTTTACTCAATTCTGAGTATATTTTTCAGAGAATTTAATATGAAAATCAGAACAAACATTTTCATTTTTGTAACGTCTTCTTTATACTGTATCATAATATGAAAAGTTAATTGAAGATCATTTCTTTTTATGTCCCCGTAATCGAAGATTCGGGGGAATATAGTTTATCGTGTCCGTCTGTATGTCTGTCTGTCTATCTGACGGTCTGTTTGTCCGCAAAATCTTTAACCTTTACCATAATTTTTCATTTATTGGAGCTATGACTTTCATATTTAATATGTGTATTCCTTGTGACAAGATCTTACTTTGGGTACCACCAAATTTGACATTTTGACCTTTACCTTGGAGTTTGTCCCATTTTACACAAAAATGCCATTTTTTTTCACTCTGGCCATAACTTTTAAACGGTAGATACTAGTACTCTCATACTTCTTATATGTATTTTTTCTTTTTTGGCATGACTTTTCATTGGATACTAAAAACATTGACCTGAACTTGACCTTGGAGATTTCCGTACTTATGAAAAAACTTTAACCTTGGCCATAACTTTTGAACGGTAAGGGCTAAGGTATTCATACTTCACATATGAATCAAGGCAACATTCGATTAGACATCGATCTCGATGCAAATTATGTCACTTTCGTTTCTCACAGGACATAACACGCCCACAAACACACACACGATTGCGTTTCTATATTCCCTCCAGCTCTTATGCGTGGGGATAAAAAATACACGTTTACACACAAAGATATCTTTTAAAAGATACGAAATTAGGGAACATTTAGTATCTGTCCGGATTTTATACCACGGTGCTCATCTTTGTTATTCTATAGTTTTTATCAGTTACAAGAAATTGCATGTCGTGCTTTTACTTCCGCGTCCTTTTTGTACGTAGCACATAAATTGTATTCTGTATTTTAAATCTGATGTTCCCCTAATGACTACTCTTTGTTTATGTGTACATACATTTGTATTTGCAATTGTGAGGCAAGGTAGTACTGTTTCCTCCTTTTCTTTTCCACGATGTAATGAAGGATATTCCGGTTTTAAGTATACAAAAAATCCAAGGCATAAGAACTCATGGTAAGCTTCCTTAATCAAAACTGAACCCAAGAAAACAATCTTTTTATTTACTTCTTGGGTTGTTTGACCTTAATAACATAGAAATCTGTAAGATCATCTAGATTTGTAGGCAACTCTCGACCACTGGTCTCCGGTAACCATAGGAACAGAACACAAACAACAATGGAGAGACTTCCAAACACAACTCCTGGACCCCATTCGATCAATGCTGCCTGAAAGAAGAAACACATCTTTCTCATTAAGAAATTCAGATATAAAAAAGATGATTAGTAATAATTACAACTCGACAATAACTTACAAACATTGTGGTGAATGGGGACAGCATCCCGCCAATCCTGGCTGAGGCAGACGCCATGCCATATCCAGCAGACCTAAACAATACAGGTATTGTCTGCATGGTTTTATGTTGTAAATTTTGAATTTACTATTGGGAGGTAAATGCAAAAGTTACACGATAACGTTCTGCATTTACCTCTCCTAGTAAATTTAAAATTTACAGCATGCTATTATTACATTAAACAACTCGGTTGCATTTCCTCTAATAAAATGAATGTGGCTCGTACCTGAACTCAATGACAGAGATCCATGATATTGATTAAAGACGTAACATATATCCTGAATTTGTTTTTAAATCTATTCTAAACTTGCGTTGATGCCAAACTTGTCTTTCAATTTGGTAAAAAGTTGGTCAACCATTAGCATAGCCTTTCATTCTTTATGTACTTGTACTTTACCAACTATTAATGCGCCAAGCAGACACGAAAAACTCGATTACAAAAACAATTTTTATTGATATTACTGTACGTAACCAAAGAGTCATTTTAATTCTTAAAAAAAAAAAAAAAAAAAACCCTCGCATTCTTATGGAATCCGGATAGGGCCATGCAGTTTACTATCGCACCATCGAGCATCGACTTATAGGTCGATGGCGCGATAACGATGAAACGATGGTGCGATGACGATAGAGCTATGGTGCGATAGCGCGATGACGATGATGCGATAGCGCGATGACGATGGTGCGATAGATCGATAGTAAAAGTGAATATCGCTTCATCGTCATCGTACCATCGCGCCATCGTTATCGCACCATCGCTTCATAGCACCATCGCTTCATTTATCGTACCATCGTCATCGCATTATCGCGCCATCGCTTCATCGTCATCGCACTATCGCACCATCACTTCATCGTTATCGCACCATCGCTTCATCGTCATCGCAAAATCGTTTTTTTATCAACCCAAACCTCGATGGTGCGATGATGCGATAGTGAACTGCATGGCCCTATCCGGATTCCATACATTCTCATGAGAAGACTTTTTCCATCGAAAGATACATAAAGTATTTATGCCATCACACAAAGTCAGATCTTTTTAAATCTTAGTATTATACTTGATGTGTTGATTGTTGGGCACAGTCTACCCAATAGGTCATTTTTTTTTTATCAATCGAATATAATTATATGACTTGCCATCAGACATTCTCTTCGCGCGTCTTACCATATAAAATTCAGAAAATGATTCAATTAAATTCTTAAATGATCATGTGTAGGACAAACATACCTTAAGTTAGTTGGATAAATTTCGGGAGTGTACAAGAAAATGGTTGCAAAGGATCCACTGATTCCAAATTTTCCCATGAAGTTAAAAAATGCCGAAAAGCCATCTACAAGTGACGTTCTATCTAAACAAAAAAAATAATGATAATAATAATTGCATGAAAAACAGGATGTGCTTGTGAAACATTGATGCCCCCATATGGCAGCTTATGGCGAGTGTTGAACTTTCTCAAATACAAAGGTCAATGTAAGAAGGTCAAATTTGTTGGTAAGATAGATCTTGTTATAAGCAATGAATCTGTGAAATATGAAAGTCCTAGTACCAACTGTTCAAATGTTATGACGAAGGTTCAAGTTTTAAAAAAAAAATGTAAAAGGTGAAGGTCAAAAATGTTCATACCCGTTAAAAGATCTTGTCACAATGAATACATGAAGTATGAAAACCCTAGTGCGAACTATTGAAAAGTAATGGCCAAGGTTAAAGTTTGGTAATTTCTTGTAGAAGTGGGTTATGCTACAAGGTGAAGAGATCAAATTTGGTGGTACCCAAAGAAAGCCTGAAGTAATACACCTGAAATATGAAAACCATAGCTCCATCCACTCAAAAGTTATGCGCAGGTTAAATCTTTTGTGGACAAACAAAGACAGGCAGACGGACAGGGCAACAACTACATACCCCAAGTTTTTTGATAACGGGGGTATCATGTACCTGGTATCTGGGGGACTATTTTGTGAGAATATTAATGTCTAGTAAAAGATGACATCATATAAGTTCAATAACAATTAAGAAAACTAGATGTTGCGAGCACCTGTCTATCGGTTAATATACTACACTATACATGTATATGAAAATCTTTTAAAACAAATGAATAGTTAAGCAGATCAATGTTATCACTACAAATCAGTATTTAGCGTATGGATGAATATATACTCGACTTTTGCTGTATATCGATTCTTAGTAATATACTTTTTTCTGAATATCGATTCCAGTAATTTAGTTTTTATGAGGGAAAACGAGACATTAATTGTCGTTTCATTTCTTTAAGTGCATAAAAAATTTGGTTGTAAGTTCCATATGATAGTTCTGACATAATTGTTTTTATATAGAAGTCATGTGTGGGGTACACTTATTTTTCAACTCTTGTTTTAATGTTCTGAAAAATCCAGAGAAGTCATTTAATACATTAACATATTACAAGGGCACCGCGAAGCTGAACATTCCTCCAAAGAATAAAGAGATGTATATAAATATATAAATCAAGATAGCTGCAATACTGTAGCCCTCTCCGATTTTTTTTATCTGATATTTTCTGGAGAGGGCTACAATTCCATCGCATCTCCGTAATGGTGCAAATATATTTTTTTGATACGGGTGATTGGAGGCAAAATAAATTATTTTTACAGTAAACTTACTTCTTATAAGACGGAATTTTTATTCACTGTCAACAACATAGCCTGTTAAACTCGAAAACCATGTAAAATAAATCTGTGTCTTTCCTAGCTGCAATATTCAGCAGCCATGACAGTTCACGCGTGACGTATGAGACTTTCGCTTGAAATTTGGAACAACCAAATGAAGCAAATGTACACCTGTTTATAAACGATTGTGCTTTAATTACATTACAAAAACATCGATAAATAAAACCATTTCAAGTGTTTTTTTGCGCAAACAGCGTACGTATGCTTAAAATAAGGGAATTCCTAGTAAAAGATCCGCTCATATAAGAATAAATTCTAGATTGGCTGTCCCAATATATACAATCCATCAAGGTCAGTAAACATGGCGGATAAATTCAAGTTAAGCTGGTGACACACACGAAAAATAACCGATATATGGGTCGTTGTGAATATTTTTGGATCGATTTATGTTTTGCATAATTACATATTTGGATTCCAGGTAAGAGCTAATAATAAAATAGCCGTTTACTGATAAAAAATTTGAGCCGAAATAGTGATCCACTGCCGCATATTATAGAGATCCTGTGTGGGGTAAGGAGTTGTTGCCCTCTCCCAAAAAAAAAAAAAAAATAATTAACATATTACAAGGAGAGGGCTACATTATTGCAGCTAAAGATCATGTACATAAATATATAAATCAAGACAGAATGCAAATTACGTCACTTCCGTTTCGTTCAAGGACAAACACACAATCTAAAAGTTACTGTATTCCCTCCAACTTCGTTGCAAAGGGACAAAACGCAAAGTTGATCAAAAAACATCTATTTTGCACACATGGAAAAAGTGTACATAAATCGTACATTTTATAAATGTCATATAATATATGTCAAGTCGCACGAAACATCTCGACTAGCTGTGACGTCACACGACGTCACGGAGCATGTCGTAGCTTACAAAGAAAGCCGAGCGTCTGGTTGAAACTCGTTGTAGAGTATTTTCTTCTTTAAGATTTCTACAAAACCCAAAAGCCTTTTATGTTTTATGTTATTTATAAGCCATTATCGCACGGAATCCTGGTAGCAAAGGAATTCTGGGAAATCTAATGAGCTCGCTTCGCGATGCTCGCTATAATTAAAAAAAAATTAATGTTTACATTTTTATAAAGATGCAGTTGAATTTTCAGTAGTGAATACCTTTCAATGTCAACAATATGGCGGATAGGACAAGGGAGATTCCTGCAATGGCGTGGAACACAATACACGTTTTCTTTCTACCATACCTAAACATAAACAATATCTAAGACCACTTTTAAAATAAATAGTTATAGTCCTCTCCCGACTTTGGGTAAAATTATTGGGTAGGTGTAAGTAGTTGGGAAAATCCTTTTTTCAAAAGATAATTCCAAAATATTTGTTGACGAGATAAAAGGACTAAAAAGGGAAACAAATATCGTGTCATGGAATGCACAAAAAAAGTTTCGCTAATTACAACACACACAAAAAAGAATAAAATAAATCACTTTCCTTGCTCTTACCTGTTGGCCGTGAACATACAAACGAACATGCTTGGAATCTCTATTATACCATTTATGAAAAAGTTCAAGAATCTATTTCCGGTCATGGTTCCAGACGTCAGAAATATACCATAGTATGTCAAGCTATTTACAAACCTGCAAAAATATATACCATTCTATGCAAGTCCCCTTAAAATGATAAAACCATGCAAGTCTGTCAATATGAGCATTGTTCAATTTAAATGCAAAAAAAATCCTACCAAACAATTCATACTATAATGGATGTCAGCAAAATATGCCTTTTGCGGAATAATTCAAGAACAGTATATGTCTCGTTGGTGACATGATGCTTTGAGTTTTGCAATTCACCATTTTCACCACCAGTTAACGACTGGGAGGCATTTGATGTAGAATTAAGGTTACTTAATTCTAAGATTGTTGATGGTTGCTTTCCATTACATTTTGCAGCTCTTATTATCCATGCCTTCAGCTCTTCCGTCTTGTTATTTGCCATGAGCCAACGGGGTGATTCAGCCAATATCCTAAAAAAAATTGTAAATTTCAGGATTTGAAAATATGGATTTTGTGTTATGTAATAAACTATTAAATAGTCATAGGAATGATATTAAACAATTCCTTTCCTCGTATGGTACAGAATATTTGGATATGGAAAACAGACAGACTGTCAAAATACACATGTACTTCTTACCATCGTGTTCCAATGCAATGGAAACCCGTGAGCCCAGCTGCTAACATTGTGTAGCGCCAAGATTCATTACGCAAAAAATAAGTAAGCAAGGGGATGCTTGATATGCTTAGTGACCAAACTATGCATGTGATGTATATCATTGGTCCTCTACATTCGGCTGGAAAAAGTTCTATGCACAAGGCAGCGAGAGTAAGTCCAAAACCCTGCAAGTAATGGACAATATTTGCTGTTTTTCTTTATCGCAGTTTAAAACCAAAGCGTTTTAAAATACAAACATTATGCAATTCTTCTAAACCGTCTTACCTGCTGAAAAGCTCCGATTAAAAATCGTAGGATGACAAAAACTGGAAACCATGGAACAACTGCTCCAAGTAATGTACAAATGGTCATTGACAGGAAGGTCGTGTACACCAAGACTTTACGTCCATATTTATCAGCCATAGGTGTAAACAAGCTGGCGCCAAGCGTCTGACCCACCATGAGTATCGTTGTGGACATGGCACCTAGACCCTCTCTGTTGCAAACTAAATTCCACTATAATACACAAGGTTTTTTTTCCACAAATTAATTCTTAAAGGTATATTTGGGAAGTTTTCTTTTCGGCAATTATGACGAACAAGTAATACGCAAGGTAATTAATTTTTTTTTAAAACGAAACTTCGATGAAAGGAGGTTAAACATGTATTTAAGAATAAGGAAGCATAAAAATTCTGCCTGACACAATCTTATCTCGAAAGACGAATTTTAAATAACCCACCTCTGTTGCAACTGTCTCTGGACCTTCGTATTCGTAGCCATTGATACATGTCAACTGAGATTTCCCAATAGTGTTTGACTGATTTACTTGAATAGTGACGTCACATCTGTGATAGTTTATGTCAACGTCACTGCTATTCGTAGAAATTTCTTTACCGTTCCAATTAATAACGGAAATGTCTCGGCAACGAAAATCTGGTATATTTCCTGAAGAGTCTTTCATGTAAATATTTCAATTATGAGTTTTATATTAATGTTCTTTCATTTTAAATACTAAAATCTTATTGGTTTAGATGCATTTAACAATCCGTAATGTTAAATACTAAAATCTTATTGGTTTAGATGCATTTAACAATCCGTAATGTTACCCTCATCGTAAGCAACTCAATTGACAATGGGCTACACAACGAAAATGTCACATGCGTGCAAATTGCGCGCGTGTGGATATCCGTAGAATTCTTAAAAACGTCAGTTGTGCGTTTGAAAGAAGCCGAATAAACGTGACGTCACTGCTTCCGATATAGGTTACTTGAAAAGGACAGACTAAACATGCTTGCGAGTGCAGAAATTACAAAACGTAAGATGATTAAAGACCTCTTTAGTATCAAACAAAAAAATAAAGAGGTCGGTGAATATTTTTCAAAGCTTCCTTTCTAAGAAAAACATGTGGGGGAGTTTGAAAGCTTTCTAAACGTGGACTAAAAGACGGTTTTTTTCTGACACATCCTAGTGGTTAGAGCGTATGCTCTCGAGTCGCGAAGTACGAAATTAATCCTTACGTCGCGGTTTCGAATCCCACTGTGGGACGTGGATTAATTAAATAAGTCCTTTGGATAAGACCGTATAAACTGAGGTCCCGTGTCACAATCATAGGGGCTTGTCTTACAGATTGGTAAATGAAAAATATATTTTTAAAATTTTGAATCTTCTTTAAATACACTTAAAACTTGTTAAAATAAAGATTCTGACACTTTCAGTCAAGAAAAACCACGTTTAAAAAAATACCCACACCTATATACATAAACTCTATAAGGGACCCAAGCTCCCATCTTGGAAAAAATACCCCCGCCCACTTCAGTGCCTATTTCTGGACTCTAAACCATTAATTTATTTCGGTATCATGGCTCTGTCCCCTACAGTGATGATTTTCCTAAATGTTGATGAGGTTGTCAGTCGTGAACTCGCGTTTAATCAACAGTAAACGGATACAACTTCTTCGATTTGAGCTCATCTCGCTGAATCGACCCATTTTTTCCGCGAAGCTGGAAGTCCTTGAGTGTTACTGTTCGCTTTCGATTACCCTCTGAGTTTTCCCTATACAATGCTTATCTGCCCTTGCAATTTTGTCAACCGACACTGTAGCAGTTGAAATTGACATCCCTCGGAAAAACCATTATTAACTTCCGCTGACGCGTCGGTTGACAATGGTTTTCCTTGAAGTGTCAATTTCAATTGTAACATTCGAAAACAGGCCCTTTGACATGTAGTGTACATTTATACGTTTCATTGAATTTGGAAAACCCCGATTTATCTCTCTTTGCTCAATAGTAAGGGTCTATAAAATTCAACTATTCATTACCGTCTTCCTTGGAAGACGCTATTGTATAGTTGAAGTATTTTACAGTCTTCGGACTATGCACTTCCTCTCTTTTGTGATTGGTAGAAAATGCATGATGAGAAATTTTTCAATTATTTCATTGGTTGAAATGCTGTTCAAGGCAAGGGAGATAACCTTCTGATGATCTAATTTTCGTACGACTAAACAATTTTGCAAGATTTTCAATCTTAAAAAGAATTACAAAACGAACAACAAAATCAGCAGTAATTAATTCCTAATAACATGATTTTTTGTATAGCAATAAATAAAAGATCTCTTTAATTTCATTATAAATAAAATTTGATTTTTATTGCTTGCAGGCTTTACAATTTGTTATTATTCTTTTCCCCTTTCTTGTTTGAAGAAGGGAATGGAATCAGCCGAGGTTTGTCGAAAGCTCTCCGCCAGTCAAAGTTTACGGAGATGACCGAGCGACAACCGTGGTAGGGCTAATGCCAGTAAAAAGCTAATGTAGAAATACAAAATCAAGAAATTCAAAAGAATTATACGGCCTCATAGGTGTAGATCAGTTTACTGTTTAAGATTGTTGCTAAAGACGGTAAGCTTTTTTAAAAAGCTCTACTTGTTATGTATAATACATCGGTGAAAAGGTATCGTTCAACTTGAAATATTACAGTGAAATAAAACACGTTTCTGTAGTTAAGTTTACAATTTTGGAAATATTCATTGTATTTTACATTACCTTGACCTGTTAATTTTCAATTCAATAAAGGGGAAAAGCCAGACCATCTTTTATTTATAAATTTTATCTCAGAAAAATATTTCAGCATCGTGTCATTCTCAGCGTTGCTTTGGGAACTTGGTTGGGAAATGTACATTCATGTATTTATTATGTAATGTTATAAAAATCAAAGTCAAAATGTTAGAGGTGTTCGATAACGTTTGCAGCATTATCATTCACCCGCAATAAAGCATTTTATGTAGAGGTAGTAAGAATTTTTGGTAGTAATGCATGTATGTACATCTATGTTTCTTTTTCTTTGTTTGATTTTTGTAAAAAAAAAAAAAAAAATTCTCGTTAATTAAGTTTCATTGTTTGTGCTTTACCTATGTTTCTCTTTGCTTTTTGCATGTTTTCGTTTCTTTTCTTTCTCTAGAATTCAGGTCTAGGGAACCACTCCAGTCAAAAAATAATTTTGATCGACTTAAAGTTAAAAGAGGGGTAAAAATAAATCGCATATAATTTTTACCATTCTTCGTCTTTTCTTTTAAACCATTTAATTTTTTTTTGCAATTTTTTTAATCGTCAAAAAAAACCATATAAGAGATTTTTACAATAAATGTTAGAAGAAATTGCAACACAAAGCTTTAAGGCAATTAACAAAAGTACATTACCTATAAACACAAAAATGAGGACCGGAAAAACTATAGGTAGCAGACAAATTTGGTTGTACACGAATTGGAGAACTTGGAATCGTCCATATTTGCCCAAAGAACGCAAAATTTCATCCAAGTCTTGTGTTATTGCCATTTTGTAGAATCGTGTATAGTGAAAATCCGAGACTAACGCAATATTATAGTGTCATATAAATAGGTGAATTGTTTTCTTAGTCACGTCGTTACTTAGCGGTATGCTGCAACTCATTGTCCGTTTTCGTATGTGCGGTCATTCTCTTTTTCTGTATCTCTAAGTGAAATAATGTAATTAATGTAAAAAAAATTCATACAATTTTTCTTTTTTCAATAAGCTTTTGATATTGTATCATACAGGTATTTTGAAGACCTTGGAAATGTGAAGTATTCTTTCAAAACAAGCAAATTCAAAGAATTGTGGTCTCCCGCTTTTAGTGTTTTAGTGGATGGAATGCCATTGTATATAGCACATTGTATCAAATGTGAATGCACTATCATATGCCATACAAAAACATCATCAATAATTAGGTCAAACATGAAGGTCAAGGTCAAAGGGTCAAAACTCGCAGTGTATTTAGAAAGGTCTTGTCACTGTGAAATATGAAAAATAAAGCTCAAAGGTCCATTAAACAAAACAAAAATGAAGCAAACACGGACCACCAAAATACACATGTATAATATGAAAGCCCTATCTCTTCTCATTCAAAAGTTATTACCAAAGTTCCATTTTTTTAATTTTTCATTCAAATGTTATGACCAAGGTTCAGTAAGAGGACAGACGAATGAGATTCGATCTCCCATCGCTTTCGCGAAAGCAGGGGACAATAATTTTCCCTTGCCATTCAGGGCCTTCAACCAAAATGAAATGTCTGAAATTCAATGAAATAAAAACTAAACACATATTGTTCCATAGCAATGTCATTGCCCACGTGGCGCAGTGGTAAGATTGTCTGCTTCAGAGTTCTGAAGTAAGGACTTGATCCTTACGTCGCAGGTTCAAATTCACAGCGGGACATAGAGACCAGTCCTTCGGATGAGACTTTGTAACTCGAGGTTCCGTGTCGCTGTAAGTGCTGGCACGAAACAGATCCCTCGATCACTGGTCAGTGGCCCTGGGTGCCGAGCATAGATTAAAATCTGCAGCCCTTCACAGCAAGTGGTGGCGTCTCCATATCAGTAAAAATTTCCCGAGAGGGACATTACCCAAAATACATGTACAAACCAGCTATTTTAGCAAAGTCGTGAAGTTATAAGCAGACAGTTATATGTCAGAATATAAGGACATACGCAAGGTACCTTACCTACCGATAATTTTTCAAGATTTTATCAATTTAATGTTATGGTACCATTACATGTTCCTAGACAAAAAATCAGCATGCGTTACCAGGCGTTTTGAACAGATATCAACTTTTGAAAATTTTTGCATTATTCAAAGAAAAATATACAAAAGATACAAAACATCAATTCCAGAATTTTTCCTATCAAAATGTGTTTTAGAAGTTGTGTACAATCCATATATAGACATTAAAAGGTACTTCATTTAGTGGAACTCTTCAACTCGATGCAAAGAATATCCCAATAAAGTTCAAACAAAATTGCTTATGACCTTAAAGGTTCAAATTGTCTGGTTTTCGTAGCCTGGTACCCGATACCATCCGAAGTATCTGTCTCAGTGTCTGACGTTTTTGTCCCCCGCTTGAAAAGTGGGGGATATTAATTTGGGTTTGTCCGTCCGTCCGTCCGTCTTTTTGTCTGTCTGTAACGCTTTCGTTTCCACACGATATCTCAAGAACCCTTTGAGCTTTTGCAATGAAATTTAGCATACCAACTCCCTATGGACTAAAGAAGACCCCTATTGATTTTGAGGTCAAAAGGTCAAAGGTCAAGGTCATAAATAAGCAAATTCTGCTATAACTCTTTCGTTTCCACACGATATCTTTAGAACCATTTGAGCTATTGCAATGAAATTTTACATAACAACTCCCTGTGGCCTAATGAAGACCCCTATTGATTTTGAGGTCAAAAGGTCAAAGTTCAAGGTCGTAAATTTATACATTCTGTCTGTGTGTAACACTATCATTTCCGGGCGATATTTCAAGAAGATTTTGAGCTTATGCAATGTAATTTTATACCAAAACTCCCTAGGACGTCTCTCGCCCCTCTCAAAGTGCCCCACCCCGTTTGTTTTATTAGTATTTATAGTATTACATGTCGCTATTTTTAGCGCAGGGGCATGAGGAGAGTTATCGCGTATAAAACAGGTTCTCGGCGGACTTTATGTTCTTATTACATCTATTAGAACTGTTTAATAAAGGCTAAATAAATCAAACACCATGGATTGTGTAAAATTTTGAGAATATCGAACCGGTCATCAGGGGATGCTCACTCCTCCATGGCACCTGATCCCACATCCGATTTTTTGGAGGTCCTTGTTTGCTTTGCTCCTATTTTGTATTGTTTTATGGACTTTTGATCTTGAACAGTGTTCGTTACCTCCATATGTTTCATTTAAAAGACAGGGTTTAAAAAATAACAACCCATATGCAAAATAGTTTTTTTTCAAAATATTTCAAATTTCACTGTATTTTTGTAACAAAAATATCTTATAACATGTAATAAATAATACACCAGGACCAATGAAAATAGTAAATATAAGTAATTTTATCCATTTCAAATGAAATAGCATAACGAAGAAAGTACCCAACTAAGACCTTCGGCTGCATACCCGCCTCCTTTTAAGAAACCTGACTCTGATCTGGTCCCATACTTTAATTTTTTTTTTGGAGAGTTACCATATTCACTATATTTGCAAATTGCTTAAAACGCTGTCCCCTTTGCTTGCCGTAGTTAGATCGATGGAAGATTTGATTCTTACGTTGCGGGTTCGAATCACACTGCAGGACATGGAGACTGGTTTTTTTCGGATGAGACCACATGAACGAGAAGGTACTAGTATTGTCATGAAAAAGATCCGTCAATGGCCCTAAATGCCGAGTAAAGGACAAAATTTGCAACCCTCTATCAGCAAGTGGTTGCCCCACACTGTGAGAGTAGTACTCTCGAAGAAACATAAAAATACCAAACAAATAAATAAAATAAAACATTATGATACACGTACTATTCTTCAGGTTCAGGGTCATTTTTCAACATTTTTTTTCAATTTCAAATTTTTTTTCAAGCTGTATGTCTATATTGATAAAGATTCATCAATGATGCCCTTAGCGGTATACACACAGTATAATGTCTGTATGAAGTGAAACATAAGTGATTTAACAGTTGTTGATTAGACAGACTTTGGTGGGTTGTCCAAATCATTAACGGTTGTAGGTAACAATTTGCCTTTCGTTTCCGGTAACCACAAGAAAAGGAACGCAACAATCAAGCACAAAGTTCCAAATGTTAACCCTGGTCCCCAAGGCACGTGTAGAGCCTAAAAATAAAAAAATCTTTCTGATTTAAAACGAAAAACAGTACATAAATCGTGTGTATATTTGTATACATACAAACGCGCATGCGCATACATTTATTAACCACAACAGCTCTTAAATTATAAATATTCAAAAATTTTAATAACTTTCAAATTCACGGCGTAGACAAATCTTTGTGTCAAAAAGGCAGACAAACAAATAATACTGACAGTTGAACACTTACGAAAGAGGAGGCAAATGGCGATAAAATGGACCCAATCCGACCAGCTGTGGACGACAGACCAAGGCCTGTGCTTCTACAAAATCCCAAAGAAATGTCGATATTTTGATTGATTATTGGTGTTGTATGCCGAGTCTGAAATATTTCAGCCATATTTCGCCGATCTATATTTTGAAGTATATGTCACCAAAACGGCTACATGTAGCTTTATTGATCTCTGACACTCACCTTAAGTTGGCACATGTAGGATACCGTCAAAGTGGGCTACCTTCATTGATCCGTACCTTAAGTTTGTAAGATAACATCAAAGTGGGGTACCTTCACTAATCTGATCCTTACCGTAGGTTGGTAGGACATACCGTCAAAGAGTGCTACCTTCACTAGTCTGATCCTTACATTGAGGGGGTAAGATAACATCAAAATGGGTTACCTTCTCTATTTCTGATCATTACCTTAGGTTGGTAGGATACTATCAAAACGGGCTACCTTTACTGATCTCTGACGCTCAGATTAAGTTGGTACATGTAACATACCGTCAAAGTGGGCAGCCTTTACTCATCCTTACCTGAAGATGGTAAGATAACATCAAAGTGAGCAATCTTCACTGAGCTCTGACCCTTTCCTTAGGTTGGTAGAAAACTAACAAAATGGGCTTACTTCTCTATTTCTAATCATTACCTTAAGTAGGTAATATAACAACAAAGTGGTTTATCTTCACTGAGCTCTGATTCTTACCGTAGGTTGGTAGGATACAACTCTGGCGTGATGAGAAACAGACAGGAAAAAGCACCAGCAATTCCAAACATTCCTACCAGGCTAAATATCATCGAAAGGACAATAAGGTTGACTTTAAGAGATAGACGTTTTTCGTTATCAACATATTCAGCAAATATTTTGGTACATGTAACTATGAGACATTCAAGAGTTTAATTTGGTCACACATTAATTTTTTTCCATTGTTTAAATATCTTCTCAAGAGCATGAATATATTTATAAAATGTGATATGAATTGATAAAGGCAAGTTGTGTTTTTACCTGTATATTTCAAAATAAGTGCAGATGCAATGAGAAAGAATCCTGAGAGAGCGAAAAAGCCAATGGATGTATATCTTCTTCCTATCCTAAAGCAAATATAGGTCAAAATTTTTTGATTCAATTTGTATTCACGCGTGCTCTTTTTAAGTAAACTTTAAGCATTGATGGTTACGTCACTTCCGCTGAATAACTTACTTTCCGACAAGATACCAAAGAACGAACTGACTTGGAGTTTCTGCCAACGCATTTAGAAAGAAATTCAGAAATCTGTTTCCTGATAAACTACTGGACATCAGGTACAGGGCGTAATAAGACAGACTGACGACAAACCTAGTTAAATAACAACAAAAATATATTTAACTTTTATAACATAGAGATCAACATGTAAAATTTTCTCTAGCACTTGTAAATGGTAAGAAATTTATTCTAAAAGCCCAAAATTGTTTACCAAGCAGTCCACAGGATAAAAGATAAGAATAAAACTCTTCTTTTTCGTACAATGTCGAGGATATTGTATTTTTCTTTCATCGGATCATCTTCATTGTCTGCTATTTGATGATCTGAATTCGCAAGCAGTATCTCTACTTCTTCCTTTGATGGCGTGTACAACCGTTTCAAAATCTTTTCTGGGTCCTTTTTATTCCATTTTGCTGCTCTACGTATCCAAACTTTTACCTCTTCATCTTTGCCATTCGCCACCAACCACCGTAAAGATTCGTGTTGTAACCTGATTGTTTAAACAACATTGATTAGTACAATTCTCTGTCATCCTTGGACTTTTAGTGAGGCATGGTATTCTCGAAGCTATATAACGTCTCTCAAGTTTTCATAATAACATCAGCAGCTTAAATTGTTGTTGACAACGATGAGATGACTTGACCCCACCTCTTTGCCGTAGGAAACGCTGTCGTTGGATCATTGCTTCACTCGTTGACATTCGCCCGAATTTATATCTCATGTGTACTCAGTTTTTCAACAGTGAATGAAAGGCTGTGTAAATTTCAGACGCTACATTTAATTATGTAACGTGGAGAATACCACGCCTTACTGAGAAAGTCCAAGGATAACAGAGAGTTGTACTAAATTACACGCCTCAAGGAGAAGCAAGAGGAAGTAATAACTTCAGACCCACCAATGCGTTCCAATACAATGGATGCCGATGAGACCTACAAGAAGCTGCAAGTATCTCCAAGATTGGTCTCTTAGGAGGTAGCCGAAGAGAGAGAGGGACGCCACACTCACCGCCCACATTAAAGCACCTATTAGGGTGGTGGTAGCTCTGAATTCCGCCGGAAACATTTCTATAATAAGCGAACCTTGCGCCATTTGGACCCCCTGAGTATAAATATTTCAGATGTTGTTATAATTTATACACATGAGATTTTTTTTTTAGATTTTCCACTAATTAGGAATAATTTACTTAAACTGCTTTAAACTGACCATCATTTGACATATATGTCAAGTACTAAATTAGAACAAGCTAAATTGATTACCTGTTGAAATGCACCAATAAGAAATCTTAGAATAACAAACAGTGCAAAAAAGGTGTTGAAGGCAAGGCCAAGAGAGCAGACGGTCAGAGCTATGAAACAGAAGCACGTGACTCCATGTCTGCCATTTTTATCTACAATAACAGAAAAGATGGTGGCTCCCAGCATTTGTCCCACCATGACCACAGCAGTCGACATCTGTCCCAGACTTTCTCTGTCACATATCAGGTCCCACTACAACAAAGGGCGGCATTGGTATGTAGTGTGATTGTGATAATAAATATATATTGTACAAAAATTTCTCATATCGAAGTACCAGGGACAGTCAATTTTGTTTTGCCTTAGAGGTAATTCAGTTTATAAAACGTTTAAAATCTACAGGAATTAAAATCACTTCGCGATACAATTGTTTCTTTTTACGTGTGTTCAGTGAAAAAAGTGTTTTATTTAAAATCAGTAGATATGAAATCACCTCCGTTACTGCAGTTTGTGGACCTTCGTATTTGTATCCACTTGGACAGGGGGTATCTGTAGACACCGATTTATTCAATGACGTGGTTATGTAGGTGACGTCACAAGTCTGTGGTTCCATTAGCACCGATGCATTAGAGGGCGCAGTAAAATTCTTACACTGGAAATTTGGAGGATATCCTGCAATATAAATAATTTACATAGTCAAAATGTAATTAAGAAACGCAAATTTAGCCCAATGGATCAAGCAGTTATTATGCGTGTTGTGATATTTATTCCATCTAGTACATTCAAAAAGACCAAAACAAGTTCTTCAATGTTTCTGTCTTTAACATTTTTAACCATTGAATCCAAGTTTTTCTGCCCCCGTAATCGAAGATTTCGGGGTATATAGTTTTCGCCATCTTCATCCGTCTGTCTGTCGGTTTGTCCGCAAAACCTTTACCCTTGTCCACAACTTTTGAGTGGGTAGGGCATAGAGTTTAAAATTTTCTAACTTTTTACCATAGCCATAGTTTTTGAATAGTTGGTGTAAATACTTTACATGTGTAATCGTTGTGAAAAGACCTTTCATTGGATATAAAAATATTTGACCTTTTGACCTTGACTTTAAGGTATGGCTCACTTTTAAATAACCTTGACTGTAACGTTTAACTCTTTAGCACTAGGGCTACAAATTTCACAGCTGTGTTTCTTGTAACAAGACCTTTGTTTGAATTTCAACAATTTTGACTTTGATTGACTTAGATTTTGATCCACTTTAAATTTTTTGAATCTTGACCATAACTGTTGAACTGTTAGTACTTCGGCTTAAATATTTTACAGGTGTATTCCTTGTGAGAAGACCTTCCACTGAGTACCAACAATTTTGATCTTGAAGTTTAACTTGCATTTGAGATATTTCAACCCTTGCCATTAGCTGCCATACGGGGGCATCAGTGTTTCACAGACACATTTTGTTTTCGAGAGTGTGAGATATGAAAGGAAATCGTCATGGTTTTCCGGATAATAATGACGTGGTAAAAATGCAGGGTAAATAAAAATTGAAAAGTTGTTCAACTAGCAAAACATTTTTTTGAATATGCTACAGCTGCAAATGACACAAGGACATTTTTTTCTGTAATGCGTATATTGTGTATAAAAGTAAATACATGTAATTGATGTTAAGTACCTATAAAGACGTAGATTAGGGCCGGATACGAGACCGGAAGCATCAGGAGTAGGGAGTATGCGTACTGACATATCTGGTAGGGACCGTAAGCCCCCAGCTCGCGAAGGATCACATCCACATCGGCAGACCGAATCCCCATAGTCTCAGCTGGCACAAGATTCAGACGTGGTGAGCTTCTAAGTAAAAAAAAGAGATTTTTTTTGGATACTGATTACACAATGTTTTATACTAGACACGTGCATAAGTGCACATCATGAAAAGGGTTATCAAATGTTATTAAATTATATACTTAGTATGTACCTTATTCTTAGACAAGAAACAATGTCACAGAACTAGCTTGTGATTTTTTTTAATCGGTATTAATGATTTTTGCTATTTCAATTAAAGTTGTAAAATTAATATTCATTGAAAAGGGTAAGCAATTAAGCAATCCATTTATTTTTGCATCAACTTCCGTAACGATACCTTATATGGGTCAATCGAAACATCACTCAGGCCTTTCTTGACTTGACTGAAAAGGCCTAGAGATGTTCCGATTGGAGAAGGGGTATGTCAAAATTGCATAAATAACGAGACCACATTTTTAGTTACAGTAAAACACGCTTATATCGAAGTGCTATGGAAGACCAATTTTGATCGTTATAAACGCAATTCGTTATATCCGTTAACACTAGTCTAAGATATGGTTCAAAATCACAGGGAATGAAAATCACTTCAAGAATTATGATGTCCAATTTTTTATTTAAAGCCACTTTAATTCATCTGAATTGGGGCCGTATAATGACAGAGTCGGTAAAGATAGGACTAATCCAAAACGCGATGCTAAATATTTATATATAAAGAATTTTCGTAGATTTTTTTAAGGAATCACCGTCTAGTTCGTATAGTATGCCAGTGCATCAACGAAAGTGGGAAACATGGGATAATTTGCATAACGGGCGAAGCCCGTTATGCATAAATTATCCCATGTTTCCCACTATCGTTGATGTCCCTGGCATACTATACGAACTAAACAGTGATTCCTTATATTTCCATTTCATTGTGAAATAAAACTGTAGATTTATATTTTTAAAATGTAGACATAAATTTAAATTACACGAGGACTTCCTTGCCAATTTCCATAGCCCTCGCCCACTAACGTCAAATACAAAGGCAGCCGCACGAGATTTTCATGCATATTTGGCATTCTTGGTGTCAGACACAGAGACAGATGCGCACGAGATTTGCATGCATATTATGCATCCCTAGCCCCTGACCTTTCGACCTGCCTAATTTACATTCCGGCAGATTTATCAAGAAATTAATTCCGCTAAGTTTCAAAGAGTTATCAAAGAGACAAAAATAAGAAATGGAAATATTCTGAAATAAGCAAGTTATTTCTCAGCACAATTAATATTAAAATTTTAATGCTACTTACTTGAGAAGATAAATGCACGAAGGGCATATTTAAAACAAAGAAATTCAACTACATAAGAACAGTATACATATATATAGGTGTCTTTGTACCTAGGATCGATGACTGATCTCTGTGGACAATGACACATAAAACTTATTATTGTGTAAAGAATTACTAATTCAGGACACGTCTGTATTGTTTTTGACACTAAGTTCGGGCACGGCTGAATAATAAATTTGCATGAATAATAAAAAAAAAATACTTAAATATTAGCTTCTTGTCCCCCACTTTCACAAAGTGGGAATATTAATTTTGGTCCGCCTGTCCGTCCGTCTGTCCTTTCATTTGTATTTCTGTCTGTCTGTAACACTTTCGTTTCCAGCGATATCTCGAGAAGCTTTTGAGCTCTTGCAATGAAATTTTACACAGCAACTCCCTACAGGGTCTAGGGAAATTTTTGATGTCAAAAGGTTAAAGGTCAAAGTCATAAAGAACTACACATGCTAACTTTCGATTCCCGCCTACATTTTACAACCATTTCATTCAAGATTGATAATTTGGTCATAAAATCTTTGTTAATACAAAGAACAGTTCAACTGTAATTGATTAATTATTTTAATATTTGTGCTAAATAGTAAAATATCCCTATTTCCAGCTTTTGAATTAAGGGGGGGGGGGGGGGAGTTAGACGATATTTTCCACAGAATTCGGGCTATAAAGTTTACTCAGGTGACCTAAAAAAAAAACTATCCAACAGAACAGCAAGTTATTGTATTCAAACCCTGTGAATGATGAAGATGGACTTTTGAGATGTGATGGACGATTGAAATATGCATAATTCTTACCTTATGATGTTAGATACTGTATCCCATCTTTCCTCTGAGACACAATTATGTCACAACTCTTATTATCCAGTAATATCATGAAAAAGGAAAAGGTGTATTGAACAGGAACAAATCATACTCTGTTTTTTATCTTATCGCGATTTTGGATAATATCCGATAGAGAGGAGATTCGGAAATTGGAGCGACCGTGCAATAAATGTTGTCGCAACAAAGCTAAACCAGCAGAGCAACTGATGGGTCCTCTTCCATCAATTTCTACCAATATGTATCATTAATACAGAACGAAATTGCTACTTTTTTAAGTATGAAGGATGAAGTTAAAAGTGTAGTTGTGAAGGAACTGCGTCTACAAATTCAGAGTTTCAATAACTTCCAGAAAAAATAAGATTTTTATTATATTTTCGTATGAAATGCTATAGCAACATATAAGTCATGAAATGATACAGAAAATTTGAGAAAATATTAACATCAAATTTGTGTTCATAAGCACCTTTAAGCGGGGCACACATTCTCTGAATTAGCTTGTTCTAGTATTTATCATAATGGCACATTTGGCTCTCTCTAAAACCCGTGGCTTCCGACGGATTGGGTTAAAAAGCGGAATGGAGTGAAGACTGTACATATAAAAGTTTCAAAAGTTTTCTCTTAAATGCAATATCTTCGCAACCACATTTTTAGTAGTTTTGAGTGAAACAGGAAATATTCGATTCAATCAGAAAAACTAGTGACCCTAACCTGTTTAATGTCAGACAACGGATTTACCTAAATTTTTTCATGACAAAGACTAGTCAAGGGGGGGGGGGGGCTCTGATAAAAGATAACTGTCCCAGTAAGAAAAATAATGATAATAATCATAGTTTACTTTATGTGAGTATAATATTCAGACCTATTCAGTTGAAAATCAACTCGATCATCAAATCTAAGATGGGGCGGGGTCTTGAATTTTCAATTTATAAAATTATATTTTTGAGTGAAAATTGCATGGTTTAAATTCATTTTCCTTTATAAGCTAGAAATTGTACGCTTACTAAAATTTTAACCCATCAAATAATCTAAAGAAGGTGATAGTTTTCAATTAGAGTAAGAAAGATTTCCCTACAATTATCATTAAAATGAAACAAAAAGTTTTATTTAGATGTCATACCCGCCTTTAACCAAATTCATAATTTTGTAGTCACTTTTTATGTTAATAAGAAGTTTGCATGCAAATTTTGTTGTGGGTTAAAGGTGGTTATGACATATGTAGGAGTTACCAAACGTACCTACCCTCTAGCCATTACCCTAATGCTAATTAAACTTTGTGACCCTAAATCATAACAAATACTACAGAACCAAACAACATTTATCACTAAATTGGATTATTAATTTATTCTTATGATTCAAGCAATTTTTAAGTGAAAAAAATATTACCTTAAATTTTAATTTGAAGTCGCTGTACAACGGAAAACAGTCTTACAGAGAATGAACCATTCGCTTAATTTATTCCTCCTTTGATTTCATCTTAAGATGTGACTCGAGATACAAGATGATATCTGGATAGGATATCTGAAAACCGTGTAATACTGACATTATATTGCCAAATCACTGCATTTAAAGAAATCCTATGTTAACATTTATTTACCTTGCTATTAGTTGACATAAGTGATCAAAGCATTTTAAGTTGCATGTTAAATCAGTTAAAAACTTACCTACCGTGGTCTAAAGAACTGTTCGCAACTTTTGACAGATTCACATTTCTATGTTCCTTTTCGTTTCGACCGGTTTTGAATTTACTGTTAACTTAAGACTTTTCTTTTTTTATTGTGGTATTGAGAGGTATGCGATAATATGATCAACATGTCGTGAAGAGGGTCATTATAATTTGACCATCTCTTTGATTTGGTCCTGCCCCTATAGTATTAAGAGGCTTTGATCGGGTGTCCCCCTACTACTAAGAAGCTTATAAAAATCGTGTGCGGAATTCGAAAAAGTGCATGTATTACTTAGATGACATTGTGTGGGCAGAGAAATGTAAATTAATATCACTTACATGTGTACTTTTAAGGACTAGAGAATTCATAACCATTTGGGGGGGGGGGGGGGGGTTAATTTGGATATTTATGTGAAAAATATATATTTTTCTAAACTAGGAGTAATTGTTATGGATTTCACAATCTGACAGGGCGAAAAAATAAACACGTAAATTGGGGGAAAATCTGTACTTTTTGTCTACTTAATGCGAAAATTCAACATTAGATCAAATTCAGTGATTTTTTTCCCTTGAGCTTAAGTCAAATATTCATCTATATAGATAATGCTAGTAGGAAAGTGACATACGTACTAAATACAACTGAGATAAGATTTTTGCTAATGAAGTGAAAACAAATTTAAATTGTACATTAAAATGCAATTACGTTATAGATTTTAAAACTCTTGAAACGATAACCGTTACCAACTATTTAAAAGAATTTGGTAAATTAAGTACATATTTTAAGTACTGTATAGAAATTTTTTATTTTATTTATTTATTTATTTATTTGAAAATACTTTAATATGAAAAACCAGGACAATCGGGTAATTCTCGCAAAATTCAGAATTAGTTATCATTGCTTTAGAGTAGAAACAGAAACTTAATAAACTGGATAAAAATAAAATTCTCCCCAGGTGTGAGAGTCTGTCGTTACTGCACCTCAAGTCCGGCTGAGGATGAATTGCATTTTTTGCTACAACGCATTCCATCAACTACAAAGAGCTTAGTTCATTAATTTTTTTTAATATGGAAAATCAGGCATGACGATTCAGACGAAACCAATTAACATCTTCCATGGCGCCATCATATCTTTAAAAAATCAGTTGTCTTCGTACAACACCAGAGTGAAGATTTTTTTTACCTCATGTGAAAGTATGTCAAGCAGACACTTTTTATTATAATGGCATTATGCACTGGAACTTTTTACCAGTCTCAATTAAATGTACTAAAGGAAAGAGTCAGTGCTTTTAAGAAACAATTAGCTGCAGATCTGTAGCTCGCTGGTCTGAAAAATAATTGGAATTGACGACCAGAGAGCTACAGTGGTACCCATTGAAAAAAGTGTACTTAGGATATTTATTGCGCAACAAAAAATGCGTTGTATCTGATTCTCGAATAATTTCTCCGTATATAACAATGTACTACTAACATACAGGCGAACGAATTTTTCATGGACTCAATTTTAGGCCCCGGAGGGTTATTGTGAAAAATATACACTTTTTTACATGGGTGGCACTGTAGCTCTTTGGTCGTCCATCCCTTTTTTTCAGCTCTTTGGCTAAGGAACAAGTCCATCCCTTTTTTTGAAAACATTTTTTATAATTATTTTGACCAGCAAGCTACAGATCTGCAGCTAAGAAACAAGTGAAGTGTGATTATCTTCAAAAGGGCAATTTAGAACATGAAAGTAATATGCTTCATACCTAATTTTTAAAAACATTTTTTATAATTATTTTGATAAGTTCCATCAATATTATCATCCAATGTAAATCCTATTCGATTTTTATGCAGCACAGAACTTAAATTATAGACCCAAACAATTTTTATGGTGCTTTAGTTATAAAGCTTTGTATTGGTATCATAATTTTATTCAAGATAGGACCCCATTGGAAATAAGCTCTCATTTTTTAATTGGTTATCCTGGTATCAATCTAGTCGCAGTTTCTATTAAAAATATGGTTACCTGAATATTTATATATTCACAAATCTATATAAAATTTCTGTATTCCCAAATATTGTCTTTCTGTAATAATCATTTATACACTGTAATTTGTTCTATGCATGACGATATAATAGCAAATAAATTATGAAGGTGATGATCAGGCTACTACAGTATTTTAAAAAGTAAAAGCACTATGAAAATAATTATGAGAAAACAAGAAAAATTATTTTCATATTGTATTGTGTCATGTGGTATGCATGTCAGCATCGGTCATCAGTTGTTTTTCGACTGTTAAATGGAGTGCAGGTGTAGATAAATATTTAATGGAGTGTTCTCAAGTATCTGCACGGCCCGGTTTTATTTTTTTAAGGCCCATTGATCTATAGAATTTTTGTTTTCGCAATTCTTATATTCATATTCTTATATTCATTTCACAGCATGTATATTTCACAACCTGTGCACTTTAAATATAAGAGGGGTGATCAAAAAGTTCGAAAACTACATTGAATTACTTCCATCATCTTCCCAAGTCAAGAGTTTCTGATCCGCTCCGCTCCACATAAACTTTGCAGCGGAGCGGAGCAGAAACTCTTGATTGGGGAAGATGTACTTCCATGAGAGAAATGAAATTTGATTTCAATGTCCAGGTGCGGATCTAGACTGGAAAAACCCACCCCCACCCCACCCCTCCTCAAAATATGGAGTTTCTCAAAGGTCAACCCAATTAAATCCTATTTCGGGGGCGGGGTGGGTTTTGAGTTAGATTCAACTTCTTCTATAAAATCAAATTTAAATTTTCTTCCTACTATACGTACTACATTAACTTATTTGACCTTTACCAAAAAGGGAACATAGTTTTTTTAGTTTTCTTACCAACCACTCGTAGCGAACACTACGCCACCTAGCGTTATAATGCCGCACTAAATTTTGATTTTTTTCGTCTTCATTGAATATGCTTCATTGTTAGCCGGGGGGTCAAAGTGAAATGTAATAAAGACGAATATGAAAACAATAAAGTGACATATAATTACAATAATAACAAAGCATAAAGAAGTAGGCAGAATAAGAATAAAAGCAAGATACATAGACTTTTGGCGGTAATTCCCTTCCATATTAAATGGAGTGCAGGTGTAGATAAATATTTAATGGAGTGTTCTCAAGTATCCGCACGGCCCAGTTTTATTTTTTAAGGCCCATTGGGGGGGAACTCCAGTCAAAAAAAAATCCAACCCATAAATTTCCTGACAAGCAAATTAAAAACTTCATAACTTATGATTTTCGTACCAATTTCACATAGATTTGCGTTTCTGAGGACAAATCTGCGTTGTCTAGGGGTCCAATGTCACTTTTACTTGGTTTAGTATAAACAATAACGCTGCAAATTCCGGTGGAGGGGGGTCCGACCCCCCAATGTCCTTTTCCAGAATGAGCATGGTGACCATCATAACCCGACCTTGGATGCACACATTATCCAATTGTTTGATGTCTGAAATAAATGATTTTATAGGCATTTCATACTTACGGTATTTTAAGCTTATTGATGAAATATCCTTTTAGACTCCATTTCGTCGTATAATTATTTTTTGCCCTGTCCGTCCGTCTGTCTGTCTGTTTGTTCGCAAAAACGTTTACCCTGTGCATAACTTTTGAGTTGAGGGGCTATGACTTTCAAATTTTACAGTTGAAATCCTTGTGACTTTTCTAAGGGTTCCACCAAATTTAACCTCTTGACCTAAGAGTTTAACCCACTTTTACAAAAAAATGATCACACTTTAACCTTGGTCCTAACGTTTGAACAGTTGGTGCTAGGGCTTTCATACTTCATACTTGTGTATTTATTGAGACAAGGCCTTTCAGTGGGTATCAATATTTTTTACCTTGACCTTAGAGTTTGACTTACTTTTAACTTTTAAACAGTTAGAACAAGGGATTTCACAGGTGTATTCCTTGCGATAAGACCTCCAAAATTTTTAAACCTTGAGAGTTTAACATGCATTTGAGAAAATTGATTCAAAAATCAACCCTCGCCATAAGCTGCCATAGGGAGGCATCATTATTTCACAAACACATCTTGTTAAATATTTTTCAGCATATTATTTTCGTAAAATAAACCCAAAATACCTCGAACTTGCGCAGTTGGAATTTGCGTAACTGTTCCACTAGAATTAAAGAAAATAGAAAGAAGATTTTTTTTTAGAACTTTTTATAGATTTTAAAATTTCAAACGTGTTGACTTTTGTTCTGGTGTTAAGAGATGTTGTTTCCATCATGCACATATTTAAGTAGGCTGAGCTGCTGGGTCAAAATTTTCATTTACTAGTACTTTGCTGATGAGATTTCAACAATGCAAGTGATATGTTTAAATGTATATCTACCTTCTCTTGACTGCAGTCAGGCACGTAAAAGATCAGTTTTCCGCTTTTCGAAAAAAAAAAAGGAGACTCACTGGAGGTTGCCAGAGAAACCCCAAAAATATATCAAACCTGAACATAGCTTTTCACCATCGAAATATGCCTGAAATTCAAATATTGCCGACTCGGCGTTAAACAATATAATTATCACTTCATCCTTGTGAGCTCCTCTTCCTTAAAAACGAAGGGTAAAGAAAGGTAACTCTATCTAAATAACCGTAACAAAATTGTTTCCGAGCATTTTTTCGTTAAATGAACTATGTGTGTTCTTGCTGAAAACATTCAACTCCTCAAAATCTTTTATGTTTTCTAATACAATTTGAAAAACCATACGGCTAGACAAAGAATTCGGCTGAAAATATGGATGCGAAGAATTCAACCTCGATCTATATACTGAACACTGAGATATTTTTAGAGTCGATGAGATGTTATTCACATACATGTATGTGTTTTAACTAAATTGTATTTTCATGTATAAGTATTACCGATTTACATTTTTGAAACATTTTATTTTCTATATATAAGGGGGATATACATGAAATACTTGTGGTAAAGATCAGAGCACTGTCTTCATAATGACTTTTTTTTCAGAAGATATATATATTAATTATTTGTTGGAGATGTTTGACTATTTTGTTATATATTGATCATGTTGATCTTATGGCTTAACTAGTTTTTAAGCCAATTATCTTTTTTTTTTATTTGATTTGTTTAATTCATAAAGGTCTTGACTAACGTCCCCTCCCACCACCACAACGATTACACATGCACGACGAAAGGGAACTAGAATTTCAGTTACATTGTTTGTTTGTTTTTTTTTAAATTCATTATTCCCTGTCCAACTGAAATTTCCAATTTCAAAAATTCAAAAATTCAAAAATTTCCAATTAATGAAGGATCTCTTTTGTGATTTTATGATCCCAGGTAATACTGCAGACCTCCTCTACATTTTTTATTGGGGGGGGGGTGTTACCAGCTAAAACTCTTATTATGATAAATTATTTTTAAAAAATGAAAGGATTTCCATTATTTTATATCTGTTGTAAACTGATAACGCACGATATTTTTTCGTTTAAAAACACCTTATTACGAGTTGAAAATTGATTATATCTCAGAAAATATTCAGTGGGAAAAGTATACTTTATAGAGAGAGTGAACATGTACGTTGCGCATATCCTTTATCATTTTTTTTATTTAACAGCGTGTTTAAATACAAAAAAACAACCTTTTGAGGAAAATTTGTTTTTATTCCGATTTGAATACAAATATTTTTGCAATGCTGAGAAAATTGACTTTGACACTCTAGCCGGGGGTTATAGAATTGAAAGGTGCGATCTAATCATCACTGACATGCATATAGACAAGTACAGCAGATTAAAAGATTAACAAAGTACAAATTACCTATTATCTATTTAATCAACTCATTATCTGCTGATCGGTCAATATTTACTTAACAATTTGACTTTCTTTTCTTGGGTATGAAATGTCAAATTCCAGATATCTTGATTTTTTTTTTAATAAAGCATCGAAAAGGGCGGAGAATTAGTTGAATACTAATCTATGACAACTGCAGAAATATTATTCTAGATATTATTTTATTAAAAATAAATATTTGATTTTAAACCAGCAATCTAAATGTGTGTGAAAGTGGCCATGTTGCCTGATTACTAAAGTATTCAAATTAAAATTAAATCGATTCAAGCCTTAACACTGGGACACATTTTCAGATAAAATATACACTTTACTCTTTTATTTTAATATAAAAAAAAAAATAAGTCTCAATTTCGAAAAAAATATAACTTTTTTACTGTAATTGTTACTGTAATTATTACTTTATTTAATTAAATGATTTATTTTTTATTGACTGAAATCTGATTGGACAGTATGCATTTTTGCCCTCGCATCACGTATGTCCAAAGTCATTGCTCTCTGCATTTAAAATACCGATATAACAGAAAAATTGTTTGATCCAAATTACATTAACTTTTATAACAAATTATATTTATTATAAAACTTATATACATTGAAAATGATTATTTTCCAACTTTTAACAAAACACTTTGTGTTGACTAAGGTCTAATTTAAGTTAAATTGAATCATTGAAATATTTCACCAAGTTGCAAAAAGTCTTTTGTATGTTCACATAGGAAAATTCCTTTTAACTCTAATGGAATCTATCCCGGAATTTATCATGTTCAAGAATTATCCCAGAACATTAAGGCACTTATACTTTTCGAAATGTCGCTGAAGAATTCTTTCTGCGATCTCTTAGAACAATATTTTCAGGAGGAATTACGTGTTTAATTTTATTGACACAGGAATGGTTTTATCTTTCTTTAATTCCATAATGAAGTTCTGCATGGGGTTATTAAGCAGCCGTTCGGAAAAATCTTTATTGAAAGAATTTAAGAATAGCCCCAGGAACTATAAAAACAAGAAACTCGTAACAAAGACCATGCAAAAACAGGTCTTCGTCTATCTAAAATTGCTCTTTCTTTGACGATTATATTGTTGCTACAAATCTCTGTCTAATTTTTATGGAAAACAGCCTTTCTGTATACTAGTCTATCAATATTTTCACCATAGAAAAACGATCGTTTACGATTCACCAATATTTGACCAGGGAAGTCAATTTAAGTTAAAATCAGGTAATCTAACGCAAAACACTTCTGCATGCATAGGATTATTAAGCATGCATCTTCGTGGAGTTAATATTGCTTCCATTCAGCATCAATACGCAAACGTGTAAGGGAAAATTATTCATTTGTTTGTCATTATTCCATTTGGAAACTTGCCACAAACAAAAAAAAATGGATGACATTGCATAGATTGGTATATCTTTTTCGATTTTTTTCTTGTATTTTTCCTCCAAAAACATGAAAAACGATGCAAATATAAAATTATTTTTATTTTTTTTTAAGTGTTATATTTTCTATGATGGTCACAAGTATCTTTTTTTGATTGTTCCTTATAAATCTACACAGTTTGTTCTCTTTCTATCATTATATAGGACACTTATTTACAAATTTGAATATAAATTAATAATTTTTTGTGATTACTCTTACTTATTTTATATATAAAATCATTTCGGGGAATGAAGGTATCTGGATCTGGAATTATTGGGGGGGGGGGGGGGGGGTTGGGGGGTTGGAAGGGGGGTGGAGAAAATCTGTTTTAAAAAGATTATTTTAGGTCGTTGTTGATTTTTAAAAATCACAATTACGTATATTGGTAAAATATCAAAGAAAGCCAGTTGATATTGTGTTCTTATATTGGATACCTCTACAGATTAATGACTGCGATAAGGAAACAATTTACGTGTACATGTTTTATAACATAGTATACAACAGATACATGTATCAAAATAAAAGTTTCTTTGCAATACGTAAATAAAAAAAAAAAACATTTAGTAAAACAGATATTTTTAAGAGTAAAAAATATTATGGGGATGTATATCCTTTAATTATCTATTTCTGTTCCTGTGCTAACGGCGGGGTTTTGAAAATTTCGTCAGTAGAAACTGAAAGATAATTTTCGGAATGGTTCTGTTTGCTGTCAAGAGGTTGCGTCAAATTTTAATGTATTATAATTAAGTGAAACAATTCTCAAACCATTCCTTAGTTATGTATATAAGTCACAACTAGTTACTTGCTGGCACCTGCTCGGTGTCATTTCACTCTCTCAAGACAAGCAAATACTTCGGTAAATCACCGTATTTGGTCAACAAATATATGTGTCAACACTGCGCAAACATCGCCTCTTCGGTCTATTACTGGTTAAATATTTTCTTTTGATGAAGGTGAAAAAATGTTGACCTTATAACTTCCAATAATCATAGCCTTTTATTACCGGAAAGAATTCTAATGAATGCATTTATTAATTATCAATGTATCAAAACCGTTTATTGATAAAATCAACACCCCCAAAGAAATAACAGTCACTTTCAATGAACCTCCTTGTATTACAAATATGTTGAACGTATATTTTAGTTTTGTGAAATAACTGTGAAGCATCCATCAGTTAGATACGGTGCAAGAAACCCGGCATGTTTACCATTTAATTGAAAGTCTAAAAAATAAATAAATAAAATAAAATCAACATTTAATTAAATATTTCCTACCTTCTTGTTCCAATTTTCTTTTTGCAAGAAAAGAAAAAAAAAGTCAAAAGGAAATTCTTTGATAAGATAAATATACGAATTTTTCAAAGTAAAAAACAAAACTGTTTCTGTTAAATCAATTTATTTATTGCACTATTTAGTGAGATTCCTCATCTCCAAAAAATGTCTTTTCACACACATTCATACGAATACTTGTATTCAAAAGGTAATTTATACATTAAAAAATTGCGTACTTGTGCACATGAACTATTAATCTACTTTACATATTTACAAATATTATTTACAATTATATATCAATTAAAATGTTCACCATAGCACTAAAACAAGTCCAAGAAGTCAAAATTACATTAATAAACAAAAAATACATGAGTTTTTGGAGACAACGTATTCCAATGGTTTGAGTATAAAACGATATCACAATGTATCACACGAATTTCTGCGTATTATCACTGGGCTGTTTGTAGTCTTTGAAGACCTGCGTATTGAGACCCACAGTAGGTTGATGGCGGGGGTAGGGAGGAATATCCGGGAAGGGAACCGGTGGAGGACGGAACAGGAGGGACCTGAGATCCGGGTAAATAGGACCCGCTGAGGGACGATCCGAGAGAAGATCCGAGGGTGGAGTTCATATTCATCCCGGGCGTGTTGTAATACGGAGAATACCCACCGTGCGATGACGTGTTCCAAGATTCCGGTTTTGACGGAAGTCCATACTGTTGAGGTTGTGGTAGTCCCTGAGAAAACGCAGAAAGCGCCATAGAGTTAAAGGAGGGGTAGGGCTTGTAACCGGAGGGGGACCCGTACAAACTGAAATGTCCGTATGAATTCACATGCTGTACGTGGGCTGGGTCCTCGCGTTTTGCCCGCTGAAGCTTGAATCTTTTGGCCCTCCTCAGAAAACTTCCATTGCCGAACATATCCCCACAGCCCGGGTGTAGAGCCCAGTAGTTTCCTTTTCCTGGTCTTCCGGGGGCTCGGGGTATTTTCACGAAACAGTCATTCAGCGACAGGTTGTGTCGAATGGAATTCTGCCATCTTTGTTGGTTGTCTTTGAAATAAGGGAAACGATTCATGATGAAGGCATAAACTTCGTTTAATGTCATCATTCCTGAAGAAGAACTTTCAATAGCCATCGTGATGAGTGCGATGTAAGAATACGGCGGCTTGACGTCTGCGAATCTTCTCTTCTGCTGGGAAAGGGTGGTAGTTCCGGAAAATTTCATGTCGTAATTGTCAATGTCTGACTCCGGGGAATTCACGTTATCCGGGATTTCGGAGTCGCTGTGGTCCGACTTTAGATTCCTGTTGGTCTGATCTTCCTCGGTGATTCCGTGGGGTGGAGGAATATTTCCATACATGTTGACCGGATTCTGCATCATGTGTGCGTTGGATGCCATCATGCAGGAGGACTTGTCTTCCATATCATGTCCACCCAAAACTGCGGCGTTGCTCTCTAACATGGTTTGGTTTCAAATTAAAATTAATATTATCTCTTCTTTGAAAAAATATTTTACTTGTGATATGAGAATTCGAAAAGTCAATGTTTTCTCTGGAAAGGTTAGAGTTAACCTATGATGAGTCGTGTTTTTCGCTTCAGTTTTTACCATTCTATGATATAAAGAATTACACCACCGAGCTTTCTGATTGGTCAGTTGCAGTCCAGAAGCATGTTTTTATAGGCTAATTGACTTTAACTACTTCTTTGTAAGGAGATTAACGGTCAGTTGAAAGTTGAATATGGAATCGCCCCTGGATACGAAGTGTACAGTAAAACCAACCTACTGTGAAATCACTAATTTGTTTTTGAATGAAGGACCAAAATTAGCTCCTCCTACAAGTTAGGTCCGTGTTTGCATAATGATTAAAGAAACAACTTTGGGGAGAAATTGCTGAGAAAATATACGACAAGAAATCAAAATGTTTGCAAACAACAGTTTCAATGTTTAGTGTTTTTATTTCAATATATGTTTAAGATCGGTGATTTATACCAATATGTTTTTGAAGATAGTTTTGATAAGCGTGATTATTTAGATATGAAAATTTGTTACTTATTATAAGCTTTTGTAGTAACAGTAATCATCCCGGGAAAATTAAGTAAATGTTATGAAAATTTGGTAAAAATATTGTTCTGGCCAATGTCAAACAATTTTCGCGTGCACCATGCAGGTCAGTGTCGATAATTTTTGGAGCGATTGTTTGCAGGGAAGGGAACTTAATAAATTTGAATTTAGATAAAATTGAAGACATTAGGAAAAGTTTTTTGAAAAAAAAAAAACAACAAAAAACTGGCAATAATGCACTGGCGTTCATCAATTACCTGTTCTAATTCTACATGTATGTTAACTGAAAACTATATTATCCTCCGCAAATTAAGAATTTTTAAAGAATTTTTCCTTTTAAATTTTTATGTGAATGAACAGTCAGATACAAAAAATTGAAGAAAAAAAAATAATGATATTGTACAGGAAAATTTCATGTAAGAACTTCAACGAGAAGGAGGTTGACACTAATTGTAAAATGGTGACTTTCATAAAGTAATGAACCCCCCCCCCAAAAAAAAAAAAAAACGGTTTTGAAAATGTTAACTTCAATCACCTGTAGTATGTATGAAATTTTGCAGTATACATTGATGTCTGAAGCTTAATTATTTATTTCCCCCTTTTTTCATTCGATTTATTTTATTTGAAAAAAATAGATTGTTTGTGCATAGACCGTCGCGGGGTTCCCAAATAGGGGATGGATATCCTCTTCTGCTGAGTTAGATATTTTAAAAATATAAATAAGGTATACCATTTTGTTGGTTTTTATGCATTTTTGAAGATTTTTTTCACGGAACACAAAAAAAAAGCACAGCATTGGATGATTAATTTACTTTTTATCAAATATATTTATTTTGTTTATTCAAAAAAAGGGCTGCAATCACAACCAACGTATCCCTTATTTCAACAGTCTGAATAAAATTTTCCCGTATTTAATTTTTTTTGAGAAACTTTATATATGTGTGTTTACTATTTAAAGGATTTCCTTTAATTTCCCATGCTCGGGAATCTACAAAAATTAAAATCATTTCTAATAAATAAAATCAATTATAAAAATACATTTGTTTTCTTAAATCTTTAATTAGCTGTTTACCTTTGAAATTTAGATCTTATAATCAATTCCTCAAGTAACAATGAAGATTATCTAACTTTTGATAGAATTAATCAAAAAATAACCTTCTTAAAGTCTGAATAAATATTTTGAGACTTCTTCAGTCTACTTTTACAGGTGGATTTCGTTCGCCTTTTCAGGGAGTCGGCTTCATTCAAAGTGAAAGTGAATCTACACGTAACAAGATTATCTGGAGAAAGGGCAGACTAAATGGGGATAAAGGGGGATTAGGACGGTGCTATTTGTTTGTATAAATGATTACTGAAGTTAATTTTCTTAACTTAATCAATCAAGAGACCAGTAAAATTCTTTTTTTCTCTCTCTCTTTCTCTCTCTCTTTCCCTCCGCCGAATTAAGAAACCGTTAGGTATCAGTTTCTAGCATTTAATTAATATTTTTTTCAGGACTAATAAAACAAATAATTTAATTTTTTCCATCAATTTTTGTATCACAAATCATAAATTTGTTTAGATTTTAGAAATTGATTGGAATCTATAAATATATTTTTTTTTACTATTTATATATCCATATAGTATTTCATTGAAGAAAGTAACAAACAGAAACATAATTTTTCTTTTCTTTTTTTTTTTTTACCTACCAACCTAGAAAAAATCTCATGCATACAGCTATTGTCTTACAAGTCAATGCATGTTCCAGTTTTGATTTTTAAAGAAAAATTAAAATCAAAAAGCATGTGGCCAAAAAAAGTTACAATGCGTAAAAATCACCCGAAATAGACACGTCAGGTTTAAACAAGATGTCAAGTTGCCCGTCATTTCAGGCAATGATGACATCTAACGATGATAATGGAAACTTACACGATACCTATTGTAATCTACACAGGGTCATTTCGAGACATTGACAACTTTCCAAGGAATTCAATTATCTGTTTTGCGATTTTCCCCGAGTGTTACTTGCAATCTTGTGGCCCTAGGGCCCACCTGAAAAAAAGTCTACTAGATGTGAAATTTGACAGGCATCCACAAGGAAACAAATCTATATAATCCATACGAACATGTTAGGGGATTAAATGTCTGTGAAAAACGTTGTCTATAAAATTATTTAATTGACAGAAATATTTCAAATATTGATACTTTTCAAACTGGCTATAAATTAATTAAATATTTCAAGTATCTGCATATATACATGTATAATCGAAACATAGATATTATTTTATTTATTCACGTATGAATTATTTTATTTATTAGATTTCTAAATTGATTGTGTTTGGCTTAAATACATTTTTATTACATATTATTGGATTATAAAATAATAGCTGTGAATCTATAAAATATTTCATTGGATAAGCAACATATCAAAGGTTCCGACAGTATTTGTCGCCCATTAATTCCCCGAGAGCAATTAATCCAATTAAGCACCGATTAACGGAGTCAAACTCGAAAAGAATTATTCATCTAAGAATGCATAATTTCTTATGAAATTGAATAAACATTCTTTTAACACAACATAAATATATTATAAATACAAAAAAGTGAATAACTTATAGCACAACTAATCTGTTTTATGTTCGTCGGCAAACTAAGAAAATAAATACTCGTGGAATTGTGTTGAAAAAAGGTTATTATTATGATTGATAAATTAAATATAAATAAATATTTAAAAAAGGAAGATTGAACTGAATACTAAAGTTGACAAAATATAGAAAATATTAATTTTACAAAATATTTTCCTTCCGGATTTATTTTATTATAATCAATCAGTATAAATTTGAATTCTTTTCGAGAAAAAAATAGCAGGAAATAAGACAATAAGATTATTATACTTTAAAGAAATACAAACAAAGTATTTGAACATCGCAAAGAGAAGGGGGAAATTATGATTACTAATAAGTGTCATGATACAAAATCTTAATTGATATTTTTTTTATGAACATGTTTTCCACTTCCTAATTATTGTAATTCAAATATTGTTAAAATGAAAATACAAAAGAACAACATTGTTTCATGAATTTCCTACAAGTTTATAAAAAATGTAATCAAACTTAAACATATAAAAACATTGAAAATATTTATTTACAGTGTATACTTTAAAAAAGTACTTGTAATTTGACCAAGACATTTTCCTTTTTTAGAGTCCAAGACATAACTTATTCTTTAAATTATTTTTATAATATTGATTTAATTCATTATACCGGTAATTTGGGAATTTTGTCTTTGTGTAAGATCAGGAAAAATTTGAAATTGTTAATCTTTTTTTTATTCCTTAGTAGTGATTTTGATATATAGTGGATATACGTTTGAATATTTGCAATCTTTATTGCCTACATAGTGGTCTATATGACTTGAAGAATCGTTTCAAAAAAATAGTCACCCTCTTTTTGAAGTTTTTCTCTATTTTACTGTTTTTTTTCAGAGAGAGAGAGAGAGAGAGAGCTTACATGTAACTAATTAAGAATCTGGGACAGATTAACAGATGGTTTATCCTCTTATAATTTTGACCAGAGTCAAACACGGGACTGTCGGTTTGTTTGTCCATTCCACAGATATTTTTGTGTATTGTGCCCAGGTGTTCAATTTGTATCATCGAAGACCTCCCTCCGCAAATAAAACGGGTTCATAATTAACAACGAACATAATGAGAGAACCGAGCTCCATATTGCAGCATCAGGAAGACCAATCCAAAAGATCAACAAATGCTTTGGGCTTTTTGTTTGATTTTCAAATTTGCATTAACGGTGAAGTACTCCGACCAAACTACTTCTGGTCAAGAGTTTTAAAACGTTGCGATTATATAGGGGTTTCACTAATCTTTGTGTATCAATCTTAAAATATTTTGACCATTAATCATAAATAAGTTGGTTTTACAAGCTATTTCTCGCCGTTTTGGGAATAAATTCTTAGGAAAAACAATGGTTTGGGGTTTGTTGGTATCCATTTCTAGTAACACTGAAGCAGATAACGTGTAAATGTTCTCCCCTCCGACACACAATTGGTCAATTAAATATTAAGTAACAAAGTTTCTTTGGATAGTCCAGGTGTTCACAGGAATTTCAAGTTCTCGACAAACTGAAATCAATCGTTTTAATCCTTTTTCAAGGCCGGAAATTCAGTGACTATACTCAGGAAATAGATATATCCGATATTTCAAAGTCCACCCCCCTAAAATAACAATTTAAAATGGCAAAATAATATTTTGAAAGTTTTGACAATAGATTAGAAAATATTGCCTGATTTAGCATGTTTGTTTGTTTGAATTTTGGACTAGAAACAATCGGTAAGCAAGACCGGCGTGCTTCGCTTATACTTTATTAACGTTCCACAAAGTCGTTGGTGTGTACATCTTTTGCATGTTATTGTTATCTCCAGAATTTTGACAAAAATTAAAACATTGGAATTATCGCGAAATCATTTCTTTACACAACAGACATATATTTTTCCGTTGTTGAATAAGTCAATAATAGTCTTAACAATTTTACCAGTTTCTCCAAATTTGATTCTAAATGATAAATTTTGTCCGAAATTAATTGTACAATATAAATAGAACTTTCCATACAAAATTGTGTAGTTTGAAAGAATGACTGTGTACTCTGAAACAGTTGGGGGAGCGAAAAATGTACAACACATTCATTGGGATTGAAGATATATTGTGCCATTTTTGAACGTAAGAAAGTGTTCTTAACTAAAAATAACAAAATAAATGACAAACAAAATAAAAAGCAAGAAAAGTTGTCTAAATTCGAAAACCCAATTAATATTGTAGGCTGCATTTCATTCCCTAAAAGTTTAAATATACTCAACTTTTCCGATATTTTATGGTTTTAATTTCCGACATTTTAAGATTTTAAATCTTCCACATTTATCATAAAGTACGTAGTACTATTTGGCAATTAAAGAAATTAAGACATTCCTTATAAAATATTTATATATAGAGAGAATAAACCAAGATATAATTCAGGGGACATGGAATTGGGTCAACAAAAAGTACGTGCTCATTTTAATCGTGCAAAACTTTTTATCATACTAAGAGCTGCATTTTTTCACGGTGTATTGTAAGATTTTTATTCGGAAGATGTGTTTTGAAAAAAGTGTAGTATTTATATCCTGTTAAAATTTTATTATCATCTACATTTGAAAACATTGCTGCAAAGATATCCTAACGTAAAGTAACACTTTGCTAGAAAAATACCCTAAAGTAATGCAAGAAAGGGTGTAATTTAAAAAAAATGTAATTTCTATTAATAATTAAATGATCTGCAACGTAAAAGCGATTGTGAATCAAAGGCAAAAATAAATGGGCGTATACTTCCCATTTTTCACGAAATTTCAAGTGCAAGAAATGACTGGACAATAGAAATCCGAGTTACAATGTATTTGAAAGAAGAAACCTTGATGGTCACATACGAAACATAATTAATACTGCTATAAATTCAGTAGATAATTGAATATTTTATATAAATATGGTATAGAAAAGTGACTGAATTTATCACAAAGTGAGTATAATACACGGTGGATTTCAAATTATTTTATCTAAATATCGAAATAAGGGCAGATCACTCCAACTGCATAAAATGCCATGAAATTCGATTTTCAAATTATTTTATTTAAATATCAAAATGAGGGCAGATCACTCAGACTGCAAAAAAGCCATGTAATTCGAATTCTTTAAGGATTTTTAAATGCCGACCTGCAATTGAAAAAAATGTCATCTCTGATCTCAGAAGATTTGTATCACAATCTGCTTTTGTCTCTTGATGAAGCTTTGAATACGCAATTTGCTTCATTAATTATTATTTTAATAATTATAATTATTGAAATTATTACGCCTCTACATGTAGATGCAAAATATTTTACTGGGTAGTCAACTACTGCTGCAGTGTCTGTTCATTAATTTTGTTATACTGAAGCCACGAAAGATGACCACCAGTAAAATAATAGAATTTTGACGATTCCCTTTTTTTATACTTACCGTAATAATGTAATTTTTTGTCATAAAAAATACAATAAATTATACATTGTCACTGGTCTTCATATTACTTTGCCATTAACTACAAAATAAAAATCTTGTGAATGGAAATCCAGATATTGCAAAGAAAACTTATGAATCTTTACTTCTGTATGATTTGACGTAAGCAAATACGATGGGAATTAGTTAAGTAATCATTAATTAAAGTAATTTAGCCTATATTTAATCCCAGTACAAGATTTGCCATGAATAATTCAATACCAACAATACGGGACATCATATATACTCATTGTCCGTAATATGTTTTTACAATTTTCAATTCATGTACTTCGATTTTCGCTCAACATTAAAATGAAATGTCCTTGCTGCTAATGGTTTTGTACCAGTCAGTTTTAATGCTTATAACAATATTTTGACTGTGGATTGAGAAAGACTGTTTAGCGACAAATCGACAATCGATGTTCAAAGCCAGCTCTGAATTAATCCCCCTTTGTATAAAACGGCACAAAACACATGTCAAGTTTGGCCCCCGGATTCAATAGTCCACTCCAAAAGAAATTTTCTGGAAAAAAATTAATGCTGAAAATGTTTGACAAATCTCTGGTTATATCCAGAAGTTTTTGTTCAAATGAACAATTATAATGTTAGAAAAGGCAAGAAGATTATTAATCTATCTTTGCATTAAATTATCATATTTTGATAAATATTTGCAAACATTTTATGTTTTGTATCTTTGTATATGAAATGATATTCAAAAATTTATTCAGGAATCAGGTCGTTTTAATTAACACTAAATTGTATTATCTCTATTGAAATTAGTATATTTTTACAATATCAACACTGTATTTATTATCACCATTATTGATAATTATTGATATTGTTTTCTTATTCATAAAACAATTGTTTTTGTTTTTCTATGTACATGTATATATTATTGTAAAACTTTGTAAATGTTGTATGGCTATTCAGATTTTATGTATGCGAGAGGATTATCTAAGTTTTTGGAACTTGTGTCCAATCCCTTTGACATATTGTCAATAAAATATGTTTAAAACAAACAAATGATATTCTTTAAAATGAAAATTATTATTTTTCTTGTTAATTAAAGTAATTAACTCATAAGATTTTTAAAACTCCTTTTCCCCAATCTCTTCATGCAGATATTTAATATTTATTTATGCAATTCCATCGTTTCATATCAGTTTGTTGGGTGACTCATACCAAAGGATAATTAGATTTTTTCTGAATAATGACTTTTAATTTAAAAAATATTGAAAAATGTCAGTTTTAAAATTGAACACACACATTTGTAAAAGGCCATAAAGCATGGGAACTTCGGCCACTCTTCGAAAATGAATGCTTTTTGGAAATGAAGAAATTTTGTCACGATGATGTCATCATTGAGGAGTTTGTTTGGATTCAATTCAGAAGTTTTCAACTTATCCCTAACACCTGCACGTGGTCTTCTAGCCCGATACCAACTGTTCATTTTCCCTTTTGTTACTCCAAAATTACAACATATAGAAGACCAACCTTTTAAGTAGATAATAACTCTGAATTTATTTGCATAAGGAATTAAACGGACGGATTTACTAATTGACAAAGATCAACAAACAATTGGAGAGCCCTGGTCATTTTCAGCTCCAGTGGAAGTGTCGAGGTTCCCACGTTTTTAGCTGTACATGCCAGAAGCAATGACTATCGTGGCCATTAGCCGCAACAAACCTCGGACTTTTAAAATATTAAACTGGATCTTCTCCGAAAATATTTGTCTCGCTGGGTGCACAAAATACAGATGACCCCAGTTTTGTTGTTTTAAATGCAGGTCTCAATTAACTCGGTAACCCATTCAATAAAACAATTATTTAAAAAAATAAAATTATTAAAGTTGAAATTAAAATTAATTACATTTATTTCTTTTCCTTCTTTCTTTTTTTTTTTTTTAGCTCCAGAACTGTAGCTCTCCAAATTTTTTTTTTTTGGACAGACCGGTTTATCAGTTTATATTTATCTTTTTTTGTGATTTTATTTTTCTTTGGAATGGAAACTCCTTTGTATAGTATGAAATGTTTCTCTTTTGCAGATGTACTTATGCAACACACTCCAAATTTTGATTTGAATACTTTCTTTTTCTCTATTGGCATTCGTCTGACTTGACAGATTTATGATGCCCTGTTCACACGACGAGTTTAATTCGCAGTAAATTAATGCGAAGTAAACTAATGCGAATCAAATTAATGCGAATTAAATTGCGTTAACTAATGCGAATTAAATTTTTTCTTCTACAGTATATATTTATGACGTCATTTGTAAATCACGTCATGTATGCAGAGCCATCCTTTGATACATCATGTAGCAGCAACAGGTCTTCATTGATTTTAGTGATTAACATACTTTCCCTCAGTTTTTGAACCAAATATAAAACAAATACCTATATATAACCACCAACACGCGTCCTGTGACTTAATTCTTGCCTTACGCATGCGTCAAAATTTAATTCGAATTACTTTCGTTCACACGGAGCTAATGCGAAGTAATTTAATGCGCAGTAAACTAATTCGAATTAAACTAATTCGCATTAAATTCTCCGTGTGAACGCTAAGCGAAGCTAATTCGCAGTAACTTTACGTTTAATTCGAATTAAACTCTCCGTGTGAACAGGGCATGACCATACGGACCCGTTTTCCCTTCAGTCAAGTTCTCGACATTTTTTGTCGCACCAGCCCCCCGCGTCGTGTTACGTCATTTTAATTAACCTGTTACTTTCTTCCCCGCCCCTTGCACGCTCTACTTAGTTTGTGTATGATAGTACCGGCGTCAACCGTTATCCCTGTGTTATTTCACTGGAGTTGACATACCTTACAATTTTAAGTAAATTTTTAGTAAATAAAAAAAATACTTGATACTTAATTAATATTATTTGTTATTATTATTATTGTAACGTATATATGTTTTTTTAATTACTGAAAATTTCGGTTACCAATTTCACCGGAATTTTTTAGTAAATCAAAAGAATTAAATGTTATTTTAAAAAACATTGCGTTATTTTTCTTTTACTGAAAATTTTGGTAAATTTGTCAGATCCAACTGCTGTGGTAATTTTGCAATTTAATTAAAAGGGATACTGTTATTTTGGATGTGTTTACCTAACAAAGCAATTGCATGATTTGACAGTTGTTATAAAATGGTTTGTGTCAGTTCGATAGTTAAATTTAAACGTGAATAAATATAATTCTTTATCTCTAAAATGTATAAGCAACTCTGATATCATAGGAAAAACATTTTGACATTCAATTTTTATTTAAAAAAAAATAAAATATAAAGTTTATCTATCAGGCAAAAAATGTGTTTATATACTACTAAGTCATGGTTCTTTGCACACGTATATCGTTTTTACAAATTCTACGTATTTTATCATATGAAAATAATTTAACAATTATAAACGTTTACCGTAATAATTCAGTTCATTTATTATACCCCCCGCTTGAAAAGCGGGAGGGTATATAGTAATCGTTAATTCCGTCCGTCTGTACGTCTGTCCGTCCGTCCGTCTGTCTGTCCTTCCGTCTGTCCGTCCGTCCGTCTGTTACGCTTTGGGGTACCCATCTCTTATCCGCAACTCCTCTCATACCACTGAATGAAATTTGATGCAACTTTCACAGAATCTTTATTACATATTGCCATTGTGCACCTCCTATTTTACTTTTTGATCCGACACATATTTTGGGTTTCCAGGCCACAGGAAAACATGGACTTTTTCACCAGTTATAACCATATGGGAGGCGGGGGGTATCATTTAGTGAGCTAATCGCTCACAGTACCTCTAGTTTATTGACATCACCATGTTGGTATACAATCAAAATAAGAAATCCAATGACATACAACAGAAAAAAGAAGAAAAAATATAATTGCAAGCAATACAATTTTACACAATTCTTTATCGTGTCTCTAGTCTCTGAATTTGTTTTCTCTGCATAAAGCATTTTTTAAAGAGTAGTTACATAAACGTTTTGTAGTATTATAATCACATGGGTTAACAATTTCTTTGAAAAATGTTTTTCATTTTCAACCAATAGTTTACAAGCATAGCATAAACGATTTAAAGTAATAAACAAAAAATAAAGTTCAACTGATATGTACATTTAAACTGAACACGGAGATGCACGAATATTATGTGTAAAAATCTTATTTAAGTCGAACTTAAATACTGAAAACCTAATTAAACTTATTAAAAATTTGACAAATTATTTTCATTGAATATAAAAAAAAGTTCAACCACAATCTAATTTAATAAAAATCAGAGTAAAAATACAATAAAAATACATACAACAATACAAAAAAACCCATTCCACCCCATATCAAATGAATTTTCAAAATTGAAAAAAAGGCAAGAGAGAAAAAGCCTCCTCCCTAAAAAAAATACAAAACAAAAATTAACATTAGTAAATTAAAGAGTTAACGTGCTGTAGTTTATTTCTGTTTATAAAAAGAAAAAAAGGAAACAAACGAAAAAAAGGGGGGAGAGGTGGGGTGGAAAGGTTATTGCAAAATAAAAACATACACGTTACTTTTGAATATGCTATCATGAAGAACTATCAATATTGTCGCCGTGTCCGTACAAACTATCTATATCGGTATGGTGTGGGGAGTCAATAAAACAGGGGGAATAACTGTGAATATTTACACAAACGGTGTATCTGCAAGTCAATAACAGGTATTGTTCACAGGAATGTACTACTCAAGAAAATCTTCACAGGTTAATTGTCTGATTATTTCAAGGCGAGATTTGATGGCGTTTAATGGACTTAGCTGACAACTCCAAAGTATGAATTAAAAGCTTCTATAGAAATCCGCATACCAAGTATCACTCACAGGGGGAGCGAAGTCTAGAATCCGGGCATTCGGACAGTGACGTGTGGGTCAATATTTAGGGAAATACTTAAAACACCTGGGATAAAAAAAGATATGTGATATAAATGTGTATGTGATGTGTTTATACCAGTTTGAAAAAAAATCTACAAGTATATATGTCAACGATGTTTTTACGTAAGGGGATTTCATATACATGTAGCTTCACTGAAAACCTGAATAAAAAATACCCCGCCCCCTTCAACCAAAGAGAGAGAGAGAGAGAGAGAGAGAGAGAGAGAGAGAGAGAGAGAGAGAGTTAAACAAAAACGAAATCAAAAAAGCAAAACAGAATACAAATTATCATAGGTGATCAATAATAATGATGACAAAAAATTCATATCAATTAAAAAAGAAATATATGAGAAAAATGAGAGAGGGAGAGAGATAGTTAGATAGAGAGAGATTTATCCCATATTTAATTACCCCCATCATCCCGTGGATAGCAATCAATGGATTTTTTTTTTATCATATGTATATTAGACACATGTAATATAATATTTTTTATGATTTGATATTCAAGATTACAATTTCCATACATGCAAATTTTGACAATGCAAAAAATAGCTGGAAATTATAAGAATTATTTAAAAGCTTCAGAAAAGTTTATTATATTATAGTTTGAGATAATATGTAATTAGATCCATGGAAAACGGCTCCCGATTTTAAAATGAAACGTGAGCTTTTACATTATGATTATAGAATTTATGGGTATCCCATTTTTAAGTTTTTTTCCCAGTTTATTAGTTTTTTTCCCGATTCATATTTAAATCATGTATTGGTTGATCAGAACCCTCTCTCTTGAACCCTTAAATGCTGTGCGTTCTACATGATTGTACAATATTATAATCTAAGAACGAATTTCCCTCCCTGTGAAAAGCTGAATATTGTTTCAGAGTGTCAGTTTTCCCTACTTATAAGGACGACACTCTACCCTTTACTTACAAAGTTTAGATCCGGATACCAAAATGTACTTGAAATTATATATGATCTTTAATAATGTGTACACAGTATGCATGCAATGAATTTCTGGAAGCTTAAGTAGGGGTATAGCCATGAGAAATAATAAGAAGAAAGATAACTCGAAGACTGTAAAGTAAAAGTTTTTAAAGTCAACCAAATGTGTAAATTTACAAAAGCCACAGAACAAAACCATTTGTCATAGTTGTACCCCCTTTCACCTTATTTATAAATATTTTACATTTTAGATAATTTTTAAAATAAATAACTGAAAAGGCGCCAATAATTAAAGTGCTTTATATCACAATATACATGTATATTTTGTGAAAATCGCATCTAAACCAATTATATAAGTATTAAAATAATTTTATACTAATCAAGAGTGCAGTAATAAATAAATACTGTATATAAACAAACAAACAAATAAATAATAAATAAATAAATGAATATGATACAGTGTAATCAGAATAACTCGCCCACAACAGAACTAGAGATAAATTAGTTTAATTTACCAGTAATGGATAAACTTCACTGAATGATATACACAAAAACCATCACACACTCCTATACCTATTTATGAATACGTATATGAGATGATCAAATGATACCAAACTTCAAAGGTTTTTGTAAATTATTTCCTTCACAAATATTCGATAACTCAACTTAATTAGCATTAAAAAAAAAAGTAAGCCCCACAGTTGAAGCACAAAATTTTAGTTAGGAAATGTAGATAAACATCAAATCTGTATTTGTAGTATTTAAAACGATTTTCTTTTACCCATGTGTGAAATTTGTACCTTTATAGATCTCAATTTTAACGCTAAATGAAACAGTTAAACAAAATGTATAATCGACATGACAGAAATAAGCCTCTTTAGTAATATGCAGGAATCATATATATACAAGTCTACCTTGATTCAAATTTTATTAATACATTTAACACCAAGGTACCGTCTTGTATAATCGAAACGAAATCAGAGAAAATACAAAACATATATACTAGTAATGTTTTCTTTGACTTTAACACGAGTTTGTCAAATTTAAATATGTCAAATCATAACAACTATAATTTACCTCGAGATTTAATCATGAAATATTAAATTAACAAACAATCATCAAAGAGAGAGAGAGAGAGAGAGAGAGAGAGAGAGAGAGAGAGAGCAGACGAAACAACTTCTCTAAGAATATCCGAGTTGGGATCAGGTGCCATGGAGGTTATAAACACCCCTGTCGACCGGTTACGCCGTTTATATATATGCTCCTTGTCATGACCGGATAAGCAGAAAAAAATGGATGGTATATTCATGAAAATAATGGTCTAGCAAGAACGAGGGCGCTTTTGATTGATATAGACAGGAATCGGGGCGTACTTGAAAAGTGAAAAAAAAATTATTGAACTGTCGAATTAAATTTAAATATTCTTTTAGTGTATTAAAAAAATTAACCTTGAAATAACGTTTAAAGGAAAACATGTTTTCATATTTCATAAGTACAATTATGAAAACGTTATCAACATATTGTGAATTTATACATGAAACAACCTTGACCTGTACAGTGAATTTTAACAGGTCTTTAAATTGGCCATATACGTAACTTTTTGAAACACTGATAGGGCTTTTACGTTTAAATACATGCATTACCTGTGAGACAAAATATTGTAAAACATTATGTGTATTTTTGTCTTATCACCTTGACTTTGAAAATTTGACCTACTTTTCAAAAATGTTATATTTCCTTTTAAATTTGAGATGTCTATTACGTGTCACAAAATGTTTACGATCATGCTATGATTTTTGACCCCTCGACCTTGACCTTCATTTTTGACTTAACAAAAAACAAAAACCTGGTGATTACTTTTGAATGACATATAATATGGCGTTCATATTTGACACAGAGTGCCATAAATAATGTCATCCCATCCACTAAGATACCGTGAGCGGGGGACCACAATTCTTTGACTTTGCTTGCATATTCACTAAACTGACTAACTGTACAGAACATACATCCCTGCTTATCAGCTCAGCTCATTTAAAATGCAGTGTAATTTGCGATATCGACATACTCACACTTTTCTAGACCTTTGCTGATAAGGGAGCCAATATTTTTTTTCTTTATCTTGAGCAGAATAAATTTTAAAAATCTAAACATTTATCCGCCAAACGGTAAACATATGCAGTAGAATTTATGCGAAGGTGACACGCAGAAAAGTAGTTTGAAATCCAGAGGCTCTGTGTCTATATATATTCAAGGTTCCCGAACAGATAAGTATGAATTAAAGAAATGATACAAATTAGAGGTTAAGATATATTAATCCTTTGGCACTTAAGGAAAGTTAAGAGCTCTTGACATTGTGGACCCTGCATTCCTGCGTTGAGCGGGGGGCTTTGCTACGCTAAATGTTTTAAATAACAGGTGGTCGACAAACGTTTAACAGAAGCAACACGGTATCATTAATAGGTTACAGTGTACACGCCTCCATCCTTCTGTAGGATTACGGTGACTGCAATAAGACCGGTGATCCACATGGGTTCTCGGTAGTCGTGAAGTAGCACACTTGATGCAAACAAAGTTGCAAATGTTCCATTCATGAGGAGAGATTGCTAGACGGGTTAAGAATTTACGTTTTGGGAATTTTTTTGGAAAGTGAAGCATGGGATTTAAATGTTTTATTTCCCGAGATAAAATTGGCTGACATTTTTGTCCACTTAATCTTTTTGTGACTGTTGCTTTTTTGCTGACGGGTTTGGAACCCTGTACCCGGGACTTTTCAACCTAATTTTTGCCATTATCACAAAATTTCAAGGAAATGGCAAGCTAAAAAGTTGTATTTGTGTGTTATTTGATCATTTGTGGAAGAAGAAAAAAATTAGTCATTTTTTGATACAGCAAAGCCATAGAGGACCCAGAATGAGTTGTGTGAGGAAAAAATTAAATATCATCATCTTCACTGCCGTGTTTATAAGTGTCATTGAAAGACATTATGTGAATGGACAAAGCAATAAAAGACAGCGAAACTACTGGTCTTATTACCAAAGAGATAGTTCTAACTCACGTACCAGCAAAAGTTCAGCAAGACAGGATATTAACTTTCTGAGAGGGTAAACTGCTTTCATCACACTCCATTTGCAAATATCTAAAAACATAAGTTTTCTTTCTTCATCAAAGTTTCTTGTGTATTTAGAATACTTTTTGTTTACTTTGGTGTCTGTTTTTCCGGTGAATTCGTAATACAGTAACGTTGTTACAGAAGAGGGCATAGCTTCTATTTGAGTGCGGATCAAAAGAGAATCTATTTAGCGTAAATTATTGGTTTTGTGTAATACATTACAGATGTGCTTTAACGTGGCCAGGGTCAGAAGAATTTCACGAGTCGGCATCTCCCAGTAGAATACACATAAAAACGTTATAATTAAAATAAATATCTAAAAGATTGATAGAGTTCATACTATCAAATCTATGTACACAACCTCGTAAAATGTTATCAAGTCGTTTGTCTGAAGTTCAGGCTCTTGCTGGCGAAATTCAACAGCTACTAAATTTTTCCTTTGGTCATTTGGGTTAAAACTAGCCGATAAGTGTCTATGTAATTCTAATTTACCATTTTGACACTCGACAGGCAGATTTGGGGGCACAAGTCATATCGTCTGGGGGGCACAAGTCATATCGTCTGCTGACTTGGGATATATATCTGGCAAACGTAGACTTTTTCCCGTTTTCTGGCTGACTGCGGAAAGTTATAATTCGAAATGTATTCTCTACATGCTTTGACTACTAAGTAATTGATTTATAATCTTTAGAAAATTACCAACAGTAAAACAAGATTTAGCTCTAATTATAATTAATAAGATACATGAAATAGCACTGCAATATATTATAAAGGTTGGTTTTTTTCTTCACTTTTTTTTTGGATACAGTGAAAAATCATTATGGTAAGTCCTTATGGGGTGTAACAGGTTACTGCATCTGGTCAATATAAGCTTAGGAAAGATTTGACACTGATTTGTTTAGATACTATGTTATAAAACTGGCTAAAAGTGATTTTTCAGGGTTATGCCTGTTCAGTACGAACAGCCGTCTCCTGTTTCTTCACTGGTAAATAAAATGTGCACTAAAATACGATAGTAATCCTTTAAGAAATAGGAATTTTACTTATTAACTTTCAGGAGGATTTCTTTCCATCACTTATATCTATCAACGTACATTATCAAGTGCTTTCAAACATTCGTTTTTATCATTCATATTAAACAATAATCAAAATCCCGTCTTGCCTCACTTCAAAGATTTGTTATGGTGTTTGATGCTCAACTTGAGTTGCATTTATAAAGAAGAATATGAAATGTACTCGAGAACTACGAAAGACCCCATCCTTCCCTACACCACCATAATATTATTCGGACAAAGAACATATAATGTGGCAAATGTTAAGAAAAATATTTTTGCAAGTGATATTGACAGATAAACACGTCTAAGTATTTTTCTAAATATCGTAATGAACAGTTACTGATTTAATGAAAATTCTCGATTCAAAGAGCACTGAAAGGATCAAAGATGTTAACATTGAATTGGGGTGGGGTGGGGGGTCAAGTCTTGCTTATTCGAAATTTCTCTCCATTCTTTCCCACAGACCAAAATTGTGGTGTAGTCTCTCCTGAATTTTTATTTCAAATTTTTTTTTCAGACCAAACACATGCGGTTCGGCCTCCAGAAGATACTGCTGCCAGGGGTGGACTCGACAGCCGGGACAATACAGATGTATTATACGTAAGTCCTAATATCTCAAATATGTAGGATGAAGTCAAAAATTCGTCATCAGACCAGATATTTACTAAATTTACGATGTCTTCATTTGCGAATATTATTGTGACTCTTATGTAAATTTATGATAACGAAAAATAAATTTTTATGTGTACATGTATGTATTTTGACGTCATGTATACTGAATACAGTTCAATGTTTACTTTTTCAGCAATCTGTCAGCTTGGATGTGGCGGGGGAACATGTATTCGCCCTAATCTGTGTTTGTGTTCAAATGGGCAGCCCTCCACCTCTTGTCAAAATGCAGGTAAATAAAGTTGAAAAAAAAGCCTTCTTTACCCTATATAATAGCAGTTGGGATGTCGATCCCCAGTCCCCAACCCCTTTTTTGAAACTGCGAGAAAAGTATAGTTGGGAAATTTTCAATCTTAGTCTGTCTCCCTCCACTGTGTGCTGCAGTATTGTCAAGCCCCCCCCCTAACCATTTGAGATTTGTGAGAAAGAAAACCCTTTTATGAAAAAAATGATTAGAAATTTATTTGCAAAACACGAATGTCATGCTGGCACCTGAAATTCAACAAAGTGTGCATAAATAATAATAATAAAAAAAATGAGTTTACACTGGCGTTTTGCATTAGGCCTAGATCTATAGATTGTATATTAAGTCCACATGTCCTCCGCTTGATTTATCATGCATTTTTATGTTGTATCATTATTACCTCTAACAATTCAGTTCAAAATGTTCAAGTTAGTAGAATTAAAAAAAAAACAAAAAAAAAAAAACAAACAAACAAACAAAACAAAAAAAACGAACGACTTCTGACTCGTACGACCTAACCAAATTCAGTTTAGTCGTCTGGTTCGAATGCCTCACAGATTACAGACGAAGTCCATGTAGGCCTAATGTATGCTGTTTGGTTATTTTAGAAATTTATGATATTCCAAAACAAACATTTAATGAAAAGGAAAGCATATTTTATAGGCCTAAATGTCTTTGCAATTGCAGTTTGCATCAACTGCTGTTGCAAAACTGTTCAAACGCGTGAAAGTTTGGCGCGGCGTGATTGAATTTAAAAGAGAGGCATCGCGCTTTCTTTCAATTTGTCGGATTGATATGAATCTGATTTAAATTTGTGTACATCTTGATTTTACAAACTTTTATTCAAGTAACTCTAGTGTAGACTGTTTTCATATGATGTATTTTGCGTCAGAGTTATTCCCCTTAGCCGCAATCTTGTAGGATTACAATATGGCGACCAAGGGGAATAACTCTTGCTTAAATTGTCTCGTTGGAAAACACGCTAGATATTGTAGCATTTATAGCCCCCTACGATAATTATTAGCTGATGTTTTCAGGGGAAGGGAAACCTGGACACCACCACCCCTCCCCCCCCCCCCAAAAAAGAAATAAATTTAAATTGTATTGTGGAGAGGGTTATTTTATTGCTGCTTTGTAACTCTCCTACGATAGAGGCGCAAAAAGTATTAATTTCAGCATGGAAGTGAGACAGGTTATTTCTGTATACAAACGTGCATGAATAAATTAGGATTTATTAAATGTTATGGAAAGATAATGATGTTAAGCAGTGATGCATTTGATGATTTTATAAAGCTCAACTATGCATATTTACAATATTACTTTCAATTATAGGGTACTTGAAAACGAAAAAAAAACGTTGTAGTCTTTATAAAAAGAAATCGATTTTCTTGATTGTACGAACATTTTCTAAAAAAAAAAAAAAATTAGTGTTTTTTTAAGTTATAATAAGGAGAAGAATCAATAGGTCATTTAAATTGCTGATGTGCAATGATCAGATGCATGTGTACCATATTTATTAGAGGTCCATATCTTAGGGCTGAAACAATTCATTGAAATATCGATATTGTTCAATATAATTCCTCAATTCAATATTGGATTCACTACCTCAATATTCAATTCAATACATTTTTTTTATAATCAGGTTAGATTATCCCTTGAAATGACCAACTTTGTCCTCAGTTTGATACTCAAGAGAGAGAAAACTGAGACAGAAAAGTTTCAGAGCTGGCTGCCGCTTCTAGAATTGACACCGACAATGCGCTATTTTAATCAAGACGACAGAAGCACTAGAAGCGTTTTCTTTTTGTATCGCCACCTTCTATGATTTTTAGAATCTTAATTATGTTTTCTTTAACCTATAATGATCTGTTTCTTTTTTAAAATGTATCGTATCGAAAAAATTGAATTGTGACACAAGTATTGCAATATGTATCGTACCGTGGAGGGGGTGTATCGATTCAGCCCTACCATATCTCTACCCTCGTCGAAAAATTTTCACATCCATTGATATTTCCTTTTTTGTTACGATTGTTTTGCTTTTAAAAATGATGCCTTTATATTAATTTAGTTATTCTCGAGTTGAAGAGTGCATCCTGACAATCATATAGTGATGATAAACCAGTATATCGATGATGCAATGTATCCATCGTATAAATATCTTTTCATCCCACCTGTCTGTTTTTAAGAAAGCAAATTGGCAATTTTTTATATAAATGTATATATTTTTTATTTAATATACATGTATATATTTTTATATTATTTCGATATTTATTTTTATTTTAAATGTGTCTGGCGTCAGTTACGCTAAAAAATGGTACTCCTCTCCTCACGTGAGATGCCTGAAAAAGAAATATGTTTTAGATTAAATTCCTCATTTATGCCTAAAGATTGCGCACAAAGGGAAATAATCTCAAAACTATATTTTTTTTATTGAATTATTTTAATGTGATTTTATATTTCAAATTATTTGTTTCCATTGCAGGCTGTTTACACCCCTAATTTTTTGTAAATGCTAATTATTTTTAAGTTAGTTGAAATTCCTTTAAAAAATGTTTAGATCAAGGGGAAATCTATAAAAATTAAGCCCTAATTTTCATTGACAAGCCCTATTAAAATTAAAAATATATAATTTTATACATATACTGTGTTTACTTTATATTTGAAAAAAAACCCCAAACAAATAACAACAAATTACACACACAATCGTAAATATTAATTTTATTTTACTTATAATAAATATCAATTATAAATCATAAATTAATTTTGCATTTAAAATATATTTTAGTGAATAATATATGTCTTTTTTCCTTGCTCACAATAATAGTTGCACTGTCAACATATTAGAATTCTAATTTTAGCCCTGAAATATCTTAATTTTTGTCCCTTATATGTACCCTATTAAATTAAGTTTTTTTTATCAAAGAATGTTGGACAGCTTAGATTTTTCAAAGGTGAAAAAGAAGCTACACTTATAAAAGCAAATCCACAAGTTTATTGGATCTTTTGTAGTTGTGTGTAACCCCCAGTGTCAAAATGGAGGAAGATGTATCGGAAACAATAGATGTGCTTGCTCCTATGGATTCTCAGGGAAACGGTGCGAAAATGGTAATTATTCACACTGTACCTGTTAAAGAATGTTGAAATTCAGGTCAGAACATTTGTAAATTTCTGACATTAACAACTTGTTAATAGGTCATTTTATTACTGCATTTTTGGAATTATGTGCATTTCTAAAAATATTTTTTATAAGTACACAATGTAAATTGATTTACTTTATTGCATTTAAATATCAAATTACAGGACCACTTAAACCGTAAGTGACCTATTAGGTTGCCATTTTTTGCATACCTGGTATTGAAAAACAAATTTGAAAGACATTTATGGTGGATTTATCGTTTTTTTTTTTACTGTTTCTGCAAAGTTGAATAAATTTAAGTAGACATCAAAAACATTTTTCTATTCTCAAACTGATTACTAAGAAACAAGTTTTCTCTCGATCTGCATATATATTCATATGACTGATCATGCTGCTCTATTAGGACTATTCTGTTATCATAATTTATAAGTCAATCAGCAAAAACATTTAATTTGTAGCATATTGTTTGAAATGGAAGACTTTTTTTTAGAAAGGTTCCATGCAAGGAGCATATAGTACATGCACTTGCATATAGTGAAATATAATATTGGGAGAAATTTTTTTTTTTTAGATTTTAATTTTTCATTATAGATACATGTCAGCAATATTTATCATACTCTTATTGGCATGGTTTGTTCAACTCTAGGCGTTTAAGCATTATATGTCAGTAGGTGAATTCAAGGCTTTTAGGCAATATATGTCAGGTTGAAAGTAGATTAAACCTGACGTTATTTCGGATGCTCTGTAATAACACATCTGTAGATTATTTTAAGATCTGTTTACCATTTCACAATAGAAGTGGTTATTTTAGGGGGTGCTTCCTACGACATTTGATATTAAGTCATACCTGCCAGTCCATAGTTTACCATTCAGCTGTCAGAGGCTGACGGTTCAAAACGACGTGTTTATGCTAAGAAGCATTTGACTTTGATAAATCAAAACATCCACTGAATGCTTTAAGCATTTTGGAAAAGATAACTTAAACAGGTCATGCCTGATGTCAAGTCCAATTATTTACATTGATTGTATACATAGATAAATACTGATTAAATTGAATTGATTTTGAAAAAAGCTGATTTTTTTTGTTTAGAAGAATTTTTTAATGACCAAGGATGCAAGTAGAATATTTACAGTCGAAAGGTATCATGGCCTAACATGACAAGATTGGATTGATTGTATTGAAAAGAGGATAAAATATGTCTCTGTCTTTTGATCCATTTCACTCTGTATGGCTGATAATTTCACATCAAAGTTTCATAGTGCACAACAAATACTGTATATGGTTTTCTGTCGTATTTAATTACAGTACTTAAATTTACCCACATGTGTATAACATTTACAATAACCTGTAGCTCATCTACAAAAGCTGAACTTATTACACCCTAGCTCATGTCTCAATCTTTTTCTTCCTGTTTAGATTATCGAATAGGACCATGTTTTACCCAACTCTCAAACAACATGTGCAGGGGTCAGCTGACGGGGCTGGTCTGTACAAAGAATCTGTGCTGTGCCACTGTAGGAAAAGCATGGGGCAATCCCTGTGAGCAGTGCCCTGTTCGACCATTCCCTTGTCGCCGTGGTTACATTCCAAACCTACAGACTAACACATGTCAAGGTAAAATGTATTCCTCTCCAATGCCTTTCATCTGCATATGATTTGATGTGAATTGTGAACTTTTGATTAATTAAGTTAACCAGGTTTTTTAAATAGATGTATTTACCTTTGAATTAGTCCTTGACATTTGACCTTGAAATTAGTAAATGAACTACATGGCCTCTGTTTTGGATATTAAATCAAGATGCTAAGATTCAAATAAGTATTGTCACTGCATGGACTTGATCTTGACCAAGACCACTGGGTAATCACATTTGCCTTTCTTGTTGTCTGTGAGATCAATCCTATAATTCCCATATAGGTAAAGAATTCAAAATATAAATGTTTCCATTTTATTTCTGCATAATTTTAAAGCAGAACTGTCAGTATTATTTATTAAAATTATTAATGAAGTGTTATTTTATTTCTGTGCATAAATCTTTTTTTTCAGATTATTTTCTGTATTACACATAAAGTAATCTGTTGTAGATGTAAATGAGTGTGTAGCTATACCCGGGGTGTGTGGAGGAGGAACGTGTGTGAACTCTGTAGGCTCCTACAGGTGTGAATGTAAGAAGGGACAGAGACAGAACCCTATCACTCAGGACTGTGAAGGTATTATAATCTTGTACATTAAACAATTTTAGGGTAAAAATTGTAGGCTGGTATGACATAATGGGACAGACTAAGTACTTACAGTAAAACTCGTTTATTACAAACAGGGATATTGCGAATTCATGGATATAATGAAAATATCTTGTTTCCCTGGATATATAAATTTAACAAATTCCTTATACAGATATAATGAATTACGGATATAGCGAAGTAATTTTATAGGCCCAGTGACTTGGTTACAGCTGAGTTTTACTGTAGATGTTTTTAATTGTAGACATTGATGAGTGTGCTGAGAGAAGAGATATATGTAGGAATGGGAAGTGTACTAACACCCAAGGCAGCTATTTTTGTACCTGTAATGAGGGGTTTGAACTGTCCCCAGATAAATCTACCTGTGTAGGTATGTATAGAAGGACTGATGGTTAGATATTTGAAACTTTGACATATGATACAGGAGATGAGATATAGTATACATGTTTATAGGAAATAGTAGATCAAATAAATGTAGAAGATAACATATATTGTACGTGGCCTGTTCCCTAAGGATAACAAGAAAAAGCTTTATTTTGGAAACTAATTTCTTGGAATTAGTTTAATGACTTTAGCATCATTTAATTATGTTTTGCAATCCACAATTGAATTATTCACAAAGAATTTCAGAGGATTTGATTGATTATAATTCACTCACTGCAGCCAAAAGTTCTCTGCTGGTCATAGACATATTTTATATGATGGCGAAATGTCCATCTATCTGTCATAAACAATTTTTAGAATGTCCTTCACTTGCCTGATTTCATACAAGAAGCAGCTCACATCAAGATTTTATTTATCTACTTAATCATTAACTTAAATTCAGTGAGCTGTCTTGCTTGTAAAGCAGTAGAGCTAAGTCACATTAAAGACTTCTGGATTACACACTTATTATTATTATAAAAAAAAAATCAACCAATATCATTGTCTAGATCAGAAAGAGAAATTTTAATTATCTGTTAATAATTAAAGATGTTTAAAGCAAAAAGATATAGAGCTTGGCCTTTTTGAACTTTCAATTTTCTGATATACATGTACTTCCAAGTATAAAAGTATTAGAGAGAGAATCTTGCAGCCTGCTTATCATTTCAATTAAATTCCAGACACTTATTTATTTTGAAAAAGACATTTCTGCCATCAATCTTCTCTCTTCCAGCTCAGTGTAGTTTGAGGGAGGCTGGGGTAATTGTAAGGCTTTGGGGTAATTTGTTCTCCATACTATCTGATAGGTATCAAGCTGGGGTTTAATCATCTCTGATGGATTATATTACTTCACGAAAAAGAAGTTCTGACATCTTACAATTCTGTGATTCATGCAGAAGCTACTTTACATACATGCATTGCTCTTTGAGAGCATTGACTGAGAATTAAAGATCCACTTTACAGTTCTTAGGCATTTCTAAAGAAAAACACAGAAGTTTAACACCAGAGTGTAAACAATCATGAGGGTTTTTTTTTTGTTTGAATTACGTAATGCATTAATTACAAGTGATTTTAGCTGGGAATTGAGGGTATCAGTTTTTCTCAAAATCTCTGAATTAAAGACTCTCTTGTACTTAATTTGAAGTTGATAGAACATTCATTTTGATAATAATGTAATGGATAATGTGTTCTGTGAAATGATAAGTCTGCATTTATGTTGCCTTTTAGGAGAAATATTTTAATTTGTTCCTACCGTTTGCCTGAAAAGATTTCATGATGTTTAAAGTGTAGATCACAAGGACTTAATTTACCTTGAGTGTTTACATTCATTTCATGGTATGATGTAAAAGTGCAGCTGCAGATGCTGAGAGGTTTAGAATTAGAGATAAATTCTAGAATTTAAGCTGGTTGTTATCAGCTGATAAAGGACAAAGCAATTGAAAACTAAAGAACATTTACATTTATTATCCTGCACTAATGTTTTAAATTTAATTTCTGTTTTAATCTCACCTGACTGAATTCTGGCTTCTTTCACAAGTCGCATTTTCAACTTTGATTGAGATTTATTGTTTTTCATAGGTATATATACATTCTTGTGGGTGGGGGTGGAGGATGCTTGCATTAATCATAGTCCTATTATGGGACCTGATTCAATCAAATTTTATTTTATTCTATATGTCAGAAGACTTCCACCTAAGTTTAAGCTATTTCTTTTAGCTAAATGAGATTTTTTAAAACACCCATACAGGTTATACCGTTTGGCCTTTTTTTTTTATCCCTTCCCTTTCAATAGTACTGTTTGACCCATCATTTGAACAAATGACATATTGAATCACTTTACTCATTAGGATGCTTTATGTCAGGTTTGGTTAAACTGGTCCATTGGTTCTTGAGTAGAAGCAGAAATGCAAAAGGTTAAGACAGACAGACAGACAAAGCAACAACTGACAAACAGTCAGAAAAAGCTCACCCGAGCCTCTAATGGCTTATCTGAGGTAAAAAAAAAAATGATAGAGCAAAATTTTTCACCAATGTCTTACCATTTTCAATTTATAAAATAAAATTTGAATAATCTAATTTGTAGAAGTACAGTTGAAAAGATGCTTTCTGCAAGCTGTCAACAACAGATGCTCTCGGCCCTTGGTACCTCTTTTATCACTGGCTGATTGCTGCTGTGATTCGGGAAAAGGGTGGGGAGATGTCTCTAACTGCCAAGTCTGTCCAAAACCTGGAGAGGGTAATGTTCATTGCTATATATTTAGCTTGCTTCGTAAAGTCAGTATGAACCGTATTGATTATGGTGTTATTTGCTGTATTGCCATGTAAAACTTGTCTAATCTAAATGTGTATTCAGAAATTTTACATATTTTTATGAAAAACTCTTAGTCCCTTTTCAGTTCATTCTAATGTTGAAAATGTCTTAATGATTGGGGTTCCATTTAGGCAAGATTAAAAGTCTTCAATTAATTATCAGAATTATATCAAATTTTCATGTGATAGAGTCCTGCTTGATATTATAAAAAAGTTTATGGAAGATCCTTTCCTGAGTTAGCTAAGCCCTGAATTACCAGATATCAACTAGCAAGATAAAGTGTGAAGTAGCTTTACAATTCTTTTTACTTTCAATATGTTAATGTATTTAATTTCTTTTTTTAAGAGGCCCATTCTGCACTTTGTCAGAGAGGGGGAGGCTTAGTTCGAGACAAATGCCGACTGTTTCCCAATCTGTGTGTGAACGCTCGCTGTGAGTCCACCCAGTATTCCTACAGGTGTGTGTGTTACCCAGGTTACAAACCTACAACAGACAAAAACAGGTGCACAGGTAATCATAAAACAAAGAATTTGGCTGCTTTAAAATACTTCTCAAAGTAATAGTTATGGCCTTGCTAGGTTTCAAAAATTGATGTAACAGAAGCAAATTCTTTTATAAATGATTTATATGAAATATTTTGTGAAAATTATTATAATTATAGCCAGTAGGTTTTTGACCAAATTAGTTAACTTACTCTTGAATCAAAGAAGACTTTTTTTGCAAGAGTATGGTAAAGCAACTATTTAATGGTATTCCCATTAGGTTTTGCTAAAACATTTGATTAATTAAGTGTTGTATGAAGTAATGTATGAAAACCTTTCTTGCTCGTTTCACTTTGCTTTTCTCTGTCACTACAAGAAAGATACCAAATATGAATTTTCTGTGGACAAATGAAAACAAAAAACTACAATTCCTCCAAAGGAGACATTATTATAGAAAGATGACACAGATTCAAATAATTGACTTGCAATTTCTTTTTTATTGATAGATATAGATGAGTGTTCTGAACAGCAAGGTGTTTGTCGTAATGGTCAGTGTTTTAACACTCCTGGAAGTTACAGATGTCGTTGTAACCGTGGATACGTACTGTCATCAGATGGGAAATGTACAGGTAAGTGTCAGGTAAGGCTGATTTGTGCATGATCATGATATAATTGTGATATAGTAAATATTACAATATTCTTGGTTGCACCTGTGCTATTAGCCCAATTACTGTAAACCAACTTTTATTCGCGTGCGAGAAATTTTCGCGAAGTTCGCGAGAGTCTCGTCATCGCGAATATTTCTCGCCGCGAACCGGTCCTTAGAGTGTATGTGTCTATTAACAACAGATCCAAAAAGGCTTGATCGCGAAAATAAATCGTCGCGAACTAGTTTATCCGTGGTAAATCGCGAAATAAAGTCGTCGCGAATAAAAGTTGGTTTACAGTAATTGATATTTTCTGATCACTAGTTGTCAGATGTTCTTTAAATTGGTCTTTTGAAGGTTACACATTTTTTGTCCATTCTCTAGAACTACTGGGCCAATTTCATCTGGAAATTGTAATAAAGCATTCTGGGATTAAAGATATTTAAAATTGTTCAATGAAGTGCCATAGGCTTTCTAAGGAGAGATAATCAAGAAAAAAGCATGAAACTGAATTTCAGCTTTGTTCTTTGTATCAATTTTTCCTAGTCATATGCAAGCTTACACCCTCTTATGTGGTTTTTTTAAGGTCTATTTAGTCAAGAAACCTCTAGGTATGGGTTTGATTACTGTATGGAATCAATTTTAATGAGATTAAAGAAGGGGGATAAGTCTGAAGAAGAGAAGGGCTAAGGTGGCTCAGGTTAGCATCGTGGCCCATGGCCTCTTGTTAACTATTTGACATGAATCATTGAAAGGCATGAACCAATAGGTATGTGACCAAAAAAAAAGAAAATAATTAATAATAAAGTTATAATAGTTCTTTATTTATGCTATTTTGATGTTGCTTAACTTTCTGCAATATGCAAAAATTATATTTTGATTATTTTCTGAATTACATAAAAAAAAAAACACCCCCTCATCCCCCCCCACCAAAAAAAAAAAATGTTGAAATATTAAAATAAATAAATTATTTAGGTTTAAAAGTGTATATTCTGTTTTTAGATGTGAATGAATGTGCCACAAGTAGGATGTGTCCCAATGGTCGGTGTGTTAACATGGACGGTAGCTACAAATGTGAATGTAACCCAGGTTATCGCCCGTCATCTAACCTACAGGTCTGTTATGGTAGGTAAGGTCTGGAAGGAAGGAAAAAAAGATTTTTGAAGGATAATAGTCACATATTTAGATAATTCCTTCTGATTTTGATCATCATGCAAAAAAATTAGAGATTTAATTATTGTCTGCAAATCTTCAGGTTTGGGGTCCACTGTAAAGGAGTTTAATGGATATATTTAATGTTATTATCCTTCACAATTATACAGTCGATCTGATTGGTTTAGAACATGTCACATGAGGTGAGACAATTTGTGATGTCTCCCTCATGCGCAAGGTGACAACTGTTGTCACCTTTCAGATGACAATGAAATAGTGCAAACGAGCATGCAGGGTTACAACTGTGTTGTCACCCTTTGAATGAAAATACAGTGGTTTAAGTGAGATACCTCTTATTTATAATTATACAACTGCCAAAAATCTGGGATCGGTAAACAATGAATTCTAACTATGATGTCAAAGTTGTCTGTTGACATATTTTGAGAGTACGGAATCAAAGCAGAGTTAATCAGATTATGGCCAGTGGACCTATCTTTTTAAATGCTTTATGTGATTGAGCCACTGAGTGGCTGAGCTTCTGAGTAGCAAAGATTGTGTTTTTCAGATATAAATGAGTGTACAGAGAATGGTAAACTGTGTACTAACGGTCGATGTCAGAATACAGAGGGATCTTACAAGTGTATCTGTAACCAAGGCTATCGGCTGTCTCCAGACAGGGCTTACTGCCTAGGTACCTTACTTAAGAAGTTAAATGAATGAGCTGTTTAAATATGTTACTTATCACATTCTTTTCAATTTGTTAAAATATTACGTGAATTAATGCATGGATGTAAAACAGTGATCCAGAATTCTACTTGTAACTCTTCTTAAAACAACTTTCCTTATTACAAATGAGTGAAATTAAAAGTTCAGACTGACAATTTTTAACTAGATTTACATTCTTTACAGATTACAATGAGTGTGCTCGTACTGGTATGTGTACACATGGTGTATGTGTAAACCTAAATGGTGGCTACAAGTGTGTGTGTAACACTGGATTCACATCTTCTTCTGATGGCAGAACATGTCTTGGTAGGTTGAATTTGATATCAAGAAGTTTTTGAAGGGAAAAGTGGGGCATTTGGTGAGAGGGGCATACATTGATTCTAAGGAAAATAGAGGTTGGAATTTTTTTGTTGTTGAATTTTTGATCAATCATATGTGTAAGGATTTTCATTTAGGGTGTAATTTTTTAAGGAATTGCTTTTTATGGAGAAGTGTCCTTAAAAGAAAAATTGTACCGTAATTTTGGGATTATAGGTCGATGGGGTATATAGGTCGAAAGGCTCATTTTCAGCCTTAATTTTTGAAAAATCCTAAGATAGGACGAACTTACTATATAGGACGAGGCTTTGTTTCCCGTTTTCTAAAGATTCTTACGCAGATACAACGTATCAGAACAGGTAAACCCTAAAATTACTGGGGTTATTCTGTGACATTAACGTATCAAGAAAATAAACAGGTATTTTAATGAGTAAAGCATTAAATAATTTTTTTTTTAAAAATGTTCAAACTTCTTTGAATTGTGTTATTACTACTTATATTTTTCTCCAACTTGCCTGTTCAATGCCTCCGTAGTTTCACACTGTTGTTAAATCAGAGGCATAAATAACACGTAAATAGGTTATTATTTTACAGCTATAATTCGGGAAATACCCGAGACCAAAGAATAGTAATTCCGATTTCAGAACAACTTGGACACATTCCTAATAAGTTTTATTCAGACATTATTTACCGGTGGACGACAATTACTTCGATGTGTTTTACCATTTATTAGTAGCGATAAATTGAAACAGTGTCGCCATTTTTATTTTTCTTCTCCAGGGATTTGCTAAAACACGCAAATGATCATTGAATGTATATATCAAGCAACAGTAAAGAATTGAAATCATATTAACACTCTATAAGTTTAATTTATAAATTTGATTGAGAGTACATTCACAATTTCACTGTCAACATGAATTTCTCGGCTTTGTTTGTTCAATGATGTGTAACACTAATACCCTACCACGGCACGTGGGTTTGTTAATCATGCCCCGCAGGCATTAAACCAACACAGGTTTTAACACCTTTGCGTACACAGTGTAAATCCCTTTATCTGTCAGACAATTAAAAATTCTGTTAGAAGCCAATCTTTGTATACCGGTAATTCAATGTACTTCTTGTTTTTAATAATTATTATAATTAATTAAAATTAAAAAAAAAAAGTAATGACTCGGGGTTTTTTGGTAATTAAATGGCAACAAATTATTTCACTCATTTTACATTTAAATAAACATAAGACAATAAAAAATATTTTAATATACTATTTCAATTTATCGCTACTAATAAATGGTTAAAACACTACAGTTGTGTTCGTAAAAAAATTTCGTATTTTAAATTTTGATACGGTTGAGGTTTTACTTTTAGTACACGATCGCGACTTCCTAACTTCACAAGATGGATACCGCATGATGTAAATGGAAAATACCTTGAGGAATTATTTAATAGATGAAGCAATGTTGTTTTCCTTTGTCATCAACCATGTCAACGGATAATTAATGGAATTTATTTTGTAAGAAAGCTATAGAATAAATATTTACCGGGGCATTAAATTTTTTTGCGAAAAATAATCAAAAAAATTAAGAAAGTGGCACAAATTTCCTTTGAAATTGACGTAAATTTTACTGATTTTGGGGCATTTTTCGTAAACTTGAGCTTTAAATAGGTCGAATTCTGAATATTGGGCGACCCCAGCGGTTCTGAGAAAAAAAGTATCGACCTATATTCCGTAAATTACGGTAGTTTTTTAACTCACTTGTCAGTTATAAAACTACATGAATTTTGATTTTTCTAGATGTGAATGAATGTCTCCGAAATCCTTGTGTGAATGGAATATGTATTAACAACCAGGGAAGTTATCGGTGCGAGTGTCCTAGCGGCTTCCAATTACACAGCGATGGGAAAACTTGTCAAGGTGAGACCATTCTTTCTTGCTACATAAATTTGACCTTGAGTAAAAGAAGGCTTGCTTTTGATTTGAATGATCTCAAATGGTAGAGACGTATTGTTTCTTTTAATTTAAAAAAAAAATTGTTGATTCAAATGTCAGATATAAGACGTGGTAGTTGCTACCTGGAGTACAGACAGGGACGCTGCTCCAATGCTCTGGCGGCTCAGATGTCAAAGTCACTGTGCTGTTGTATGGATGATGATGTGCAGAAGGCATGGGGAACTCGCTGTGAACTGTGTCCAAGGAAAGGAGAGGCACAATACTCACAGCTCTGTAGAGACATTCCAGGTCAGTGTTGCTTAGATAATATTATATTAACCAGAAAAGGTAAAACTTGGTTTGTTCTGTTCATTTCTATGGAGTTTTGAATGAATGACAACTGACTATTTATGCATGTATATATAGTTATGATGATTTATGCAACTTGATTCCAATGTGCATTTATTGAAAATTTGATATTTATTTCAGACATTAATGAATGTATGCTGAATCCAAATATCTGTGAAAATGGAGCTTGTGAGAATCTGGAAGGAACCTACAGATGTGTTTGTGACAAGGGTTTCACCCCAAATCCCACAAGGAAAAAGTGTCTTGGTAAGAGAAAGTAATGGAATGCTCAAAGCATAGATATTAATAAATAAAAAAATTAAGAAAACATTTGATAAATCTGAACTGCTTCAAAAAGTTGGTGTCAGGATTTAGATTTGCAGATAATGCTATGTATTTTGTAATGCTTTTCATTGCAGATATTAATGAATGTCAGAGGTACCCTAGCTATTGTGATGGTGGAACCTGTAAGAACACTATAGGAAGCTTTCATTGTACCTGTCCCTCAGGCTTCAGACTCAATCCATCCACTACTGCTTGTGAAGGTAACATGGAAACCATTAATAATCATTATGTCAAATATCATGTTAGGAAAATTAAATTGAATTTGAATTTCTCGGGTAGGAAAACGCAAGTGATTAAAATTGATATTGTTGACTTCTACAGATATAAATGAGTGCAGGCAGAGCAACCCTTGTATTGGAGGGACATGTAACAACATTCCGGGAAGTTTCCGATGTGACTGTTTGGATCCAGGAACAAAACTTGATGCTACTGGAAGGATATGTTTAGGTATTAGTTTGTATTTAGTATTTCTATTACATCTGTTACATATATATGGTGAATCTGTTTGGGCAAACTATGAAAAATAATCTTTTTTTATATACTTGAACTGACCCATCAAATTGCCCCATACCCTATCATTTTTTCTGAATTTTCATTAAATTTTTTGGGGGGGTTTCTGAGAAATTATACATGTATGTTGAAGTTACGGAATAAAGGTTGGCTTGTAAAGGAGCACAATTAACTCCCATTGGAATTCCAACAGTTTTTAAATTGTCCCTGAGGAACACATAGATTTTGTTATTGAGGAACTCTCACTAATAACAAATTCAAAGTACTTTTGTTTAAAATCATGATTTTTGACTTAGTAATTTCTTTTAATCACAAAATATGAAAAATTCCAGTCAGACAGAGATCAGGCTTTAATAGTTTTATGTTTGCCCTGACAAGTAGGAAAAAAAATTCACTATTTTTCCAGACATTCAAAATTTAAAGTTATTTCCATTTAAAATTGCCTCACGGGGTGTATTTATGTTTCTCAAACATCTCTTGTCTGTATGTTGTGTTGTAGACAACAGAAAAGGATCTTGCTGGTTAGAGATTAACAATGGTCGCTGTGAGAACAATGCTCGGACCTTGGTGACTAAGTCAGAGTGTTGTGGAAGCATAGGTGTAGCCTGGGGCAGTCCCTGTGAGGAGTGTCCCACATCACAGGAGAGGCAATGTCCCCCAGGGTATGCCACAAATGATGGCATAAACTGCTTAGGTAAATAAGGGCTGTATTTTGTGTTGAATGTTGTACAGAATTATTTGTTTCTACATGCATTTTAACATGGACATACTTTTGCACCTATCAAAGATGGAAAAAATAGAAACTATGAAAATCTTTTTTGTCAACAGATATAAATGAGTGTGAGATGTTTGAGAACATATGTGAAGGAGGAGGTTTATGTGTCAACAGTCAAGGGTCCTTTAGATGTAACTGTCCCCCTGGACTTATTCTAGATGCCTCTGGCAGGAAATGTATAGGTAAGCGATAGAAAGATAGCTTTAATATAAATTTTTTTTTTTTTATAATTCAGGAAGATTAAAAACTGTAAAATATGTTCCTAAAAACCACTATGTTTAAAGACAAACTGAAAATATAGTTAAAATATAGTTAAAGAAGATCCATGATATGGGTTGGTATTCTTTAGAGTACCTTTCAGTATTTGACTGAACTCATATGAAAAGTCTGAATTCTTTTGATACAGATAGGAGGGAAGGCACCTGTTATTTGGAGTACAGAAGAGGGTCCTGTGAACGTCCAGTGGGAGGGAGGTACTCCAAGGTCAAGTGTTGCTGCTCTCTGGGGAAGGCCTGGGGGCCAGACTGTTCAGCATGTCCCCGCAGAGGGTCAGGTTAGTCTTAAAACATTAATTTTCTTCTGCATCAAGCTTATGTAATGATAGACAGTGAAAGGAGTACTAGGTACAGACCCTAAACCGTGCTACTACACCACTTGAACGGTACGGTTCGGTACGCTTTGTGCACGGAACGGTACGCTTTGTGAACGGAACGGTTCGTTTTGAGAACGGAACGGTACGCTTTGTGCACGGAACAGTTCGCTTTGTGCACGGAACGGTTCGCTTTGTGCACGGAACGGTTCGCTTTGTGGACGGAACGGTACGCTTTGTGAAACGGTATGCAAATGAAGTGGGCGGAGCCTATTAACTTTAATTCTTGATTGGCTGCTAAACATTTATTCATTTTCAATGACTTTTGAAGTACTTAATGCATGTATATAATTATATTTCAGCTATTAACAAATTAATTTCTCGGTTTCAATTTAAACATTTTACACTACAGCGGTGATGGAGGAAAAATGAAAAAAAAAAATGAAAGGAAGAAAAAACATCATCCCACTGATGTCTTTTGCATTATGTATAAATATGTATTAATATTAAAAAAAAGGTAAAAAGAAAACACAAAAATCCTCAGTTAAGCTTTAGCGCTTTCATTTTCAATCTTCAGAAGCTATTAATATATACAGAATTTCAGCTATTAACAAATTACTATTAATCTTGCACATATTGTATATTAATATATACAGAACGTTTGTGTTTGCACAAAGCGTACAGAAGCTATTAATATATACAGAATTCGTAAATATTTCCGTATTTAATTTTTACGTATGCTGACCCTTCATTTAAAAAAGGAAAAAAAAATGAAATATTTTTTCACTTTAAAATAAAGTTGTAACATAATGAAAAGGAATTAATATATACCACGTATATACTTGTTCTATACATATAACGCTATGCACATATATAAATTATTTTTTATTGATTGATCTAAAGAAATAAATATGACTATTCCTTCTTCATTTTTAGCTCTACTGGTCAGAGACCAGAAGAGCTTATGCGATAGTAATGCGTCCGGCGTCCGTCCGTCTGTCTGTCTGTCTGTCCGTCTGTCTGTAAACAATTTTTCAAAACGCTACTCCTCCTACAATTTTAGTCTGATTTCAATATAACTTGGCACACAAGTAGACTACACTAAGATACATAGAATAGTGCATGGGTTTTTAATTTCAATGAACGGTGTTGCCATGGTTACTAAAAATAGAATTTTCTGTGAAATTCCTTTAAAACGCTACTCCTTCCACAGTTTTGGTCTGATTTCAATATACTTTGGCACACAAGTAGACTACACTAAGATACATATAATAGTGCATCGGTTTTTGATTTCGATGAACGGTGTTGCCATGGTTACTAAAAATAGAATTTTCTGTGAAATTCCTTTAAAACGCTACTCCTTCCACAGTTTTGGTCTGATTTCAATATAACTTGGCACACAAGTAGACTACACTAAGATACATAGAATAGTGCATCGGTTTTTGATTTCGATGAACGGTGTTGCCATGGTTACTAAAAATAGAATTTTCTGTGAAATTCCTTTAAAACGCTACTCCTTCTGCAGTTTTGGTCTGATTTCAATATAACTTGGCACACAAGTAGGCTACACTAAGATACATAGAATAGTGCATCGGTTTTTAATTTAGATGAACGGTGTTGCCATGGTTACTAAAAATAGAATTTTCTGTGAAATTCCTTTAAAACGCTACTCCTTCTGCAGTTTTGGTCTGATTTCAATATAACTTGGCACACAAGTAGGCTACACTTAGATACATAGAATAGTGCATCGGTTTTTAATTTAGATGAACGGTGTTGCCATGGTTACTATAAATAGAATTTTCTGTGAAATTCCTTAAAAACGCTACTCCTTCTACAGTTCTAGTTTGATTTCAATATAACTTGGCACACAAGTAGACTACACTAAGATACATAGAATAGTGCATCGGTTTTTAATTTCGATGAACGATGTTGCCATGGTTACTAAAAATAGAATTTTCTGTGAAATTCCTTAAAAACGCTACTTCTTCTACAGTTTTGGTCTGATATCAATATAACTTGGCACACAAGTAGACTACACTAAGATACATAGAATAGTGCATCGGTTTTTAATTTCGATGAACGATGTTGCCATGGTTACTAAAAATAGAATTTTCTGTGAAATTCTTTAAAAACGCTACTCCTTCTACAGTTTTGGTCTGATTTCAGTATAACTTGGCACACAAGTAGACTACCCTAAGATACATAGAATAGTGCATCGGTTTCTGATTTCGATGAACGGTGTTGCCATGGTTACTAAAAATAGAATTTTCTGTGAAATTCCTTTAAAACGCTACTCCTTCCACAGTTTTGGTCTGATTTCAATATAACTTGGCACACAAGTAGACTACACTAAGATACATAGAATAGTGCATCGGTTTTTGATTTCGATGAACAGTGTTGCCATGGTAAATATAGAATTTTCTGAGAAATTCCTTTAAAATGCTACTCCTTCTGCAGTTTTGGTCTGATTTCAATATAACTTGGCACACAAGTAGGCTACACTAAGATACATAGAATAGTGCATCGGTTTTTAATTTAGATGAACGGTGTTGCCATGGTTACTATAAATAGAATTTTCTGTGAAATTCCTTAAAAACGCTACTCCTTCTACAGTTCTAGTTTGATTTCAATATAACTTGGCACACAAGTAGACTACACTAAGATACATAGAATAGTGCATCGGTTTTTAATTTCGATGAACGATGTTGCCATGGTTACTAAAAATAGAATTTTCTGTGAAATTCCTTAAAAACGCTACTTCTTCTACAGTTTTGGTCTGATTTCAATATAACTTGGCACACAAGTAGACTACACTAAGATACATAGAATAGTGCATCGGTTTTTAATTTCGATGAACGATGTTGCCATGGTTACTAAAAATAGAATTTTCTGTGAAATTCTTTAAAAACGCTACTCCTTCTACAGTTTTGGTCTGATTTCAGTATAACTTGGCACACAAGTAGACTACCCTAAGATACATAGAATAGTGCATCGGTTTTTAATTTAGGTGAACGGTGTTGCCATGGTTATTAAAAATAGAATTTTCTGTGAAATTCCTTAAAAACGCTACTCCTTCTACAGTTCTAGTTTGATTTCAAAATAAGTTGGCACACAAGTAGACTACACAAAGATACATAAAATAGTGCAATGGTTTTTGATAAGTACATACCAGTAGAGCTACAGTCTCGACAGAGACTTCTGGTTATTCCTAGTAATTAGATATGTAAATTGTTTGTTTTTTTTTAATTGTAGATCTATCGCTTAAACGTTGCTTCAGAAGAGAAATATTAGTAAACAAAATAAATACAAAAATCAACAGCAGACACACAAAATTAATACAATAACTTCCGAGCGCTTTCTCGTAACAAAAAACATTCTTTTCACAGACAAGTATTTATGTTTTCAATAATCCTTTCAGTGTATTAATTATTTTTAGAAGTTTTTTTTAATTTTATTAAGTTATTCTATTCTTGTTAAGTCTGTAAAAACAATGTCGTGAGAGAGAGAGAGAGAGAGAGAGAGAGAGAGAGAGAGAGAGAGAGAGAGAGAGATGAAAACCCTTAATACATGTACACTATCTGTAAAAAAAATAACTTGTATTTATTCTCATTTTTCGTTTTATTTACATCGCCAAAGTCACAATTAATCAGTCCATGATGCTATTTAATCAACCCATTTACAAATATTGTGCAATGAATAATCCGTTCTCTGTACATGCATGCTGCCGCATGAAATCCTCGTGCATCACCTGTCAATCAAAATGGTATGACGCTAGGTGACCCCAAAAGTCTGTTTACGCAGGTAGAATTTCTCCTGTGATATGAAACATTCTTTTGGTCAGTTCATAGTTCACACCTGTCTAAAAAAAAAATATTGGGTCACAACCGGAGAGACGGGGGAGGGGTGGGGGCGTGTGTTTAACACACCTTTCAAATTATTTAGTTCTGACCACATCAAGTGTAATTAATCACTCAACAGACATCCAGCAAACTCATATTCCAGGTTTCACCACAACACTGATTACAAATTTACTTCCTAAATTATCCCTTTTCAGACAAAAATAAATAAGCATGTTTCCCTAAATTATAATATTATTTTCTTTTTTTGCGAAAGCACAATTTAAAGCCACATAAATTCGCAAAAGTATCGCCTTCTAGAGCAGGGGGGGGGGGGGTAACAAACATACAATGTAATATGGTTTGAAAGAGGATTGATACTTTTTTTTTTAATTTCATTTTATTTATTAAATTAACTTTTTCAGACACTTATAAAAATGCTTCCTGTAGATTATGATTAATTTTAATTTACAACAACGTACCATTTTGCAGACTTTTAAAGAACTTTTAACCAGCTAATTCGTATTGCTTTCTAGAAAGGGGATGGGGGTACAGTGTAACAAACCTTATAATATCTTCATTTTTTCGCAAACTGTTTTTTTTTTCATTCTTCATAAGATGTATTTCAGAATGAAGTATGCAGAGTGAAAGTTGATCACAGTTTTATCAGTAAGATTATTATCTATGTCTGTTCAGTAGAATTCTTCATGTTTACTGCATGTAGTATTTTAATCCATATTTAACATGATTACAGATTTTCAGTGCAAGTATAACTGCACCAATGATTCGCCTATAGTAAGAATCTTAACAGAATTAATGTGAGAGTCTAATACGGATCTTTTTTTAAATTTGACAGTTTATATATGTTTTAAAATTCTTACAAAATAATTCATTAGTAAAATCAGGCATCGGATATGTGCATGCTTAAAATGCTTGAATCCGATAAGATTTAAATTAATAATTTAAATGAGCAGAATTAAAATCAAAAGTAGAGACAACCAGGGAATTAATTCATGAAAGCGTTTTCTATTTTAGTGGTATTATAGTATATTGAACTTTTTTTTATGTCAAATACAATTACATGTATAGGATTATGAAACATGAATTATTGTACATGTGCACATTTAAGCGGTTTTTTTCCCCGGCACGAGCACAATTATATTGAATTTTGGGGCATCTTATAATATTAGTTTAAATATATGTATTGTTAAATAACGAATATTTAAAAACAGCTAATATTTCAAAAGGAAATTGATTTAATTTATTTAATTTAATTGATTTAATTTGCTTAAACTTGTAGTATGAAAATGAAAGACTTCAAAGACGCCGACATTGTTCGAGGTCCACAGTGCCCCGTACGTGTTTTGCGGGATAAACTCGTGGCCTGTACTGTACCTTTGACCACAAACACAACCAGTTGATTTAATTTAAAGCAAATAAGGAATCGTCTCACACTCTGTCTATTTGTTTTGCAGTTGTAGTTTGCTTCGAGTAGTTTCCTTATTTTTAGCTCTACTGGTCAGAGACCAGAAGAGCTTATGCGATAGTAATGCGTCCGGCGTCCGTCCGTCTGTCTGTCTGTCTGTCTGTCTGTCCGTCTGTCTGTCCGTCTGTCTGTAAACAATTTTTCAAAACGCTACTCCTCCTACAATTTTAGTCTGATTTCAATATTACTTGGCACACAAGTAGACTACATTAACATACATAGAATAGTGCATCGGTTTTTGATTTCGATGAATGGTGTTGCCATGGTTACTAAAAATAGAATTTTCTGTGAAATTCCTTAAAAACGCTACTCCTTCTACAGTTTTGGTCTGATTTCAATATAACTTGGCACACAAGTAGACTACACTAAGATACATAGAATAGTGCATCGGTTTTTAATTTTGATGAACGATGTTGCCATGGTTACTAAAAATAGAATTTTCTGTGAAATTCCTTAAAAACGCTACTCCTTCTACAGTTTTGGTCTGATTTCAATATAACTTGGCACACAAGTAGACTACACTAAGATACATAGAATAGTGCATCGGTTTTTAATTTTGATGAACGATGTTGCCATGGTTACTAAAAATAGAATTTTCTGTGAAATTCCTTAAAAACGCTACTCCTTCTACAGTTTTGGTCTGATTTCAATATAACTTGGCACACAAGTAGACTACACTAAGATACATAGAATAGTGCATCGGTTTTTAATTTTGATGAACGATGTTGCCATGGTTACTAAAAATAGAATTTTCTGTGAAATTCCTTAAAAATAGAACTTTTACAGTTTTGGTGAAATTCCTTACACAAGTAGAAACATAGAATTCTACATTTTGGTCTGATTTCAATATAACTTGGCACACAAGTAGACTACACTAAGATACATAGAATAGTGCATCGGTTTTTGATTTCGATGAACGGTGTTGCCATGGTTACTAAAAAAAGAATTTTCTGTGAAATTCCTTAAAAACGCTACTCCTTCTACAGTTTTGGTCTGATTTCAATATAACTTGGCACACAAGTAGACTACACTAAGATACATAGAATAGTGCATCGGTTTTTGATTTCGATGAACGGTGTTGCCATGGTTACTAAAAATAGAATTTTCTGTGAAATTCCTTAAAAACGCTACTCCTTCTACAGTTTTGGTCTGATTTCAATATAACTTGGCACACAAGTAGACTACACTAAGATACATAGAATAGTGCATCGGTTTTTAATTTCGATGAATGGTGTTGCCATGGTTACTATAAATAGAATTTTCTGTGAAATTCCTTAAAAACGCTACTCCTTCTACAGTTTTGGTCTGATTTCAATATAACTTGGCACACAAGTAGACTACACTAAGATACATAGAATAGTGCATTGGTTTTTAATTTCGATGAACGTAGTTGCCATGGTTACTAAAAATAGAATTTTCTGTGAAATTCCTTAAAAACGCTACTCCTTCTACAGTTTTGGTCTGATTTCAATATAACTTGGCACACAAGTAGACTACACTAAGATACATAGAATAGTGCATCGGTTTCTGATTTCGATTAACGGTATTACCATGGTTACTAAAAATAGAATTTTCTGTGAAATTCCTTAAAAACGCTACTCCTTCTACAGTTCTAGTTTGATTTCAAAATAAGTTGGCACACAAGTAGACTACACAAAGATACATAAAATAGTGCAATGGTTTTTGATAAGTACAAACCAGTAGAGCTACAGTCTCGACAGAGACTTCTGGTTACAGTTGAAGATCCAGACGCATGATACTTGATAATGGTGTTTCGAACAGGCAGACATAACCTCCGTCCTTCTTCCACAGGCGCCGTAGCGAGAAATAAACCAAAATGACTTATTTGGTCATTATACGATTCAAAAATGATTGGGGGCGTGGTTTGCATAATTAACCAAAGAACGGTACGGTTCGTTTCTTGCACGGAACGGTACGCTTTGTGGACGGTACGGTACGCTTTGTGAACAGTACGGTTCGCTTTGTGGACAGTACGGTACGCTTTGTGCATGGAACGGTTCGCTTTGTGCACGGAACGGTACGCTTTGTTCACGGAACGGTTCGCTTTGTGGACGGTACGGTACACTTTGTGCACGGTACGGTACGCTTTCTGCACGGAACGGTACAGTTCGTTTCTGAGGTGTAGTAGCACGCTTTAGGGTCTGTAATTGTTGTCATGCCCACAGGAGGAAGAAAGATTTGGCCTACCTCCCTAAAAACAATATTTTCGGAATACCGGGGACATAACAGAAATAACCATGTAAATTAGTTGAATTTTTCACATTTAAAATATTTGATTTACCTTACTTAAATTCAGTTGCATTTTTAGGTAATATGCAATTTGAGCTGCAGTAAGCTATAGTAACTTTGTCTGTTCTGCCTGTTTAAAGTACATGAATTTATTATTTACAGATGAATTCAGGCAGCTGTGTGATACAACGAAACAACCAGGTATTAAAAATGTATTTATTCAATTTTTGTCCATCTCACTCTTATAATTTAAAAATTACAGGATGTTCTTATTTGTGTGCTAATTATTTTATTTTTTATAGACATCAATGAATGCGTTGAGTTCCCAGACATTTGTAAAGATGGAGTTTGTGGTAATACAGTGGGAAGCTTTACCTGTAAATGTAATCAGGGATACACTCTGGATGAGACTGGAACCACTTGCTTAGGTACGTATATAAATTACATCAAAACAAAGTATTAAATCACAAGTGGATCAGCTGTTGGAATGTATTTTTCGTGTTTTGATTGTAGATATCAATGAGTGTAAGATCTCCTTTGGTATCTGTAGCAATGGTACCTGTATCAACACTCCAGGGATGTTCCGTTGTCAGTGTGACCCAGGATTTAGGCCTGTCATGATGGACCAAATGTGTATGGGTAAGTCTTTTTTCTCGGATATTTTGTCTGAAGTAGAAATGATACTATAATATCCTATTTTTAGGTCACCTGAGTAAACTTAGGTGACCTATTGCTATCTGTTTTTGTCCGTCGTCGTCTGTTGTGCAATGTGCGTCGTGCGTTAACATTTAAACATTTTCTGCTTCTTCTCTGAAACCACTGAACCAATTTCAACCAATTTTGGCATAGAGCATCTATGGGTGAAGGGGAACAAAAATTGTGAATTTCGTGGTCCCAGCCCCCCTGGGGCCTGGGGGGTGGGGCAAAAACCACTAAAATTAGTGCAATCTTTAAAAATCTTTTTCTTTACTCCTGGACATCAAGCAGTCAAACTATTGGTATGATTGAAATCAGCATTGAGTCCTCTACCAAAATTGTGAAATTCATGGCCCCAGGGTCAGGGGTTCTGGTGTTAGGGCGGGGCTCTATTGATTATATAGTGAAAATGCATTAATTCTTTGAAAATCTTCTTCTCTGCTCTTGGGAATTTAATAAACAAATTAAGTTCTTAGTTATGATGAGCAAGAGTGGCTCTACCAAAATTGTGAATTTTATGGCCCCAGGGTCCGGGGTTCTGGTGTTAGGGCGGGGCTCTATTGATTATATAGTGAAAATGCATTATTTCTTTGAAAATCTTTTTTTCTGTTCCTGAGTATTAAATAAACTAATTAAGTACATAGTTATGATGAGCAAGAGTGTCTCTACATAAATGGTGAATTTTATGGCCCCAGGGTCAGGGGTTCTGGTGTTAGGGCGGGGCTCTATTGATTATATAGTGAAAATGCATTAAATCTTTGAAAATCTTCTTCCCTGCTCCTAGGTATTAAATAAACTAATTGAATAAAAAGTTATGATGAGCAAGAGTGCCTCTACCAAAATTGTGAAATTCATGGCTCCAGGGTCAGGGGTTCTGGTGTTAGGGCGGGGCTCTATTGATTATATAGTGAAAATGCATTAAATCTTTGAAAATCTTCTTCTCTGCTCCTAGGTATTAAATAAACTAACTATATAAATAGTTATGATGAGCAAGAGTGCCTCTACCAAAATTGTGAAATTCATGGCCCCAGGGCCAGGGGTTCTGGTGTTAGGGCGGGGCTCTATTGATTATATAGTGAAAATGCATGAAATATTTGAAAATCTTCTCTGCTCCTAGGTTTTAGATAAACTAATTAAGTACATAGTTATGATGAGCAAGAGTGTCTCTACATAAATGGTGAATTTTATGGCCCCAGGGTCAGGGGTTCTGGTGTTAGGGCGGGGCACTTTAATGATTATATGGTGAAAATACAGTACATCTATGAAAATCTTTTTCTCTACTCCTGGGTAATAAGCAGATGAACTATTTACATAGTTATGAATTGGGCTCTTCTTCCAGAATTGTGAATTTCAAGGCCCCCTGGGTCAGGGATACCAAAATGGGGAGGGGGGGGGGCTCTACTTATATACTGAAAATGAATTGTTTGAAATCTGATCCTTGGTATTAATCAAACATTTTTGATAAGCAAGTGTGCCTTTTCAAAAATTGTGCAATGTGTAGACCTAGGGTCAGGGGTTCATGTGTGGTAGGAGCACTCCTGATTATTGCTGAATATTACTGATTAGTTGACATACTTTTTTGTTCCCCTACCTTGCTTATCGGTATTAAGTAAACAAACTTAACAATTGCTAAGTATAGTTATGATTAGCAATGGTGCCTCTTTCAAAATTGTGAATGCCATAGCATCTAGCTTAAAACATGAACCAAATTCAATCATTTGAAAGTTGTTGCATGATGCTCAGGTGACCTATATGGCCCATGGGCCTCTTGTTTTGAATTAGGGGTGGGACGATACACAGATCTTGCGATACGATACGTATCTCGATATATTGGCACGATACGATACGTATCTCGATATTATAAATTATAAAACTATTTTTAAAAATCTGTATTTTATTTCATTTCTTGTCTTGTCATTAAATCAACATGATAAATTATAAAACTATTCAAAAGAATTATTAAGTATTTTATTTCATTTTTTGCCTTGACATTAAATCAACAAATTATTCTATATCAAATCATGTGTGCTTTGAAATTAATACTTAAAGTTTATCAATTATCATTCATTCACTAAAACTTTACAAAAAAAAAATAATACATGTACATATTATTATTATCAAATTACTTTTAAGAAGTTGTTTACAAATAGTTGTGTAGTTCTTCAGAGAATACCAACTAAAATTCATTTAAAAACATCACATTTACATTATTATTTATTGCTGAAAGTCTGTAGCAAAGCTGAGATTACAAAAAAACGAGATGGACTAACTGTTACAATTAATAATAACAAATGCTCTGGAAACGATGCTTTCTGTGTATAGCACGCATTACATACTGAACTTTTCTAGTTCAATCTTCCGAGGCTGCTTAAAAGTGAAAACATTTTACCCCTAAACAACGTCTTATTAGTTCTAAAGTGTGTTTTCAATAATCAACATCATCTCTTCGCTTCGTACGGGCCGCCATTTTCCAAGGACATGTACTTTCATTTTCAATTTTGGATAAGTCGTTCGTGTATCGTTTCGTACCGATATTTGAATGCTTGTATCGTAAACCGTATCTTAGAGGAAAATATCGATATGTATCGGTGTATTGGTATATCGTTCCACCCCTATTTTGAATGCTTACATATCTCCCTACAATTTGAGGAAAATGGTTGCTATTGAAAATTCTGTATTTTTGCAGGATCATAGGGTATTAGTCATATTTTGTCATTTGAATGTTTGACTGATTTAAGTGTTTAAAGATTAATTTTGTCATAACTAACTTAATATGATGATTTTTGTAGACATAAATGAATGTGAGGAGTTACCTGCCCCTTGTAAAGGAGGACAGTGTCTGAATCTTCCTGGAACTTTCCTGTGTGAATGTCCTGAAGGACTCATTCTCTCCCCTGATGGACAGTCCTGTCAAGGTCATCTTCCTTAACTAAGATCTGTAGCTTTAATTTTGGAAACATTTTTTGAATAGAACTAAACAGTTCAGTAGAGCATTTTAAATGTGGACACCTGATCAAGATCAAATTTTTTGAATAATGAAACATCTGGATTACCAAAATATTCTTAGTGTTTATAGTTAAATTGCTAATCCCAAACTTTGTTGGAAATGTTGAGTGTCCAGAGTATTAGTGTCCAGATTAACAAAGCTCTACTGTATTTTAAATTTCTTTGACAATCTTTTTTACCATAAATCTGAATTTATATTGGCAGACATTGATGAGTTTATATGAATTTTGATATTGGCAGACATTGATGAGTGTGGAGACAGCAGCAGTCTGTGTAGTTATGGGGTCTGTGAGAACTATCTGGGAGGATATCAGTGTCGCTGTCTGGAGGGATACGGCCCTAACCGTCAGCATACCTCCTGTCTAGGTAATGGAAGACTGCTGGAATTCTCATTCTTATTGGCAATATTTTGGAATGGTTTTACAAATATATTAAGTTGCTTAATGAAATTAGTTGTCAAGACTTTTCTTCCTTGATTAAGGCAAGGTAGATAAGTAGTTCTCTTTTCACTGGACTAATCAGAACTTCCACGAACAAAAATGATTTCAATTAATTTTATTTCCTGAAATCCACTCGAAACATAATGTTTGAATGCCTGTGTTTTTCTTTTCAGACATTGATGAATGTGCCACAGGAAATGGTGGTTGTCAGTCTCTTTGTCTCAACATGCCAGGGACATTCTCCTGTAAATGTGAGACAGGCTACATACTGATGCCTGACCAGAGATCCTGTCAAGGTACTGAGAAATCTGATTGCTCAGCAGTAAAAGGACCCATCTAAAACTACATGTTTATAGAGTATTTCTTAAAGTGATTCCTTTAAAAAAGGAAAGTGGTTTATTGTAATTCAGGTTTGTACCTACGATCCAGGGGCTAGGGAATTTCCCTGACTATACTGATGTAATCCCCAGGTTATTCTGGTATTCCCCCAGAACTGAAACCCCCAAAACCCTTATAAATTTTTGTCCCTTACTATTTCAATTCTTTTGGACAAACCTGTAAGAGGTGAGTACATAATCTGTATCTTCATCCATTGTATTTTCAGATGTAGATGAATGTAAGGAGACAAAGGACATCTGTAGTGGAGGCACCTGTATAAACTTGCCTGGCTCACACCGCTGTACTTGTGTTGGGGGCCTGATTTCTTCTGCTGATGGAAAGCAGTGTTTGGGTATTAGATTTACATACTAATAATTTACATATTAATACTTAGACACCCCTATGTAGCAAATTTTCCATTTTATTCAAGTCTTATGATCCTGGAGCTAGAATAGGAATTTTATACAGTAAAACATTATCATAAAAAAACTTCCTTCGTTATTAAAAAAACCTTTTGGATTCTGTAGAGGATTTTGCATTTTCTTCCTATTTTGGATACAAAGAATCTTGGATACTTCTTTATACATGTAGCTTAAGGATACCATAGATACTCATGGAAAAAAAGGGGCAGCCACAATTATTTTCTCAGAAGGGCAAAAGAGTCTGTAGCAAATGTTATCACCCACACAAGTCTTCTATTTGTAGCCTTTACCTTTAATTTCTGTATTTTGGACTAATGTTTATCTTGTTATTTTGTAGATATCAATGAGTGTTTGCAGAATGCTAACATTTGTCTGCAGGGAACCTGTCACAATATACATGGCTCCTATGAGTGTATCTGTGAGCCAGGGTTCTCTGTCAAACCAGAGTCCAGAAATCCAGCTTGCACAGGTGAGTGTGCAGTGCATTAAGTGTATGTATACTGTAGATCACTATATTTTCGCGACTTAGCTATTTGGTATTTATTAACGAGACAAAATTTTCGCGAGCTGTGGTTTCTGTTGTATATAAACATAAATAATACAATTATACGCGAGAATAAAATTTTCGCGAGCAGACAGACTCGCGTAATTACGTGAAAATAAAGTTCTCGCGAATAAAAACTGATTTACAGTATTATATATGTTTAAGTATTTGTGTGCTAAATTTGCTTTACGCTTATCTGTGGACTAAATGTTTTGACAGATGATGATGAGTGTGCCACGGGCCAGGCTAACTGTGATCAGAATGCCAAGTGTATCAACACCTTGGGCTCCTACAAGTGTGACTGTATACCGGGATACTCAGGAGATGGATACACATGTAGAGGTCTCTAATTTTATTATTATTTACTAATGTTCAACATGAATCTTTTATTTTAGTTAAGGATGCTTTCCATAGTACCTTATTTGATTTGATCTTGCATAAGAGTGTGTCATACACAGTACCTGAATTAATCTGTAATACCGTATAAGTAGAATTTTTAGCAAGGATTTAATTTTGGCATTATTATCGAGGTTGCTGCGAAAATCGCTAAAATTGAATATCGTTCAAAATTGTGTTTTATTTCTGATAGCTACTTTAATGTGCATTTTAAAATCGCTAAAGTAACATCTCGCTAAAATTAGATTACCAGTTTTTAAGGACAAATCGTTAAATTTGCGTCTCGCTAATATTTCCACTTATATGGTATATCATGAAGCACTTTTCAGTGATGGACATGTCTTTTTCTTTATTGAGAAAGATTTTGCTGTCATTTGACAAGTTTAAGACTGTTCTGTCCTTTTCAGACAGTAATGAGTGTACACGAGACAATGGAGGCTGCTCTCTTGATGCTGACTGCATCAATCTACCAGGCAGCTACAAGTGTGTTTGTGAGGAAGGATTCAAAGGAGATGGTTACAGCTGTAGTGGTAAGTTAGTAGTAACATTAAGATTTTTCAACCAGGCAATGCAATAACCATGTTTAATTTGTGTCAAAAAAGGAGACAAAAGTTACAGCACTGCTTCTTACATATTTAGGGGAGGTTTGGCTATAAGTATGATGACTGGTTTGCTAATGAAATAACAATACATTACTAAATTTGGCCTGATTTTCAGATGTGGATGAGTGTTTGCTGAATCCTGAGCTTTGTCAGAATGGAAATTGTCTCAATATAGATGGGAGTTATCGATGTGAGTGTGATATGGGCTTCTCTCCGACAGTGGATGGCAAGGACTGCAGAGGTGGGTATTACACATACTGTCACATTGAAATGGGTAGTGACTATATGTTAGAAAAAAGATTTAACACATTTTAAAACTCTAAATGAGTTCCAGTTCTTTTAAGAAAACCTATTGTCTCATAAGATATATATATCAAGGAACATTCAATTTTTGTTTATTTTGGTGACTAACTTCAGTATGATATAAGATTTTGCCTAATTTCTGTAGATATTGATGAATGCAGCTACTTCAGTAACCTCTGCATTAATGGAGAATGTGAGAACACATTGGGGATGTTCCGTTGTCGGTGTGACCAAGGCTTTAAACAGGACGCAACTGGAGGAAACTGTACGGGTAGGTGCTCTCAGGAGTAAAAACTCAGTCTATGCTGCTTGTGCTGAAAGAGATTGATTGATTGATTGTATACTGTTTAACGTCCCTCTCCAGAATATTTCACTGATATGGAGACGTCACCATTGCCGGTGAAGGGCTGCAAATTTAGGCCTATGCTCGGCGCTCAGGGCCTTTGAGCAGGGAGGGATCTTTATCGTGCCACACCTGCTGTGACACGGGGCCTCGGTTTATACGGTCTCATCCGAAGGACCGCCCCATTTAGTCACCTTTTACGACAAGCAAGGGGGTAATGAGGACCTATTCTAACCCGGATCCCCACGGGGTTGCTGAAAGAGAAAATATTTTGTCATTAGTACAGTTCAAACCTTGCTATCTGAAACTCAATGGTACAGAGAAAAATCTTTGAGGTATCCAAGCATTTGAGATATCTGGATTAAATCTTAAAGAAAACAAAGTTTAGACTTCCAGTTTACTTTACATACATGTATCAAGGGTATTTGAGAGTGTTCAAGATACCAAAGTTTAAATGTAATGTACTAAATAATTGAATCCTCAAATTTAATTAGTATGATGGTGTTCTATGTGTCATGTTGTAGATATCAATGAGTGTGAGAATATAGACAACTGTCTGTATGGGACGTGTATCAATCTGCCAGGGAGCTACATCTGTCAGTGTCCCACAGGCACAGTACTCAACCCCACAGGGACAGCTTGTGTAGGTAAGAACCAATCCCAGAACCCCACAGAACCATTCCCAGAATCATACAGAACTATTCCCAGAACCCCAGAGTCATTCTAAGATGGTTGATTTTGACAAGTTAAACTGTGAAGGAACCATTCCCCAAATTCTAAAGAACCATTCCCAAAGGGTTGTATTTGACAATTCTAATGTTATTCTGACATTTTAAATGTGGCAAAGTTTTCAATCATTATTGTAGACAAGAGACGTGGAACTTGTTACCTTGAAGTAGGAGACAGAGGTACCTGTAGAAATGTTATTGGCAGGAATGTCTATAAGGCCAGCTGCTGCTGCTCCTTTGGTCAGGGCTGGGGGGAGATACCAGGACGCTGTGAAGCTTGTCCCCAAAATGGAACAGGTAATGAGAAATTGCTGAATTGTATTTTAAAGTCAAATTTTGAAATGGTTAAATACATATCTTATATATAAGCAGTAAATTTGCTATATCTGTAGCTGAGTACCAGTCTCTGTGTCCTGGTGATCCCGGATTGAGACCAGATGAAGTTACAGGAATACCAATAGGTTTGTATGTCTAAATACCACCAAATATATTTCCAATATTTTTTAAAGGTATACTTGTATGAATTCTAGCATAAAATATTTTCTTGGAATGTCTGAATTATTTTATGTTCAGACATAGACGAGTGTCGTGAGATAGATGGACTGTGTGATGGAGGAGAATGTCAGAACACATTTGGGAGCTTCTTCTGTGTGTGTCCCAAAGGCCACCGACTGATTAACTACAGATGTGTAGGTATGACATTTATATAAACAAGGTAAAAGTTTGAGAATGCATTAGCTCCATTTACTAGTAATTCAAATTGAATTTAAAAGTAACAAAGAAGGGTAAAACAACTTTCTAAACTTTAACAGTATAATGTTAGATTTATTGAAGTTAGTGATGTGTGATTAGATTTGTGAAAGAGTCTCTTTTACTTGTAGATATTGATGAATGCAGTGAGAATGGACCTCTATGTGGGGCAGGCTCCTGTGTTAACACCAAGGGCAGCTATAGATGTGTCTGTCCTGATGGTTATGTCCTCATGAAGGGGGAGACGGAGTGCATGGGTAAGGCTTAAATATACTTATTCTGAAATATTGTTCCATGAAACTAATTTCATGGAGTCGTATCTTAAGTGTAAATCTGGAACAAGATAAATTTTTGTGTTACTCAGCTACCAAACATATAAAATGGAGAACATACCATTTAAATATTGATCTTGTTAATGTGTGAAATTTCGTGGAATCTCTAACTTTTATGTTTGTGAAATGAGATACAGTCAAACCCTGCTATCTCAAAATATAAGGGTCTGAGAAAAAATGAGATATCCCAGGGAACGAGATATCAAGGTAAAATACTTAAAGGTTACGTGGTTGGGGACTTCCAAATCCCTTCAACATATTCAAGATAATCCTGTTTCAGATACTGAAGTTAAACTGTATTTTGTTTGTGTATTCTCAGACATGAGGAAGGGGAATTGTTATCCTACTTACTATACAACCACTGGTCCTGGGCCTCGTCAGTACATCTGTGAGAACCCACTGTCACGGAACCTGACCTACAAACAGTGCTGCTGTACAGTGATTGGTAAAGCCTGGAACTCCCCCTGTCAACCGTGCCCAGAGTCCAATACCAGTAGGATGGGCTTTATTTCTGTCTGCATTGAAATTTGATAAATTGTTTGTAAAATAAGACTGGACAGTTTTATAATGTCATTTTATAGAGAATAGTGGTTCATATTTCATTATGTGTGTTTAATATTCAAACATATTTTTCTTTTCAGCTGACTATGAAATGCTTTGTGAAGTATCAGCAGTAGTAGATGGTAAACTTTCTTTTATAGTTGCTTTCATATTTCTTCTTCGAACCAGAGACTTTTCTGTTTGAAGTTTGTATTATTTTTTTCTGTCTACAGCAAATTAAAAACTGTAGATCTTTTAAAATTTTAATCATATCTTTTATTTATATCGCTACCTGCAATTTATGCAAATAGTAATGTGACAAATGAGTATGCAAGCATTTTTGTGAAAAGCAGAATTACTACTTCAGTTCTGGCACTATATAAATATAGCAGTTAGTGTTCCGTAGGGGAACTAAAGGTTTCTGTATAACTTTCATATCTCTGAAAGAAAAAAAGCAACTTGTGAGCATGTTGGCTCCTAACACTCTTTACTCTTACATATATTATTTGTTAAATTAATCTGATTTCAGTGATGTATAAAAAAAATTATATAATTCTTGCAAGTGTTTTTAAATTGGTTTCAATTTGTAGACCTTGATGAATGTGCCTTGTTTGGAGATGCCATCTGTAAAAATGGTCGCTGTATAAACACCAAGGAGAGTTTCCGTTGTGAATGTGACCTAGGATACAGATATGATATACAAAGTCATAGTTGTTATGGTAATTCTTTATCATTTACTTGTATTTATAGTAGGGATGTCAAATCGGTCAAGTTTTAATACTCGGTTACTCGGACGTTTCTCCGATCGAGTACCCGGGTACTCGGTAAAAGTCTAAATAAATATGAACAAGTTAATTGATAACTGTAAAACATTGTTAACTCTTGTAGAAATAAAACCACATGGTCTGATGGGAGTTTTACCAGTAAATTTGTTTTAACAATTATGACCACTTTGTGCCCAACGAAATTTAATCTAACATTTTTCTAAAGTTCAATTTATTTATCAGATAAATACTAGAAATAAAATCATAAATGGTTCAGAGTGGTTTTGTTTAACATAATAAGATTTTTAAAGCATTTGCCTTCGATCATTTGCATTAATTGGCATGTAATCAAACGCATCCAGATCAACAATCGCACTTGCAATATCGTTTGTCTCTTTCCCCGAGAATTTACGGCTTCTGGAGAGACAAAAATATCTAATTTATTTTAAATTTAATAGACCTTAAATGATGTTCATTGAAAACAAATAATTAGAGCAAACTAAACATATGGGTAGAAGACAGCCGAAGGTGAGAAAAGCCAGGTAGGTAACAGGTGCTTGGTCACGGTAATTACTGTATAAACACTGCCACAGGCGATAACGGTCAATTAGAGGCGCAAAACCCTAATTACTGTATGTACAAGTGCAATGAACATTTTACGTTTTAAAAGCTTTTTTTACTGCATTAATAAATAAACTTAGAAATATTGAAAAAAATATTCATCCGAGTAACCGAGTACCATTTTTAGTATTCGATACTCGGACGTTCGATCGAGTACCCGGTTAACCGGGTACTCGTTGACATCCCTAATTTATAGCCATTTTGAAGGGAGGTTAAAGTTTAAACATGATCTTTGATATGTAAATTAGTGTAAAGATTAAAAGGAGTTAAGTGCTCCTGTACTTTGAGATATATTGAGGGTGATCATTGCATGTGCAGTTGTAGTACATGTACTCATTGAAAATTCTGCAATATCTCTATGGGGAATGGTTACATACAACTTCAAATGTTTTTTGCACAATAATTAAAAAATTGTGTAAAGATTGAATAAATTAATTAATTGGTGGGTTTATACAGATGTGGATGAGTGTCGTCGAAGTTTACCCCCTTGTGTCCCTGTGGCTCGGTGTGTGAACACCCCCGGCAGTTACCGCTGTCAGTGTCCCCCAGGGTACAGGCTTCATCAGAATGGACACAACTGTCTAGGTAGTACATAGTGAAAGAAGATCACAGCATTAGCATTGAAAAAAATGCTACCAGAAATTAAAATCAAAATAATATGTCTTGTAGATATCAATGAGTGTACAGAAGTCCAGGGGATCTGTGCCAATGGAGTTTGTACCAATTTAGAGGGCAGGTTCCGCTGCAGATGTAATCCGGGCTACAGATTGAATCTTAACAGGGATGCATGTTTGGGTAAGTATTTATAATTATGATGCATTTGTATTGAAGACAAAGTTTTGGGAGTTTGTACTTGTTTGTGTGTTTTTTTCAGACTGTTAATCTGTAATTGAAAAGCATAAGAACATCTTACATTTCTCATAAGTTGTCTATATTCAGAAGTTACGCCTTTTTTCTCTGCATCGTCTGTTTTATAATGTAAGGTACACAGTGATTGTCTTAAATTGGCCATATTTTTTATCTGCTCTATGATGCAAGGACTGTTTAGTTCATTAACACTGAATCTGATAACTTCTAAAATCTGTAAATGTACTTTGAAACATAGATATTGATGAGTGCAGCTCCCGACCTGGCTTATGTAACAATGGAACCTGTGAGAATACAGAAGGACATTACAGATGTCACTGCCATCCTGGATTTACGCTGTCTCCTAATGAAGACTGCCAAGGCAAGATTTCTTATCTATACTTGATGTAAAGTAAACATGAATAATTGGCTCCTAAATATTAAAGTAGCATCTGCAGAATTGTTTTTCTACTTAGGGGAATTGAGACAGATAGTTTGACAATATGATCAGAATGGAAAATTTTTGAGAAAATCTTGCTTTTTCTTATCTTTTATAACTGTTTGTTTTGTAGATATCAATGAGTGTCTGACAGAGGTGGGTCTTTGTCGGAATGGTCGCTGTGTGAACCAGGTGGGGAACTTTACCTGTCAGTGTCAGAGTGGATACATGGTGTCCAGGGATGGAAGGTCATGTCAAGGTTAGATCTCCTACCTAGTTACAGGAAATGTACACTAATCAATGTACCAACTGGTGATTTATAGAACAATGGTTTTCAGTATATGTGATTCTCTAGGTAAATATTCTAAATTTTATTTTGCATGTCTTCAAGGAATAAAGTAAAAATTTGTGAAAAATTGTCAAAGTAGCTAGATTGGCAATACAAATGCCACATCACAGTTTGCATGAGCAGTTGAAGTCAGGGACATGAAGAATAAATTTGGTCTCTCTAGGCCCTTTAGTTCAAACACATTAGTGAAAGTTCATTTCGTACCCTGTATACTTTGATCGATATGAATAATGATAGATGAATAGATGTTGCCTTGTTGATTTATAGGATCAAGAGATGGCCACATTTATTTCAGATATTGATGAGTGCACCCTTTTCAGGGATATCTGTGGTAATGGAGTATGTAGGAACAGAGAGGGCTCCTACGAATGTATCTGTCATGAGGGTTATGAACTCACCAGGGCAAGGGACACATGCATGGGTAAGATGAACTGTAGAACACTTAATTTTCAAGACTCCTTATTTTCTCAACATCTTATTTTTCCAAGATTGATGTTTGATATCTCTATATAATCTTTAATACCAGTAGTAGAAATATACAAAAGAATAAAATTTCGCAAGCACAGTCTTGCATAATTATGAAAAAATAATTAAGTTCTCACAAATAAAACATGATTTACTGGTTAACTGGTCAAAGTTTCATTCTCAGTATCTTGGTACTAGTGGACACTCCTGTCTTAACAACATTAACATTGTAGATATCAATGAGTGTACAACAGTGCCTGGTATTTGTGCTGGTGGTCAGTGTAGGAATCTGGAGGGAGGTTTCAGATGTGTGTGTCCACCAGGCTTACTGCTAACTGCTGATGGACAAAGATGCATTGGTCAGTATCAATTTTACAGACTATATTAGAATAATTTGAAAAACTTCCTATGTCATTTTTCATGTAAGGTGTAAATGAAAGGTCAGTTATTCAGATTATTACTTTGTAAAGCATTAAATATACATGTAGTAATAATGAAGATTAAAATCATTACAGATGTGAGGATGGGGAACTGTTTCAACCTATTCAGAAATGGCCGGTGTCAGTTCCCTCGCCAGATTAACATGACTAAGGCAGACTGTTGTTGTACTCTGGGACAGGCCTGGGGGAGCCAGAGACAGTGTGCTGTCTGTCCTACTGAGCAGGAACGTATGTCAAGTGGAAACTTTAGATTTATAGATTCCAAATTGAATTGAGAAAAAGAAGAATGGCGTAGACATGCAAATGGCTAATAAACACTGCTAATATTGCAACTTAGACATTCAAATTGATAGTAATTGCTGCTAATTTTCCTACATAATTACATGTATGTATCATAAATGCTACTATTTTCACTTTCAGCTGCCTTTAAGATCCTCTGTCCAGATGGCTATGGAAGAGTTGTAGATCCTTCAGGAGGCATTGTGGGTAAGAAAAGACAAATTTTACTTTAAACAGTAATTAACTGCATGAAATGAAGCTTTTACTGATGGATCATGCATGTGGGATGTACAAAAATTGTCTTCTGAATAGTTCAGAAGTGTTCATGTATGGTCATTAAAAAAAAATTGTTATAATTTTGATGTCAAACTTTTTTCTGTAGATGTGAATGAATGTGCTCGAGATGCCAGTTTGTGTGTAAATGGAAAGTGTGTGAACACAGATGGATCCTACAGATGTGAATGTCTTCCTGGGTATAAACTAGGAGCTGATCAGAAAACGTGTGAAGGTAAGATGCAGATGCCACTAGTCAATATTAAGACTTTCTAACCTAATTGCTAAATTGTTAACTTAAAATGAAAAATCTAAAACTCAGTTGTGAAATGAAATGTTTTTTGCCATGACATGCAGCAAAATGCATGTTCCTCAAAATAATTATATTGTCTTTTGTCAGTTAGGTCTATGTCATGTGACAGTTTGAGTTTTATATTTCTTATTTTAAACATTATGGAGGGATAAAGAGGATAAACGGAAGATATTTATACATTTTAGTTCACTCATTTGAAGATCAATGTCAATATTTCATTGACAATTTAAGATATGCAATAATCATTTTCAAATTGTGAAATTATTTTTGCATGATTGAATCTTAACTTCCAGCTTAAATCCAGTTGGTCATGGCCTGAAAATTTCAAGATGTAAAGGTAACTGCCAATGTCCATAAATCTCTTGTTCATATTTTGGTTAAAATTGTACAGATAAGAATGAATGCATCGAAAGTCCAGGCATCTGTGGCAATGGAACCTGCCGTAACCGAATTGGAGGATTTGAATGTTTGTGTAGTTCTGGATTTGAACCAGGAGCCGAAGGTTCCTGTCAAGGTATGAACTGAGAAGAATTGTTATTTTTTGAAGATTGATGTAGATGTTGAAAGTAGCAATAGTAAATAAATATCTTATACAGATATTGATGAGTGTAGTAGCCCACTCAACAACTGTGCTTTCCGCTGTGTCAACCTTCCGGGAACATTCCAGTGCGTGTGTCCAAAAGGCTTCACTCTGGCTCCTGATAACTCACATTGTCAAGGTAAACCAGTTAACTTATGATAAAGGTTCAGCATCCCACTGCTAACTCGTATATAATCTTTCCTTTTGCTTATGATTATCTATAAGAAAATCTAATTTACAATTCAAATAAATGCAATTTCAGCCTACCTTGCAAGGCAAATGTCTGTTAACTAGATGATTTTGTTTAAAAGGAATAATAGTCATTTATCCCAGTAAGTGTTATCTCTCTTACCAGAGGGTCTGTGAATCTTAAAGTTGATATATACTTCAACAATAAAGATATTTTTTATAAGAATTCACTGAATACTTTGTATAGATGTGGATGAGTGTCAGACACAGGTCAACAAGTGTCGGTATGCCTGTAAGAACCTGGTGGGGACGTTTATGTGTGTTTGTCCAGAGGGCTTCACTGGTACAGGGGAGAACTGTAGAGGTACTATGTCATAAATATCATGAGCTGAAGTATTTACATTTGATTGGATATTTTGTATTGATTGATTATATTTTGTTTTATGCTCTATTTGAGAATATTTCAGTCATGTAGAGATGTCACCTTACATTGTAGATGTAAATGAGTGTAGGGACCCTCGAGTTTGTCAGCCAGGGAGATGTGTCAATCTACAGGGAGGTTACCAGTGCAGATGTCCTCCAGGCTACACCCTCAGTCCAGACAGAAAACAGTGCTTTGGTAAGAATAGTCAACTAGAATTTTACAGAAAATTTGAGGACTTTATTAAATTATGTAAAAAAAGTTCTTCAAAGACTAAGAATTTTCTTGATTTGATATCTTGAAAAGGTGATTCAAAATTGGACACAATTCTTGCAAACCTTATTTCAGACCAGAGAGAGGGTAACTGTTTCCTGGAGTTACTGGGTGGGAGATGTGTTCCCTCCAGGTTCTATAGAATGACCAGACAGGAGTGTTGCTGCTCAGGGGCTGCAGCCTGGGGGCCTAGCTGCTCCAGATGTCCTGCCAGGGGGTCAAGTTAGTTCTGATTGATTTCACACTGTGGGATGTAAAAAGTACTGATTCATTGCATGCAATGATAAAGGAGGATCAATATAATTCAAAAATCATAAATTAAATAATAAATTCCTACAACATGTAACAATATACATTCCAAAAATAAATTATTATCTGTGACTCAAGTTTTTTTCTCTGGAATTGTTCTTTTAGGAGACTTCAAGGAGTTGTGTCCAGAAGACATTGGCAAAACACCAGATGGAAAAGGTTGAATTTAGTTTTTAATCTCACCAAATTGATTTGGACTTACCTTATGTTTTACTGAGTGAATTAGTAGATATCATTTTATTGAACAAATGCCTTATAAAAGGTGTAAAACCTGCTTCAAAAAAAAAAAAGCCCGCCTGCTGCATTGAATTTTGAATTTTTTGGCCTGAGATACTATTTACCGTAATTTTCGGATAATAGGTCGATACTTTTTTTCTCAGAACTCCTGGGGTCGCCCAATATACGAATTTGACCTTTCTAAGGCTCAAGTTTACGAAAAATGCCCCAAAATCAATAAAATTTACGTCAATTTCAAAGCAAATCTGTGCCACTTTCATAACTTTTTTCATTATTTTACGCAGAAAAATTAATGCCCAGGTAAACAATAAAATATTTATTCTATAGCTTTCTTACAAAATAAATTCCATTAAATATCCGTTGATGACAAAGGAAAAAACTGTTCTTCATCAAGTAAATAATTCCTCAACGTGTTATCCATTGCCATCATGCGGTAGCCATCTTGTGAAGTTAGGAAGTCGCTACCTTTTACTAAAAGTAAAACCGCAACCGTATCAAAATTTAAAATACGGTAGATGCAGGTTACAGAAATATGATTTAAGACAGAAATATAATTTTAACTGATTTTATAAGGTTTATTAAAAGCTTCTTTGTACACAAGAAGTACACTGAATTACCGCTATACAAAGATTGGCTTCTAACAGAATTTTAATTGTCTGACAGATAAAAGGATTTACACTGTGTGTACACGCAAAGATTTTAACACCTGTGTTGGTTTAATACCCGAAGGGCATGATTAGCAAATCCACATGCCGTTATATGGTATTAGTGTTACACATCATTGAACAAACAAAGCTATGAAATTCATAATGACTGTCAAATTGTGAATGTACCGGTACTCTCAAATTTATGAATTAAACTTGTAGCGTGGTAATATTATTTCAATTCTTTACTGTTGCTTTATATATACATTCAATGGTCGTTTGCGGGTTTTAGCAAATCCCTGAAGAACAAAAATGAAAATGGCGGACATCGAAGCAATTGTCATTCACCGTAAATAGTGTCTGAATAAAATATAATAGGAATGTGTCCAAGTTGTTCTGAAATCAGAATTATTATTCTTTGATCTCGGGTATTTCCCGAATTATAGCTGTAAAATAAGAACATATTTACGTGTTATTTATGCCTCTGGTTTAACAACAGTATGAAACTACGGAGGCATTGAACAGGCAAGTTGGAGAAAAATAAGTAGTTACACAATTCAAAGAAGTTTTAACTACATTTTTTTAAAAACTTTATTTAAATGCTGTACTCATTAAAATACCCGTTTATTTTCTTGATACGTTCATGTCACGGAATTACCCCGGTAATTTTAGAGGTTTACCTGTTCTGATACTTGTATCTGCGTAAGAATCTTTAGAAAACGGGAAAGAAAGCCTCGTCCTATATAGTAAGTTCGTCCTATCTTAGGATTTTTCAAAATTTAAGGCTGAAAATGAGCCTTTCAACCTATATACCCCATCGACCTATTATCTGAAAATTACGGTATTAATTTTTTTTGGCCTAAAACAACTTATGTTTTACTGAGCATGTTTAAATCTGGGTGTTTTGTTTCAGATATAAATGAATGTCTGAAGTTTCCTGGAATCTGTGGGAATGGCTACTGTATAAACACTGATGGATCCTACAGATGTCGCTGTAACCGGGGCTACAAAACGGATGTCACAAACACAAAATGTGTTGGTTAGTTGTGTGGTGTAGTACGATTTTTTCTTTTAACTGGTTACTTAGTTCAAAACATTGTATAACAATGGAAAAAAATATCCCTCTATACAGTGTATAAAAAAAATACATGCATTTTACCTATAAGTCTTTCATGTTGCTTGGCAGTATGGATATACATGTATTTATTGTACAGTTGAACTTTGCTATCTCGAACTCTGATATACATGTATCTAATACCATGGATATGTTGAAGTGATGTGAAAATCCAAACCACATATTCTTTAAGTATTTTACCCTTGATATCTCAGATACTCGGATATCTTGGAAGTTTTTTCTCAGCCACATCAGGTTCGAGATAACAAGGTTTGACTACGTCTAATAATCATTGAATAGTCATTTTACCACAAAAACAAATGTTTTTCAGATGTTGATGAGTGCAGAGAGGGCACATCTCCCTGTGAGTCTGGCTGTGTGAACACAATAGGAAGTTATAAATGTTCATGTCCCACTGGATTTGTCCTCAACAGAAATGGAAAAACATGCAGAGGTACTTCTTTTTTAAACCTTATAAGAATATTTTAACTATTTTCCCCCTGGCCTACTGCTAAGTATGACTTCATTTCACTTTGAGTCACAGAATACACCATGTGAAATACATGTCGTAATTATACATTGACACATGACATACAGAAAACAGACTTTATGTTATAGGATCTAAGAGATAGATCCTTTTCATTTCTAATAAGATTTGAATGATTGTCAAGTTCTGCGAATTTCTTTTGGTAGATTTGGATGAGTGTACCACAATGAAGCACAACTGCCAGCAGATTTGTACCAACACCCAGGGAAGTTACAGGTGTAGCTGTCAGGCAGGCTACAGGATGGAGGCCAACCAGTGTAGAGGTCTGTCATAATGTTTCATTCTTATATTCTTGTAATCTTAGGCATATTATTACTCCTCGACTTTCAAAGAACACTGCTTGCTTATAAATAATGGAATTGTGTAAATATTATTTCACTGCTCTACATCTGTTGCAGACATTGATGAGTGTAGGGAGGACCCCTCTTTGTGTACACCAGGAGGAACTTGCCGTAACACACTGGGTGGATATAAATGTGTCTGTAAACGAGGCTACAGACTGGACTCAACAGGCAAAAAATGTATAGGTAATGTCACAGCTTTCTGATAGTTTATTTTTGAAGAATTAGGTAAATGTAGTATTTATTAGACAATTGGCTTAATTTGAAAATAGTACATATCAGGAATACAGTATACTTTTTGATTGTTTATCATTTCAGGGTCATAAAAATTTTACAGCAGATAACTCCTCTGGTGTTAATGTTGTTCAAAAATACAGAATTGTTGATTTAATTTCCAAAATTGCCTTTATTCTATAGGCCTAGTTGTGATTTATAATGTCTTGTAGATATCAATGAGTGTGAGAGTGGTCGCTGTGATGACAGATGTGAGAATGTCCCCGGCTCCTATAAATGTGTCTGTCCTCCAGGGTACAAGCCAGTGTATGGGCAGTGTGTAGGTAAGGAACATATCATTAGTGTTGAATAATCGGGAAAATTCCATAATCGATAATCGGTCAAAATTGGAGAAGCTTAATCGAGCAATGATCGACTGAATTGGTAATTAAAATTTCAAATACAAAATTCCATTTCTTTATAGCATTTATCATTTATGGAACAAACTACAAATAAAATTTTATCAACTTTATTCTAAAGACAATTTTTTGTTGTATAAGTAACACAGAAACAGAAAAAAATTACATATTTGCTCATAAAAACTAAAAATGTTTTGCATTCCCTAGTTAGAATAATCTAACTGTGTCTCGGTACAAGCCCTCACCACAGTTTGAATACGTCCAATATACTTGCAATGTTGCAAATCTGAGTGGATCCGCTCCGAAACGATTTTGAAGATTATAAAAGGATTTGCACTGGAAATAACTTCCAAATTAACCAAATTGATATTGCTTATGCCTTTTATCCCAAAATTTAAAAATAATCCATATAAAGACGAAAATCCAATTAAATTAAATGTTCTCGGCTTTTCTACCTGCCATCTGTTATAAAAATAACATTCGGAACTCTCTAGATTTGCAGAGTAAGAGTTATTGCCTGTGTTTCTTTTGCTACATTATGAATACATGGAATGAAAATTGGGTCCGTAGGACAATATCATTTTAACGATAGAACATCCTATCTATGCATTCCCTGGATATGGGTAAATTTTATTGATTGTTGTTAACTTCATCTTCGGACACCATTTTTCTTGACCTCCTTTCGTTTTACATTGTTAATGCGTACGTACTACTTTCGTTCAAATCCTACAAGTTTATTTGGGCGACAATCGATTATGAAAAACGTAATCGATAATCAGAATCGAACTCCCGGCGACTATCGTTTCATCACTACTTATTATGATATCACATGGTTAGCCTGCTTCTCACTCCTTTCTTAAAGCTCAGAGTAATGATTTGTGCTTTTGTATTACAGATAATAATGAGTGTCAGATACAGGATATATGTGGTCTGGCCATCTGCTCCAATGTGCCTGGATCATACAACTGCCAGTGTGGGCCAGGGACAAACTTTGATCCCCGTCTGATGACTTGTATGGGTAAGCTCTAAATATGAAACTGTCGGTTGGGTCAGGAATTGACTTTGACCCATTTGATGACCTGTAAGGTAAGGTCATATATCTGTCAGTAAGGGTCTGGGAGAAAATGTGACCCTTATTTTATGACCCACAAATGTAAGCCATGTAATTTTCAATACCACACAGCCTTTGACCCTTGTCTTATGACTTACATACTAAGGTAAGATCATACACATACATGTACATGTAAAACTCTGTCAAGGATAGGGACATAAGGTAAGGTCTTGCATCTGTTAAAGTGGGTCAAGGACAAAAAATTCATGCAATTTTCTTAAGCAGTGTGGGTCAATGGCAGATTTTGACCTTAGTAAATACATAATGATTTCTGTGCTACATCTTGAATTGAATTAAAAAATATAGAGACATCTTTTCATTCCAGATGTCAATGTTTGTGTGAATGCCCCCTGTTTATATGACTGTTCTACGACTGGTTCCTCCTTTGTGTGTGGCTGTCCACCAGGCTATCAGAGTCTGGGAGTGGGGTAAGATACAGTATATGACAAAAGCTTGATTTACTAGAGATCAGATAGATAGAGCAAAAATTTAAATTTATATCAACTGAGTTTTCCATTTGTTTGCCCTTATTGGCTTAATGGTATAGGTTATGTTGGAAGTTTATTCTGATTTCAGGCATTGTGTGGCCATCTCCCCAGATGGTGGTGTGGGAGGTTCATTTCCTACAAGAGGAAACATTCCCCATGTCCCAGCCCCAGTTGATGGAAGACCACCCCGAGGGGAGGGCTGCATTGAGTGTGATATCAAAAACCAAGACATTCCTTTGTCGAAAAGAGCCAAGCGAGATGCCTCTAATAAGGTCAGTATGAGAAAAAAGACATGCATCTACAGTGAAATCTGTCCAGTTCAACTTGGACTGGGAGACAGATTTTGACGTAAATGGATAGAGCGTTGAATAAGAAAAATGGGGGGGGGGTAAAATGACAATGAAAATCAAGGTTTGAATTCATTGAAACAGTTTGTAAATGTGTCAGATTAGAAACTTTTCACTTGTATTATTATAATGACGTTTCAAAACTGAATTCCTTTTTTTTTTTTTTTTGAATAAATAATTGATTAGAAATTATATTGTAAAGAAGCACACTTAATAAATCATTCCTAAAATCATGAGATTAACACACATAAAAAGAATTTTAAAAATCAGTTATTTCAATCATTTCAGACTGATACAGTGGAATCTTATTCAAAATCACTTGAGAGTCATCATGCAAGAAAACTACTTCCAGATATTGTGACAGATGTTATGAAACTTTACATCAAAAGGAAAGATATACAAAGAAAGAAAAAATTGCTAGCAGTTCTTCCATCATTAACAGCACTTAAGAATAATGTCAAGTATCACATCATTCGAGGAAATCAAAAGAAAATATTTATTATTCGTAAAAAACAGGGTGTCAGTTCCCTACAGTTTAGGAGGAAAATAAGGAAACCTAAAGTTTTGAAATTAACAATAGAAGCAAAACCAATACACAAGGAAGAAAAAGTGGCTGGGTCAAAGGTCATATTGAGAAGAACTCTTTTAAATGTGGAGGTGCATGTAGTGTAATTTTTTTTTTAAATTATCAGTTAGAGAATCTTGTAGTTACTATATAGACTGATTTGAGTGAGTTTGTACATGTAAAGGAAAATATCTGTTGACAATGGTGTGCAGTTTGAATGATGAAATGTGTACCTGGTATGTTTAGTACAGCAGAAAAAATTCCTAATAGAAGAAGAGTTCAGATGTAAAAAAAAAAAAATCTAAGGGCAGATATTTTTTTCATTAGTGCATTTGAAACACTAAGCCATGATTCAAGCTAAAAGAAGTGCACATTACAGTATCATTCAAAATAAACATTAATATGAGTTGAAGATTTGTTGAACTTATAATGAAAATACTCTAATGATTTTTTCCATGATTTATTTTGAACCTGTAAAGACTACATGTATATAATGTAAATCTTATTTCAAGTTAGTTGTAAATATTAAGGATGGTGCATATTAGCTGGTGCATATGTGATGTCCATAACTCCATATAGTGTATGTATAATTGTATATATGCTGAGTATATTTTATAATACTGTACAGAGGTGAGAGAGGACTTGTTGAAACTAAAACATTAATTGATAAGCGTGTGTACTACAAAAGGTAATAACCTTAGATTGCTGTTACATGTACCGATAACAATCAGTTTTTTCTTTAGATATAAGATACATGTATTAATTACTACCATCCCAGCATTGCTAGTAGTCCTGTATGCATGTACACATTTATGTTGTGATTGTATGAATATTATGAATTTAAGAAGACTTGATTGAAATAATTGCTCTATACTTGCCACTTGCTACTGTTCATGTATTTTTTTTCGTATATATTTAAAAAAAAAAAAAATTGACTTTAAAAACTATACATATAAATTCATTTCATTTTTATTTACCTACCTATACATGTATTTCATAATTTTAAGTGCATAAAAATGAAAACATAACTTTTTAAAAGTTATACATGTACGAGGGGTTATCAAAAAGTTCGTGGACTGAGGCTAAAAAATTAGTACTATGTAGTCTGTGCTTTCAAACTTTATATGGAACATAAAACAACAAAAAATAAAGAAATGTTGAAAATTTTAGCCTGATACGTTCATTATTTTCCAAATTATTATAAAATGAAAACGACAATATATGATCACCCGGCGTTGTCGTCGTTTATTTTCATGACGTCCGATAACGTCATTGTTTTTTCATTGTCCGCTTCTTCTACCTCATACACTTTCTTGATGAGAAACCCTGGAGCTGAGAAAGGACTTAAACCCGCCTTGTTTATATGACTTTACAATGTCATGAACAGTGGCCTTCAATGAATATAATATTTCAAATGGATTAATACATTGGGATAGATCCGTGCTTGATTGTGCCGGCATATTTTGCTTTTGGGAGTTCAGTATCTACAACACATGATTAACTCATTTTTGACGGGATTGATTTTTCACACCTTGACTGCTAATCGACATTAACTGTGTATCCCTTTACTTTCTGAATCTATTTTGACATTAAAAGACAAGTACTCTAGATGCATATTATTTCTCTGTAGCCAGTTTCAACATATTTTAGGTCTATACTATTTTTTTCAGGGGCAAAACATAATATAATGTTGGAAACGGAAACCCCTTCCCCCTTTTGACGTCATTTTCAAGGCCTCATTTGTTTAGACATTCCGTGTAAAACTTACGATAAAATTTCAAAGAACGTTCAGAATTAAGTGAAAAATTAAGTATTTTATAGAACAATTGTGTCACAACACCATACCCGAATTAACGGGATTTTTGGATGTCAAATAATCACATCAAATGAGTTTTTCTCAGTTACACATATGTCGAAAAAACATCGTTTTCGAGGTTGCGCCGCTTGGACATAACATTGCTTAGAAAAACATTACTAATTTATTAAAAATAAAATTCATGATTTGTGGTTTATTCTTTGGATAGAAAAGATGATGCTTACTAGATATTTCAAAATTCATTTATGTACCTTGAGCGGTTTTAATTTTATGGCGCTAATCCACGAACTTTTTGATAACCCCTCGTATATACAAAATTCTGGAATGCTTCAACAACATGTGCATCATGAAGATGAAATTCCAAGGAGGTCACATTAATAAGTATTGTTAATTATTAAACATTGAGTTGTTTGAGACAAAATGTTCCAGAAATCATTAAGGTTCCCATGAGCATGGCTATGTCAGTACAACAAACATACTGCACTTTTTTTACAGTTATATGTACTATAAACAGAAAATTTACTTATAAAAATAATGCATAAATGTTCATTTACGATGAAAGACAACAGACTTGTGTAACTGTACATAAATGTACTTATATTCACTTCTTTCTTATGTTACACCAGCATCAATGTTTGTTTTATTGATTTTATATAGAGAGGGAGCAAGTATAGATTAAATTTCTTATAGCATATATTCACTGTGTAATCAATATTTTGATCAGCAATGTGAAACAAAGCTTGTTTTTAATTGAATCAATAATATACCTGTAAAAGTACACCTACATGGATATGAAACAGTATGTTGCCATTTATTCACAAACTGATTCAAATTGATTAGAAAATGTACACTTAATAAAGAAATAAAAACATCTCTCTACTGAAAGCCTGTGTGAGTTGTTTTTAGTGGTAAAAGTATTTATTTCTATTATAAGTTTCAATAATACAATGCAAACAGCAAAATTTAATTTTAATCAACTTTGAAAGCATAAAAATTGTTTTGATTAATTTACTTCAGTATGTATAGTTGAAATGTCTGTGTTACACTGTGGAATCGTTAAAATTCGTTAAAATAAGGTCTAAAACTTTTTATGGGAGCATTTTAGTCCACAAATTTGTCTGGTCTCCCAAAGCTCCATAGGGGTTGCTGAGGGGGGTGGCAGCCCTCATTAGCACTTTTTCAGAATAAGCTTTCTTGCTGTGGTTTTAATATGAATTATTATTTTAGCTTGTTTTCCGCGATATTTCTTGCGGTATGGTTCAAGGCTGGAAAATTCTTGCATTGAAGAAAAAAGAAAGGAGAAAATCCTCTCTTCTCGACCAGATTTTTTTCATGTTAGATAATAATAGTTCTCGTATTAATAATGTAATAATGAGATAATTTTCGCGTATTTGGGGGAGCTTTTCTCGTAATAACCTAATTTTACTTATAAAATTTTCTTTTAACTCAATACTTTGTAAGATTTTGTAAAATTGGATGCTTTTAAAAAGGGAAAAAAAGGAATAAGGGGGGGGGGGGGGTGATCCTTCACTTCAGAAACTGATGTTAAGTCAACTGAAGTGTTTTGAAATTGAATGCTTCGCGACAAGTATGGACGAAAATGGCTGACAGTAAAAAAATCTGGAAAAGATGGGGGGGGGGTGAAAAGCAATCTTTTCACTGCTGAGCCTAAAAGAAATAAATTATTGGATTCATTTCTTGCATTTAATCAAAGCAATCTCGAGGCATGCTGTACCCACTTCATACATGTACATGTACGTAATTGCAAGCATCAAGAGTTTCGTTTTTAACTGAAAATCAAGTAGCGACTTCCCTGCTCCATCTGTACGTGCTGGACAACATATACTTGTCTCATGGTATTTCGTTATTATATCTGGAGTGGTGACGCATCTGTTACTAGCCTTATACATGTACTAGAAATCGATTTCTGATATTCTGGGATTCCAGAGGGCGCTTTAGCATCCAAAACACGTCCAAAATATCGATATTCCAGTGAAAGCAGAGCATATTGGAAATAATATTTAAGAACATTGCGTAGGAGAACGACAGAGGAATTGTTACTATAGAAACACTGGTACGTCAGTTTTATTATAATTTTTAATTTTTTTTCTACTGCAGCATTAATGTAAAGATCAACAAGAAAAGGCCAATCTTTTTGTCTTTTATTAACATATTAGACCTTTCCTGCAGTGTATGTTACAAATTGGGCCTCGGGCTATATCTATTATTAGATAAAACTAAGGATTGCACACGTCAAGCCTAAGATAACACGGTAAGGTTTCTTTTTCGTTTACAAATACTTGTAGTTTGTTTACTTCTCTAAATAAGAATACTGGTTACAATGGCATCCTCTTATATGATCATGTGGATAGGATAATTATCTGTAAATGAACAGAAAATTGGCCATGACACAACATATGCCAGTTTGCCTTGTTATAAAATTGTCGTTTTTAACTTCTGATCAATGATAATATCGCTATGTTTTTGTTTATCTGGAACACCAGATCATGATTTATTACACATTTGTGTCTAGCTACTACTATTTCAAATATATATATAACGTGAGATGGAAGGAAAAGAATAATTATAAAACACTAATTAATAAAGCAAAAAAAGTTTATTTCCGTATGAACGCGCGATATCCGAAAACATAAGTATATAAAATGACATGCATATATGGCTCTAAACATGTTCATGTTTGTTTACGTTTATCGAGTCAAACTGAATTCACGTTCTCAGTTTATTGTCAACAACATGTTAATGTAAAAATATCTTTTTTTCCCATGCGTCCATTAACGAATTTTACAATGACAAGAAATTTGTTTTTAGGGACCAATGGCCACTATGGCCATAATCAAACTAATGATGTGTGGGGCACTGTTTATAGCTGTCAGTGGTGCTCCCCAAAGGAGGGACATTTCCAAAATCCCCCTCAAAATGCCACAAGTAGCGCCCAAAGTGGTAAGAATAAAGCGTATTTCATTTCATCAGATATTCTACATGATTTTTTTTTTCATGTTAAATCATGACTGAAATAAATTTGTTTTAGTTAAGTACATATAAGGCATATTTTAGCTTAATTTTAAAAAAATCATTTCACTAAATCTACATAAAATATTATGAAATAATTTTAATGAATTATTGAGTACAGTTTTAAGAGATTCTTTTTTTTTTTTTAGAAAGACACGTATCTTTGTCACGCCATGAAAACAAGTCAACCTAATCCTACATATATTGGTAAGTTGGAGATCTAGACACCAAGAAACAGACACTAGACAAAATTGCTAACGCACCACCTAATGCCTAGGTCACATTTCCCGGCCGGTAGCCGTAGACCGGTGGTAATCGGTAGTAATCCGTGGTGTTTACGATGCCTCAACATCGTTCCACATCGGCCAAGTAGTCCTTAAAGTATCAGTCACATTATCCAGCGATGGGGTATACGATGGACAACCAATGCGTTTTATGAGAAAAATGGCGTGGTTGCCGGCCGGACTTACAAAGGCTTAGCGATGCATTGCTAATCATAAAACGATGTTCCAGGATAATCGGCCGATGTATATTACATCGCTCATACATTGATGAACATTGTTCGTACATCGGTCGACTACGGGCCAATGTTTGGTCGAACATCGACCGATGATCGGTCGTTATCTGTTGAACATCACTAAACTCCCCGATGACCTCAGATTCAACAGATATTGGACGATGCTCCGCCATACATCGGCCGATCCTTGATAGATGTGTTAATGATGGGTTGCCGATGAGGAGCGATGTGAGGCATCGTTGAAGACATCGCTGAATTTTAACTACGAATTATTTCCCACCGATGACCCCACCGATTCGCAAAAAAGACTCAACCGTCCGATCACTAGTGGTGCCCGGCCGGCAACCACGCCATTTTCATCAAAAAACGCATCGGTTTCTCATCGTATACCCCATCGTTGGATAACGTGACTTATACTTAAGGTGGCCAATATTTTACTTTTAAAAACTTGTTTTTGATGTATTTAATATATAATTATGTTACTTTAATAAAAAAAAATAAGTCAAACCTTTAATTTAAATAACTACATTGCTTATTGAATCAAAAACCAATTCATAGAAAAAAAATCGTGTCTATTCCATTTTCGAAGAAATTCTTTTTTATTTTTGCTTTGTTTTTGTGTTCTTTACATAATTAAAATTCTGAAAAAAAAGTTACATCGTATGCGTTGTTTGACGCTAGAGGAGCGTGCTAAAACAGACAGTATGGCATCTGCAGGGGGTTCCTTTAGAGAAATCTGTAAAAAATGAACACAATAAAAAAAACTTTTGAAATTCCTCAAATATTGTTGCAAATAGATTAACAAACATAAAAATATTTACTATAGTTAACCACCACTTTAAGTTAGCAGCATACAATAAGTTTCCACAAAACTGGGTAAACCGGAAGTTAAGTGGATTTGGTATGGACACTAAGGCACTTGATGATTACTATGATAGTCAATGACTGTTTATTATTTGATTTATAAATGGGGGGCTACTCCTGTGTCAACCTCACAGACCACCTTTAGTGTTCAAGACTTTCATATTTTGGCAAAAATGGTGCGCAGCTAGTGCACACCCTGAAATTGGTTTTCGGACAAGAGTCTTTTCATGATACCAAGACATTTGTCAATCCCGCTGTTTTGGAAATGATGACATATATATCAGGCATGTAGCAGCAGGAGGGACTGTATATACTAGTACCGATCCAGCAAATACTAAATTTACAAATAAGAATTAACAAGTGGTGCGTTAGCAAATTTGTTTAGTGTATATATGCTCTCCTATAGTTAAAACAATAACAGATCGATGCTAAATTATGCCTATGGAGTTTGTTTAAATGTAACTGAATGGTTGCAAAATGATATATATTTTTTTCTCTTACAGCTGGATTTGAACCAGATGCCAATAAAGATATCGCCCACCACATCCTGATCTATGGTTGTAGTACTCCAGGGAGTAGTGAAAGCGTCTGGTAGAACCATTTATCTACTATAGTCTATCATTATTATTTTCAGACCTGATTGAATGATTGAACTTTATATTTTAAGAGTTGTACTTTTGTGTAATGAGTATATTTGGAAAGAGTTCTCTCAGTAGCAGGAGGCTATAACAACCTATTTTCAACACAGATTTTTTTTAAATGAGAAAAAGGGTGTAATCCATTATGCTTTTAAAGGTAGGGTTTCGACTTTCGATTAGCACAGTAAAAATATTATCGAGTTAAAAAGCATCTAACAAGATGAGGAGTTATTCTGTTTATAATTGATAAAAATTTTCAATGCAACAAGATAAAAAAGGTTGGGGATTCTGACGTCAACACCCCCCTTCCCGGCCAAAAAAAACTTTAACTGCCCAAACTGCAAATATTCTTATTTGTATTTCATGTGTGTTGGGGGGTACAACGTTTGATTTTTTTAAATAAAATCTGGCAGTGTTCAACCTAAAAGCAACAAGTTGGATGAGAGTCTTCCAGCTTCTTAATAAAAATTGTATACATATTTTTAAAAAAAATACAGCAAAAGACTCTACTCATTAAACTCATAAAAAAAGAAAAAGGGCTAGTGGCCAACTCTAACACCCCCCCCACCCTGTGTTCTAAGGGCCCGGTATTATACCGAAAAATTGTCATGTTTAATTGAAGGTTTAAAAAGTAATGGTTATATGTCAGTGAGACCTCCTAATGTCAGAAACCATAATATACCTGCATGTTGTCAAGTTCCTAATATTTTCTTTTTGTACAGGAATTGTGGGGAAATGGCTCACACTACTTCTGAATACGCCTCAGCTGGGGTGTGTGGGAGCGGATCTCAGATCATCTATGCTTGGGCAATGGACGCCCCCAGCCTCACATTACCAAAAGGTAAGCCAGACTACTAACACCACAATCATAAGAACGTCAAAAGTCAAAGATAATTAAACTGTACATGCAACTACCTCATTTGCATATTGAAAAGTGTTAATGTATATGCGTGTATGTAACAACATTTAGAATATTTTTTTTTTAGATTTTAAAAATGATAAATAAGGAAATATCAGCTAGTATTGACATTTAAATTCTAAATTTGAAAAAAATTGGCTGCATTTTTAAAAGGCGAATTTATATTACATCAATCATTTTTTCTCAAAAATTAATTGTAATAAAGACTTACTGGTAGTACCATTTAAAGCAATATGAGCTGTATCTTTGAGAATTTTATTTTGCTGGTAAAATGTGCTATTATGATTAATTTGTATGTAATTAACTTGTGACCAATAAGCCCAAAATAAAGTTTTAAAATGATCAGAAGAAATATTTCTGTACAACTGAATATGCAGTTTTATATAAGAAATCATTATTGTACTACAGGACGACAATAATTCAATTTTGCTTCAATCAAAGCTAATAAAAAAATTTCCATCGCAAATATGAACGTCAGAAGTTTATAAATGATTTATTTTTCTGTAATTAAATTAGTTAATTACAAAATAGCAATAATTTTTTCCAATGTCAAACATGCAGCTCATATTGCTTTAATGTATAATGTAGATATGCTGGCTGGGCGACAGGGGAGGACGATTTCCGTATTCTTCAGTACGAATATGTGTTTATTCCAGTCTTCAAGACTGCGGAACTGTAGCTCTCTGCTTGAGAAAATTCGGACATATAAAGCAGAGAGCTACAGATCCAATTGATGTAAAAACCTTCCATTTATGCCGCCAATTTTTTGTCGCACCCTTTAGGTATTACATGTATTTCTTGCAGTTTTGCTTTTTTAAAGTCTTTGAATAGTATCTGATGTAATAATTTAAAAATCATTTATTTTAATCCAATTATTAACGGTTCAAAACGGTCCTCTATGGATTTGGAATGTCGGTTTAAAAAATTCTCATTTCTATATCCACTTCCACAAACGGCCCTTCTTGAACCATTGAATGGTAAATTAACACCAAGAAATAGGAGTTAAATGTGTGGTGAATTACTGGATATCATTTATAATTTTAAAGCTTGGGAAGATATAAAATATTAGAAATTATACCTGGAGAGAGCGACAAAAAAAAATCGGCGACGTAAATCGAAGGTTTTTACAATGCATGGATCTGTAGCTCCCTTTCTACATCTAAACCTACATTTTCTCAAGCAGAGAGCTACAGTTCTACTGCACTAGAAAATCTTGAATAAAACGTTAGAGAAACGTACAGAGAACGTTGAAAATAACGAAACGGTAAAATTTCAGAGATATCGTATGCAAGCAGCCAAGTGCAACATTTTGTGTGCAATAATGAGAAAAACCATAGTGTATTGTAAAATTCAATAGGTCAAAAAACTGTCAAGTCACATGCAGTCACTGTATGCATTGTGACGTCAAAAACTTGGCACCAATTCAAAACACAAGCAAGTCAGATTAGTGACGTCATTTTCACATTTTGACAGCCACCTAGACTCTCTCACTAAGCTGAAACTTCAGCTAAAGAATAATAAAAGTCAAGTATATTTTCAGCATTTATTGATCAGTTTAATTAACAACAAAATTAACAAAATTTAACAATCAGTTTAACTAGCAATCTGAATCAACATACCAGAAAGTGAAGAACAGCAAACGACGATGAAACGTACACATTGACATTAAAATTTTAAACGTCCATCACTTTTTCTTCTTCCGTATTAATGGCACGTCCTTCTGGTTGGTTGTCTCTTCGGATGGATAGCTGGGTGATCTCTTCTCTATTTTCAAGGCCTTCTAGGCATAATCTTTTTATTCTCTCCTTTGTGGACATTCATTGGCCCAGTGTCCCATTTCTCGACATCGAAAGCACTGATGTTTTCTGGGACACTCAGGAGCCCAGTGGCCAAGCTCCTTACATATAAAGCAGGGGTCAGTCTCCCTTGTTTTCCTCCTGATATTCCTTTCCTCTGTTCGCTGGTTACCTATCTCCTCCTCCATTTTAGTCAATTTGACTTCAATTTTGTCAAGCTCTTCTCGGATGTTAATGAGATTGTTCATCACTTCTTGCTGCTGTCTGGTCAGATGTGTCGAGACTTCTTGCAATCTCCGTAAAACCTCAGTAAGCTGTATTTGTTGCTGTCTGCTAGCTCTGGCTAAATTCAGTGAAAGGCGAGCATTTTCTCTGCGAAGTGCTAACTCTCCTCTCCTCTGTCGGTGAATTATTCCTATTAATTGTCTTTCTCTCTGTCTGAAATATAACTGTTGAGATTGTAAAACTTTCTTCATCGCGCTCTGAGAGTCCATGTTGACAGGAAACATCTTGCCGTTCGAATGAGAAACGTTTCAATTTACTAAGCTTTTATACCTATAGATGGGTTTTTCCATTTTTGCACACGACACTACGCTTTTATACCTATGGGTTTCTCCATTTTTGCACACGACACTACGCTTTTATACCTATGGGTTTTTCCATTTTTGCACACGACACTGACACCTGTACGTTAACGTTACACTATGGGTTTATCCATTTCTTGCACGCGACTTGTTGCGCGTGCTGTTTGCATGGTTTCTCATACGTTTCCTGAACGTTTATCTTACGTTTAGTTTTTGTTCGTTACTCCACAGACCTGAATAGATCGACGTTTCCTATACGTTTATCTGACTATTATTTCTATTCTTTACTTTGACGTTTTCTGTTCGTTACTCTCACGTTTTCCGTTTCCTTTACACAGTGTTTATAGATCAATGTTTGTGTGAGATTTATTTCTTTGACATTGAAACTGGTATTGGAACTTCCGTCGTCTCAAGCCACGATTCGGAGTCCATATAGAATCTATTGTAGATATACAACTCTCCCGGTCGTGGTTTGCGACGATGCAGAACTTCGTTAGGCCCTACTTGATAGAATTTCAAAGATAAAATTAAATATTAAGGTTATTTTTTCAACTAAGAGATGTTCATTAGGCCTTCATTTGCTGTGAAGAATTATTTGAACATGCTTAAAAAAGTTGGGCCTAGTATAAAAATTGCACTTACCGTTTTAACCCGAAATTCCTTTGAAAGTAAATAGGCATGTAAAATGAAACGAACGACACCACCTCTTCTGATTCCACAATAAAGAACTCACAAAATAGTAAGATAATCCCCAATATCTATAATACATGTATTTCATGTATTATTAAATTCAGAGATTTCAATTTGATATTATATAAATTCATCTATAGATGATTTCCTAGCTTGACTTTATTTTCTAGTGAGGCAAAACTATTGTGGCCAGGGGTCTGGGGGCCGCCTTAAAAGCCCTGGTGGGGGGTTCAGGGGGGCGATTGGATTTGTGGGATTTAAAATATAAAAATAATACTGTCCTGGGCAGAAATTTCGCACCCCCCCCCCCCGTTTTATGACTTTCGCATTCATATGACACTGCATGTACAGCACTGAATTTAAACGTATTCTAAGTTTTAAAAAAATGCTTTTTTCGAACTTCAAACACAATTTTTAAATATCTTAATGTTGAATTTTGACATCATTTGGAAAGATACTAGTAATAGAATTATTCACTAATTTACAGGGTTTGTTTTTAACTTTCGTTTTTTCCTTCTCTTAGAAAGGACGTCAACTGCGTATGTCCCCCTTTTTTGCTCATGTTTATTTCAACATTTTTCCACAAAAATTACTTTAAATTTTACGTTTTAGAACACAGGCACTTGTTTCTGTGCCTGTGTTTTAGAACTAGAACCCGATCTCATGAATATTTTGACCCTGAACATACTGATATGAAAGTACATTTTCTTGAATTGTTTAAATGACAAATAAAAACAATTAGGTTTAAGAAAAACAAATCAATTCTTTTCTGTGATGTATTAATTTACGGGAAAGGGATTTTGCTGAAAAATCTAGTGAGGCAGTTGCCTCATTGCCACAATGGAAGCTACGCCCCTGGATACGGCGCACTGTTCCTGTAATATTTCTGTTTGATTGGTACGTGATCAGATACGTGGCCTTTGGACTTCATGGGATTTGATCATGTGTTTAACAAAGTACTTTGTAACATTTTTTTATTCCTGAAATATATTGAAATAATAATCAATAAAATTATCTGTGTTTACTTTTTGTTTTGTGATGTTCATGTATGAATTTCTGCAATGCGCCGTGACACAGTGATGGTTATAAGAATGTAATATGAAAATCATAAAATGTTTCAAATCCCTTTCATTTTTTTTTTTATTTAACAGAGAGATTCCATAAAATTGTTAAAATAAAAAATTTAGGTTTACCTGAGCTCAAGGCGTCTCAAGAACCACTGGACCCATTTAAAAAAAAAATTGCCTCCTAACGACTTTGGTTAAAGGAAAGTTACTTTGGTATAAATAAATGACCACGCTCACTTTCAAGAGAGAAGATTATTATCTTAATGAATATTTACAGTGACATCTTAAAAAATGTCAATAACAACTGGACGAGAGCAAATAAGAAATATTCATTACATAATGCAGATTTAAGTTAATTTGAATCGAATAGGCGTTCAAAGTATTACATCATCTAAAAAAATATTTTTTATCAACATGAACCTATACGCCCGGGCTTGAGTAGGGCTACAAAGGGCAATTAAATTTTTACAAAGAAATGTGTATAAGGTAAATCTGTAAAGAAAAAAAAATAATTTTCAAATAATGACCACGCCCCTCCCCCGATAAGACCACACATTTACAAATTTACAATGTGATGTACCTTATAATATACAATTAATTAAATTCTTTAAATCTTTTAAAGTCGTGACTACTTAAATATTTTATATGGAAGTAACTTCAGTTAGATTCAATTTTATTTTATACATGTACGAGATGGCGTATTGTAACGACCGACCACCTTTCTATTTCAGATGTCGGATTCAAAGTAGGAGGCGATTCCGACATCAAATTTCTGGTTCTGCAAGTCCACTACAAGAATGTGGATAACTTCCTGCCGCCAAGTAAGTTAGACATCAAGCTTTGAAATGTTGATTATGGCGATGAAAAAGACAGTTTAATAATATTACTGGGTTGGACATGTCCACGAATGCCCGTTTCGTAGTAGATTTATACCTCCAGCATTACTTATATTGGAGAGTTCGCACCCCCCCATTTCTCCGAAAAAGGTACTAAAAATACCAAAAGAAATGGAAAATGAACGTTGAAACAATTCAATGTTTTCTGTATGAAATAACTTGATTAGACGAGTAATGAAAAAAAGATCAGTTATATTAATATTATTGTTCCTTTTGACAGAAAATGGCAAGGATAGTTCCGGCGTCACCCTCCGTACCACTACCACTCCGTGAGTAAATCTGAAATAACATTTTGTTCCTTAGATGAAGCATCTTCGCTACCCTAGGGTTTCTGATACGCTACACAGTTGACTCTTCTATGAGGATAGTAGCGTATCAGAGACCCTTGGCTATAGCGAAGATGTAGATGAAGGGGTAAACAACAAGTGAATCTCAATGTCATATTGTCATATTTTCCAGTATGCCCCGGTCTGCAGGAGTCTATCTGTTGGGAACCGGCGGAAGTATTCCTCCAAAGTCGGTTGGTAAGTCCAATAAGGCATTATGTACATGTAAACTAGATATTCAAGAGTGTGTAAATATTTTTGAAAACATTGTATTCCTCAACTGAACATTAATTTTGTTTTTCTGCAGAGTATATGGAAACTGCCTGTGAAATGTCTGAGGACATCGTTATGCATCCATTCGCCTTTAGGACGCATGCACATACACATGGTAAAGAACACCGTCAGCTGTAATTTACAAAACGATCTCTTAAATCCAAATTGACTTTTTTGAAAGTAGTTTTTTTTTTTTACTTTTCAAGCGTTTGTAGAATGTCACGACTATATTTTCTCAAAATGCTAAAATAATTTGGTTTAATTATTTTTTTTTTTAGACTAGAAGATATTGATACCCGTAACAAAAAATTATATGAGAACAATGTTGCAAATTGACAAATTGAAACTAACTTCATCTAGGTATAGGCATACATGTACAAGAAAATCTGCAACAAGTGTCTTTTGTCTTTTTTCACTGAATATCAAAATACAGTGGAGCCTCATTTATCCGGACGCTTTGGTTCCCAGTCAATTTGTCCGGATATGTGAAGCGTCCGGATACCTGAATCACCAGTTAAACAAGACAATATAACATTTTAAAAATTTGTCCCGATGAAAAATCGTCCGGATACTAAAGCATCTGAAAATCTGGGGTCCGGATATCTGAGGGTCCATGCACTGTATATCCCTTACCTGTGATTGTGATGAGATTTGTAACAGATTGTGTTTGTTATCAGGGGAAGTGACTGCTGGCTACCGAATCCGAGACGGAAAATGGACAGAAATCGGTAGAATGAGCCCCCATAAACCACAGGTGATACACAGTTGTAATTGGAATTACATCAGATATCTTGATGTTGTGCTGAATATATGATGTCTGTAAGATAATATGTTCAAGTTATGTCATAATGATGGAAGATTCGGTTATTTAATAGTAATCACACTAGTTTTCAATCTACTATGTGTAATTAATGGTGTCTGGGTAGCTCGGTCGGTAGAGCGCTCTCTCCGCGATCAAAGGGTTGTGTGTTCGAATTATGACCGTGACAGACTTAAGTCGATAAAAAATAGATAGCAACTGTTCCTTAGTCAAGCGCTCGGCATTTTGAAGTGAAAATTGCGGGTTTCTCGGATGCAGATCTTAAAAACCGAAGCCTATGTTACGGTAGGCGTTGATAAAGAAACCAGGTACCTCACTGCTCAATGGCCTTTCGTGCCGAGTTAATGTCTCAATTTGAAGTCCTTCGCGGTATACATGACATTGTATGGTGACGCCTCGATACATAAGTGAAAAATTCTCGAATGAATGGGACGTTAAACAACGCACAATCAATTGATAAAGTTTATGCATATAATGTCATTTTCTTTGTTATTTAATATTAATTCTATGATGTCAATTAATACACATGAGTTCTCCCGATCGATGTATTTTTTTCACATAATTTCTCGTAAAGCCTGATGAGAATATTGCTCTCAATGCTATTATTTTTGAAATTCAAAAGGTTGCCGTGCGCCGACCACCGATTATAACAACCTTTCTATGCTGTGACATTTCAATCTCAGAGTATTTTGTTCAAATAAATAATATATCATTTTTAAACATTGCGCAGAGATGAGTAATTTTGGTCTCGACTGGCATTGTAAATATGAAATACATGTATTTATAAGTTTGTGTTTTCTGGAACAATCTTTAATTTCATAAACCATGATCCAAAAAGTTTGTTTTGAATTCAACGTACATGTATTTCTATAAAAGAACTTTTTGACCAAGCGTCTTTTTTTTTAATTTCACCATTAAAACTTTTATTGCACTATAGATCTATAGTATAAAGATTTGTACTTTATCCTTTTCAGATGTTTTACAATGTGACCACGCCAAATATAGAAGTACGCAAGGGAGATATTTGGGTAAGTCTTCATTTATTGTTTACATTTTTCGCTACCAATAACAATTAGTTTTTAACTTTTTTTATTGAACGGAATTTATTTTTCTTTTAGGCTGCTAGATGTACAATGAAAAATGATGAATCAAGAACTATTCAGATAGGGTAAGAAATTAAAATGTCTTAAGGATTTGATGTACAATAAATGTTCCTGTCCCATTGCGTCCCACTGCAAAAAAAGAAATAACATAGAATTTTTATAACTTTTAAAATTTTTTATCTATTAAACTCTTAGACTACAAAAAAACATACTTGATGCTATATCTCTTTCATAAAAAAAGACACCCCCCCAAAAAAAAACTTCGATAATTATATAAATCTGATTTTCTGTTCTAGAGCTACCCAAAATGACGAAATGTGTAATTTCTACATCATGTATTTTGTGGACGGGACCAAAACTGCCAGAGAACACAATTGTTTCTCTGCCGGTCCACCTTACTTCTACTGGGACAACTCACCCCTGGAGCATAAAATGAATCTCAAGGACGCCCCGCAGTCTGCCAGCATCATACCCGACAAAAATGTGTACCTCAAAATCTCGTCTCCCGCTCATCCGGGGATCTCGGCAAAGGATGTGACGTTGGAGCAAAATTTACAGGATAAACGCTTGGCGCACCTGCTGGACTACCTCAACAATGCATATGGCGACCCCGACTACTATCCGCAGTTCTAAAATGGATTCCTGGATACCGTTTTTGTGTTCAGTAAATGGTTTTCATTGATTAGGTCATATGAAATATTATGAAAAATTCGCTGTCTCCAAATTCGTTATATTTACTCAATGTACATTTTTTAAAATATGTTTTAATATCATCGTAATGTAATCAAAGGGGGAAAAGTTCACAAAATTTTATGGTGAATATATTAGTAACTAAAAGTTACATTCTTTGTTGAATAAATGTTTGTTTTGTTTATGTTTTCTAGTGAACATAGGAAGTATTACTGTATATCATTATTTTTATGAAAATGTTGGCTATATTTAAATGTTTACAATAAAGTTGGTTAAAATGGTTGTCTTGTGATATTTTTTCAGATGTGGAGACTTGAAACCCAGGACTTTTAAGATATTTTTAAATTTAATTTGTAACCCGTACTTCTACCATTTTCTTAAAAGATTCGTGCAAGTTATTTCCTCCAGTCAAGAAGGAGGAAAAGGTATACATCTATCGTATATTAAGCACTGATTTTTGCGATATTTGATATTTAGGACTACATGTATCTCATTAGTCTTCTTAACATTTTTAACTTGAAAATTGTTGCCCACATGGTGCAGTGGTTATCTAGCGTTTACTTAAGAGTCGAAAAGTACTGTAAACTAACTACTATTCGCGTCATCTTTTATTCGCGATTCTTCAGTTTGAAAACAATCTGCGACGATTAATTTCCACGACCGAGGAAACATATCTCTACAAATACTTAGCAAAATAATTGGTTCGTGGCGATTAATATTCGCGAGTTAAAGTGGGTCGCGTAAATTGCGAATATTTCTTGCACGCGAATAATAGTTGGTTTACAGTAATGGGTTCATTGTTTCTTTGCGGATTCGAACCCATTGTTTGGTGTGGAGACCGTTCTTTCGGATTTGATCTTATAAACGGAGAATCTATGAAGGAAAAGTTGGCGGCACGAAAAAGATGTCTTATATGTTATAAGTGCCGAGTACAGGTCTAAACTTGCAGTCCTTCATTGGCAAGTGGTCTCAAATCGAATGAAAAAATTTCAAAGGGACGTCCATGGTTTAACAATACAACTTGGCAACTTCCCTCTGATATTACATAAATATAGTGCTCTGGTATAACGGTAAATTGGGCAGGATGTGTAATAGTTTTTATGTAACTGAACAGCATATGGAAGATTCTTCAATATAAATAGCTGCAGAAGTGAAACTCTGTGGTTGAGGAATTTAGAACAACTTTGATATTCAAAACTATTGAGAGTTATAGTCCTGCAGCTACAATTAAATCAGACGTGGTCTTTCAAAATAAAAAAAGTTTTGGTCCGACATTCATACGTGCTAATTCCAATGTATACTATATACTATATACTATAATGTATACCGTATATACTCGCCTATAAGTCGGTATTTTGGGAGTTAAATATTGGTCTAAAACTCAATGTCCGACTTATAGGCGAGTCATAAAGAGATTGGTATTTTTCTGGAGGCTAAAAGGTAGTATCTTATTTGCATTTTCGACGATTATCAAAGAAAATGTCTGGATATATAAAATAATTTATGTATTCTTAGATTATATATAAAAAGTACAAGTATTTACATATTTTAATAATTTTATTTGTATTTCAAGTGACATTGCCTTTATGTTTAATAATTCAAGATTAAATATCAGTGTCATTTCGAAAAATATTAATTGAAACCAGGTGAAAACATGAATGGATTTACTTGAAATTGTCACCAGATTTGGCAAAAAATTTATACCGACTTATTATAAGCCGGTCAATAACAAATCCCACCAAGATACTAGCAATGTCAAAAAATACAACCGACTTATAGGCGAGTATATACGGTAATCTGCAATGACCTTTGACCTTAAACTATCTCTTCCTTACAAAGTTAAGATAACGAAATGGTATTACTTCTCACGAAGAGAATTTTAATAATAATATTGGGAACATGTCTACTTCTTCCACGATGTGAACTAAAATACATTAAAGATCCCAACTTCTTCACAAAATCTATACGCATGCCAAATGTGAAGCCACAACATGTGAGTATTGTATAGGATGAAAACCCTAATGAATCGAGTGAATATTGTATGTTTTTGCTAATCCTTGTAATTTCCTGAAAGTCAAAAATTTAATTCAAACAGGCTGACGATCTTATTTGTCATGGTGTTAAACTAGACGAGAGAGAGGCATACATCTGTGAGTTTGATTCCTAATAAATACCTACAAGTTTTTGCTAATTTACTTATCTACACAAGCATTATCACTCTATTCCGCCACTACAAGCCAATGCCGGATATCATTTGATATCTATACTGATATGTTTTCTAGTAAAATATGAACCTCATGCCTCAAAAGAAATAGCACACCATATGATGGTTTATGGTTGTGGCGAACCCGGCTCAACGGAGGACTCATGGTAAGTATTCAAGGATAAGTACAAAAAAGACAAAGGTATCGCTTTTCTTTGAAGTGCTGATTATAATATATTTATGGAGTTATTGGCAAAGGAAAATAAGTTGTGTGTCAAAACATACATGTATAAATTTTTTCACCACTGGGCAAATTGACAATTAAGGGAAAATTATTATTTGGACATTTTAGATATTGTTAAAAAGTTCAGATAAATCTAACGAGTCATTGATAATAATTACCGGGGAAGCGCATGACCTACATGTTCAATTTCCTGCAGGAAGTAGTTATAATAATAATTAAAACAACTTTGGCCTGCAAGAGTTACTGCCCGTTTTCAATCTGGCAAAATGCTTATGAATGTTCATAACATAACCGGAAATAGTTGTGATTGGAGTTTTATATCCTTTCAGGGCGTGTGGGGAGATGGACGACAGATCAGACGATTCTGTGTGCAAAGATGGACAAAGGGAAATCGTGTACGCATGGGCAATGGACGCAGACTCTAGAGAACTTCCGGAAGGTGGGCATGCGCGGAATTATTATACAAAATTATTGCTCACTCATAGCAAATTGTAAAGGAAAACGGTGTCTACCAAATGTTAAAGAGTTTGTGACTTTATTATTTCAGGTGTTGGCTTCCGTGTTAGCGGCAATACATCAATCAAATACCTGGTCATTCAGCTTCATTATAAAGGTGTTCTAGAAAGTGAGTACATTAAATATTTTTATTTAATTATTATAATGCACATAGAACCGTTTACATTTTTAATTGACTAAGTGGAGGTAAATGCAAAATTTGACTACAAATCAATCTTTTTTATGTATACAAAATATTTAAAAATAAACTTATATTTAATATGATGTCAATATTGAAAAGGACTTCTCTATTTAGCTTCAGAACGTGATGACTCCGGGGTAACGCTGCACATGACCTACACACGGTAAGATCTGACAAAAAGAAACTTTTTCGTTTTGTTTTGTCTATTATACATGTACTTGTATGTCATAGATGTATGTTATTTACAGACAACCTCAACAAGCTGGATTTTACGTGTTGGGTAACTTTGGATACATACCACCAATGATACAGAGTACGTGATTTTTTTTGTACGTACACTGTATGATGTAAGATTATTATAATTATCCATCTTGTTAATCTAAAAGTGATTTTCCTAAGTTAATAGTGACTAATATAGGAAATCCGCATTATTGGAAATAATTCTCATTCTTTTTATGGAAAGTCTAAATTTATACAGAAAAATATGTATGTAGCTCAGTTAAAGTGCTTGTCGTGATCAAAGCTTAAATATGCTTAGAATAAAAAATCATTATTTAGTATCTGTCTGTCTTGTATTTTGATATAAATGAATTTCATAGTGTCCCATTCTTTGAAAATAGAAAGTCTGAAAAGATAGAGTGGCGGTTCTAGTCTTTAGGGGTGGGGTGCCTTTTGTGAAAAAATTTCTTTCCTATACTTACATTACTACAATTTTTTTCCTTATAGATTTCCATCTGGAGTCGGCCTGCAAGTATAACAACTATACGATAAATCCAATCGGATTCCGAACACACTCGCACAATTTAGGTTATACTTTTTTTCAAAGTCATATCTCATTTTTAAAAACATACGTAATTGAAAAAAATGCATCCACAAAAGAGAAAAATAATTGTTATTAGTACTTTTACAACTAGAAAATCTACAAAAAATATAATCAAAATATTTGAATGGATATTCTCATAATGTCAGTGGTCCTGAGTCCACTTGTGGCCTCGGCTAAGATTGGACCTAGCTGCGGTACCTAATCTTATGAGGATGGACCGAATACTACAATTGAATATTTAATTTCAATGCTCCCTCGTCTCTTTTAGGCGTAGTAACCTCAGCATATAGGATACGCCACGACAAGTGGACTGAAATCGGACGAATGTCCCCTCAGCTACCCCAGGTATTGGATGTCAAATTCACAGATTTAGTATATAAAGAATGAGACAGTTACGCCTATATTTAATTTTACTAAGAGTTATCTCTCTTTTGATGAGAGTAACATTGAACCTTAATGCTTCAATGAATCTTAGACCGTGCAAATAAAATATATTTGCAAACATCAGTCTGATGCATTAATTTTATTTTGAAGGCTTTCTATGATGTGTATTCCCCTGGCATGGATATACGCCAAGGAGACGTATTGGTAAGTTTAAGATGACATGTTGTGGTCATACTATATATAAGAATTATCTCAAGACTCCATGATCTTTCCTGCATGATATTACCTTGCCCGGTCACCCCTTGACCACCTGAGGTAGGTGGGAGTCGCAGTAGAAAACGGGGCGATTAAGGGCAACATACCGGTAACATGGATATATAATAAAGGGATTTTAAGAAGTACGGTTTCAGTAATGCTGTCCAATTGAAACCAGGCAATCTACAATCAATGAATTTGTCATAAAGTGGTGGTGGATAAAAATGAATTATACTATGATTTTAATGATCATTTTCCATGATTAGTTAAGATAATCATATGATGCATTATCAATCATAATGTAAATGTTTTTGATTTGTAAGGCAGCACGTTGTACAATGAGTAGCGACAGAACATTTCCAACAAAAATCGGGTAGGTACAATTAGACCATGATTGAACTCCAATCTAATTAAATTTAGACGTTTATCTAATTTGACTGGTTTTCATTTTGCAAAGAAAATTGAAGAAATGGCAAAAAATCACTTTTATTCTCCCAACTTAAATCAATTCACACGATTTACATTTAGGAAAGTGTTTATCAATCCCCTTAGCTAACCTGAACCTGTTTGATACTTGGTAGAAATATAAACTAAATACGTTATTTTACAAGATCCACAAACAAGGACGAGATGTGTAATTTCTACATTCTGTACTCCACGGACAACCCCGCTAACCTGGAAGTTCAGTACTGCTTCAGGGACGCTCAGACCTTCCGCTGGGGGGACTATCTAGCCTCGGTACCAGTTAATGCTAGCAGTACTGTCGGCCTACCAGAATTTACTCGTGAAGATCCATTTGCTTGAAGTGAATAAAAATTCAGCCATTGAACAATTTTTTTTATGTTTTTGTCGGAGATATATGATTTTAATCATGACTATGCCTGAAGAACAAAGAATGCTTCTTTGAATGTTCTATAAATGAAAAGCGATAGAAATGTTTTTAATATCCGTAAAATATTCATGGATTGGTGTGTAGGGAAACTGGGGTGTCTTTATGATTTTTTCGTAACCGATCTCTTTTTACACAATTGTATTTTAATGTTTATCTGTTGAGGCTTAATTAGTACTTCCTTTCTTTTGTATAATGGAAATTCAACCAATAGCTCGTTCCAGATACAGTTAAAAAGGTTTTCATGCGTTTTACACATTCAGGGAAAGGGTTTTAACTACCAAACTTATCAAACCATGTCTTGTTTGTTACCACACACTTTATCAAAAGTAAAAACCTTTATAAACACTTCGAACGCTTTGCATTAAACATTCGGAGTGATCTGTCTTTATGAACACATCATTAGACCTTTATGTCGATAACGTCTACCTCGTCAATACACGTGGCTCTCAGAGGGATTGACTGGTCAAAAGGGGATGCTTTCTTCTCTTAGGTACCTGATTCCACCATGAAATATCCAGCAGTCCGTTTTTATACCCTATAAATTAAGATTCTTTGAACATTTTTTATATAAACAAATAAACAAAAATGGTAACAAGAGGCCCATGGGCCACATCGCTCACCTGAGCACTTTGGCTAGGAAAAAAAAGAAATTGGTTTATTATTTAAAAGTTTAAATCCAGAGGTAGTCCCATGACCAATCATGGCTTTGCTATTCTTGAAAAGAGGATTTTAAAAGAATTTTCCTATATGTTTCTATGTAAAACTTTGAGCAGCCATTTTTGCCCAGCCTACCCCCGAGGGTCATGATTTGAACAAACATGAATCTACACAAACTGAAGATGCTTCCATATAGATATGACCAATTATGGCTTTGCAATTTTGGGGAAAGAATTTTTTTTTTATTTAAAATTCCTATGTAAAACTTTGGTCGGCAATTGTGGCCCAGCGCTACCCCCGAGGGTCATGATTTGAAAAAGTTTGAATCTACACTACCTGAGGTTGCTTCCGTCTAAATATAAATATGATCATTCATGCCCTTGCTATTCTTGACAAGAAAATTTCTGAAGAATTTTCCTAAATATTTCTATGTAAAACTTGGTCATCCTTTGTGGCCCCGCCCTACCCCCAGGGGTCATGATTTGAACAAATTTGAATCTACACTACCTGAGGATGCTTCTATATAAAGATCAATTGTGGCTTTGCTATTCTTGAGAAGAAGATTTTTAAAGAATTTTCCTATATATTTCTATGTAAAACTTTGGTCAGCCATTGTTGCCCCGCCCTACCTCCGGGGGTCATGATTTGAACAAGGTTGAATCTACACTACCTGAGGATGCTTTCATATCAATATGATCAATTATGGATTTGCTATTCTTGAATAGAAGATTTTTAAAGAATTTTCCTATATATTTCTATGTAAAACTTTGGTCGGCCATTGTGGCACCCGGGGGTTATGATTTGAACAAATTTGAATCTACACTACTTGAGGATGTTTCCCCATAAGTTTCATCTTTCCTGGCCCAGTGGTTCTTGAAAAGATTTTTTAAAACATACCACCAAATTTTCATTAATTCCTAATTATTTCCCCTTAATGAGAGCGTGGCCCTTCATTTGTACAAACTTGAATACCCTTCACCAAAGGATGCTTTTTGGCAAGTTTGGTTGAAATTGGCCCAGCGGTTCTTGAGAAGAAGTCGAAAATGTGAAAAGTTTACAGACGGACAGCTAGACAGACGGACGACGGACAAAATGTGATCAGAAAAGCTCACTTGAGCTTTCAGTTAAAAATATAAACCGGGTAATCTGGCCTCGACTGGACAGGAACTACTCTTCTGTCCCTGATCAGTACTATCCCCCCCCCAATATTTTTTCTTCTGTTTGTATCTTTGTTTGTTTTTGTTTTGTTTGTTTGTTTTTTCTTGTCAAATATTTTTCAGTGAAGATTTAAATAATCTTTTCTTAATCTTATTGTTGGAAATAAATAATCCTTCACCGACATGAAAATAAATAATCTGACTCGAAAAAAAATTCCAGCCCACAAAAATTGTGAATTTCATGGTCCCTGCCCCCTGGGGGTTGGGGCAAAACCACTAAAATTAGTGCAATCTTTAAAAATCTTCTTCTTTACTCCTGGACATCAAGCAGTCAAACTGTTTGCATGATTGTAATCAGCATTGAGTCTTCTACCAAAATTGTGAAATTCATGGCCCCGGGGTCAGGGGTTCTGGTGTTAGGGTGGGGCTAAATAAGTATATAGTGAAATTTCATGAATTCTTTGAAAATCTTCTTCTCTGCTCCTGGGTATTTAATAAACTAACTAAGTGCATAGTTATGATGAGCAAGAGTGCCTCTACCAAAATTGTGAATTCTATGGCCCCAGGGTCAGGGGTTCTGGTGTAAGGGGGGGGGGCTCTATAGATTATATAGTGAAAATACATGAATTCTTTGAAAATCTTCTTCTCTGCTCCTGGGTATTAAATAAACTAAATAAGTGCATAGTTATGATGAGCAAGAGTGCCTCTACCAAAATTGTGAATTTTATGGCCCCAGGGTCAGGGGTTCTGGTGTAAGGGTGTGGCTCTATAGATTATATTGTGAAAATACATAAATTCTTTGAAAATCTTCTTCTCTGCTTCTAGGTATTAAATAAACTAAATAAGTGCATAGTTATGATGAGCAAGAGTGCTTCTACCAAAATTGTGAATTTTATGGCCCCAGGATCAGGGATTCTGGTGAAAGGGGGGGGGGGACTCTATAGATTATATAGTGAAAATACATGAATTCTTTGAAAATCTTCTTCTCTGCTCCTGGGTATTGAATTAACTAACTAAGTGCATAGTAATGATGAGCAAGAGTGCTTCTACCAAAATTTTGAATTCGATGGCCCCAGGGTCAGGGGTTCTGGTGTTAGGGTGGGGCTCTATAGATTATATAGTGAAAATACATGAATTCTTTGAAAATCTTCTTCTCTGCTCCTGGGTATTAAATAAACTAACTAAGTGCATAGTTATGATGAGCAAGAGTGCCTCTACCAAAATTGTGAATTTTACGGCCCCAGGGTCAGGGGTTCTGGTGTAAGGGGGGGGGGGGGGTCTATAGATAATATAGTGAAAATACATGAATTCTTTGAAAATCTTCTTCTCTACTTCTGGGTATTAAATAAACTAAATAAGTGCATAGTTATGATGAGCAAGAGTGCCTCTACCAAAATTGTGAATTTTATGGCCCCAGGGTCAGGGGTTCTAGTGATAGGGTGGGGCTGTATTGATTATACAGTGAAAATACACTAAATCTTTGAAAGTTTTCTTCTCTGCTCCTTGGTATTAAGCAGACCTATGTAGTTATGATGAGCAAGGGTCCTAATCTTCCAGAATTGTTAATTTCAAGGCCCCAGGGTCAGGGGTACCATAAAGGAGGGGGGGACTGTACTTATATACTGAAACTGGATGAATTGTTTGAAATCTGCTCCTTGGTATTTATCAAATATTTTTGAAAAGCAAGGGTGCCTTTTCAAAAATTGTGCAATGTGTGGATCTAGGCTTAAGGGTCAGGGGTTCATGTGTGATTGGGGCATTACTGATCATGCTGAATATTACTGATTACTTGAAATGCATTTTTTGTTCCCCTACCCTGCCTATGGGTATTAAGTAAACAAACTAAGCAACTGCTAAGTGTATTGTTATGATGATCAATGGTGCCTATTTCAAAATTGTGAATGCCATAGCATCTGGATTAAAACATGAATCAAATTCAATCACTGGAAAGTTGTTGCATAATGCTCAGGTGACCTATAAGGCCCATGGGCCTCTTGTTTAGTTACAGAGTGATATAAAATGAAAGAAGATTTAAAGGGATTTTTCTATTCTATTTATAGCACCCAGTAATTTTCATATCTTACCTGTAAAAAATGGATTCCTTTAGAACTTCAACAATGTGAGTTTTTAATTAAATATTTGTATGTTACTGCAACATCTGAATCACTTTTAACATTTCGCAGATCTTTTCTATTTTCTTCTACTTCTTTCTTTGTAAAATTAATGCTATGTTGAGAAAAATTGATCATGATGACAGTTAACACATTTTTAGAAGACTTAATTTTCGTTGAAAAGTAAAAGCAATATTTTAAGGCTGAGAGTGAAATATAGATTAATCAATAAAAATGTAATCATATCAAAATTATGTAAGTACTGAATGGTTAACTTAATTGCATATATAATTTTTTTGTCAAATTTATTTTAAATTTCCCTTTCATCATCATTAGAAAGACAGTCCTACAACGTATGTCCGAGTCAGTGTTCATGGGACTGTGTGTTAAACTTGGGACTTCACAAATGGTGGCGATGAGGAGAGATGTGGTGGACATCTTGGATATGGCGGATAATCAAGGGAGAGCAAGTGATGTGGTCAGAAGGATGGGGAGTGGAAGTCGCAGAGAAGGATTCAGACTGAAAGGATCAGATGTAGACATAATGGGTTGGCCAAATAACCACCGTGTGATCTGGGAATTATCTCAGTCTCAGTATTACAACACACACAGACAAACACTGATCCTCTGTGACTGTTTTGATAGTCCACCAGGGTACACTTTGTTATATTTACTGTCACCAAGCATGGACAGAAGAATCCAGAGAGCTTGTGTTAGAATGAATAACAGGCTTTATGTCTCCAGTTCAGAATACAGAAAGGTTTGTTGTTCTGCACTTTCACCTGACACCGTTTCACATGGACCCTGTGCCAGTGGAACATTTGGAACACTACAATATGATTATGCCCACTGTTTTGTTGGTGACTTTTGGCCTCCATCTGCCTCCTCATGGATAGACAGATGTCACTCATGGCCCCAGCCTCATGTTGTTTATGAGATAGTAAAAAATGGATGTCACCTTGTAGCAACTGGACATAAACTAGGATATCATGTGCATAATGAATGGAGAATTTCTTTCTCTCTTGCAGAACATAAACTTGTGTGTGCTATGAATCACTGTCAATTCCTAAGTTATGGCTTGCTTAAATTGTTCTTAACAGATATAATTAACTATGGAATAAGTGATGATGATAAATTAATATGTTCCTATCACATGAAGACAGCAGCTTTCTGGGTGATTCAACAAAACATGATAACACATTGGTGTCCGCAAACTCTCCTGGAGTGTTTCTGGGTTTGTTTCAAACTCATCCTTAAGTGGGTGTATGAGGGAGTCTGTCCTAACTTTTTTATCCCCCAAAATAACATGTTTCTGAGTAAAGTCCATGGTGAAGCACAACATCATCTATTTATAAGACTGTATGGATTGTATGAGGAGGGTATAGCATTCCTGCTACACAGTCCCTCCGTTAGGTCTTGTATTATAAATGTCCTCCATAACCCCCACCTCTCCATCTGTACAGATGAACATATTCTGATTTCTATGACTGAGTTTGATACAGAGCTATTCCAGGAGATAGACAGTCATGACATACTTCACAAATCAAACCTAGAAACCTTCATGAGATATCTACATACAATAGAACAGATGATAGACTCATCCCTCCTTACACAGTATCAAGTCATGATGCTACAGAAACTTTCAGCTACTGTCCTTCAGGGCACTGCTTTTATATTACACATGGAAACTTACACACCTGACAACAAACTGAGGTATAGAGCTGACAAAATGTCCTGTTACATGTTGAAATTAGCAGCCAGGTTTAGTTATATTACTGACATGATGTACATAGCCATGTATTATTACAAGACACTTAGATACACAGAAGCTTTATCTATCATAGAGATGATCAAGGTCAAGTTAGCACAGCCATATGTGATGTATCGGTATAATATAGATACAGAGCTGTATACCGAGGCTGTAGGGGGACAGTCCTGGTCTACAAAGATGAGACAGGCTGTAGCAAGGGATATCAGTCTAGACACTGACGTCCATTATATCAGTGAATTGGTACCAGAACAACAGTCTGCTCTACAGAACGAGGTGTATTCATTATTCATAC